>NC_056728.1:830512285-830859785 GCF_019279795.1 Protopterus annectens | reverse complement strand
GTTGAAAACTCAAACTGTTGACAGCGTAATAATCGACACGAAAATGTCGAAACCCCCGAACATCGAACACACAAAAAAAAAAAAACACCCAAACACAACACAAATTGCTCTATGCAGGGCGGCAAGCCCCCCCTGCATCCCCACACCCCCCGCTACTTAAATATACCAACTCCAAGATCGCACTACATTGCAGTAAATGGAAATCTCCCTTTACGGAGATTTCCATTTACACGTGCGATGACTTTCGCTTTAAACATTTTGGTGCCGACAATATCAGCTTCGATATTGTCAGCCTTCGATAGGGTGAAGTACACCATAAATATATAAAACAAGGATATTATTGATAAAAGCAGGACAACAGGAACTGGTGTTGATAATGGCTGACCTGAATACACACATAGGGACAGACAGAACAGGATCGGAGGACTGCCTGGGTCCACATGGGTGCAGCTATGGGAATAAAGAAGGAGAGGCCACTCTAGACTTCTGTTTTGCAAATGGTTTCAAAGTAGTCAACATAGGGTTCAAAAAGAGATACTGTCACAAGGTCACATACAAAGAGTGGCCAACATGCAACTCAGGTAGACTTCCTCCTAGTAAGGAAAAGGCAATGGGGTAGAAAAAGTGATTGTAAAGTCAGCGACAGTGAAACAGTCAGCCCACAGCATAAACCACTGGTTTCCACAATCAGCTGTAAGCAATGGTCAGAGCAGGCTCTAAGGTCGAGAGAGACCAGGCTAAAAACCTAGAAGTTGACTGTTGAGAAAGCACAGTAGTTCAAGGAATTGCTCAGAGCTCTAGCACCTCAATAAGAAAAGGAAATAGACGGAATTGAAGAAGAATGGCAGTGCCTCAAAACAGAGCATGTGAAGACTACAGATCATATATGCAGCCAAGCCAGGCATGGAAATAAGGTACATAAGGAAAGGTGGTGGTGGAATGCAGAAGTCTAGGGAGTTATCCAAAGAAAGAAGGAGTGCAGCAAAAAAAAAAAAAATGGGAGAAAGAAAAGACAGACCAGACTAGGAGGGAATACTAGTTGGCTAAGAAAAAGGATAAGAAAGGAGTTGCAATAGTAAAGAACAAGGCGTCAGAGGCACTCTACCAAATTCTGGAAGATGACTCAGTACATGGCACAAAGGAAGTATATCAGGCTGCAAGGCAAAGACAGAAAGATAAAGAAGACAGTTGGACACCCTTCATAAGGGATGCTAGCAACAACCTCTTCACCAGTCCACAAGACATGAAAGGCAGATGGGAGTACTTCCAGCAGCTTCTGAATGAAGAAAATTCCACAGAAGCTGAATTGCCCATATGCAGACTACAATGAAGCCCAAGGCTTTCTGGAATTCATAAATTCCAATGCCCTGGATCAAGTTATCCATACCCCCACCAGGGACAACAATATCCTAGACCTATTCATTACCAACATGAGTGACCGGTGTTCCACACCTGAAGTCAACTCCTCGTTGGTCATATCTGACCATAAGCTAATCACCCTAGATATCTACATCCCGTCCCCACCCACCATTAAGGAAACCACTGTAAAAAATTTCTCCAAAGCCAACTTCATGCTTCTTAAGACAGAAGTGACGAACTTCATGACACCCATGCAGATGGACAATACAGTTACAACTGCTGAATCCTACACAAATGTATTCTATAAGCACTTACATGAGTGCATGGATAGTGCTATCCCAAACAGAAAGACGCTATCCTCCAGAAATAGGAAGCTAATCTGGTGGTCCCCTGCAATAAACAAACTCTACAACAGAAGGAAGAAAGTGTTGCAAAAGAGAGTAAAATCCCATGAGTGGAGGAGCTCCCTGGTCAGACGCAGTAAAAAGCTGAGATCCCTTATAAGATCCTCCAAAGCTAGCCATGAAAACAAAATTGCCACTGATTTTAAGGGCAACCACAAAGCATTCTATAGCTATATCAAGAATCTCAATGGCAGCATCCAGATCTGCTCTGAGTTACAGCACAATGGCATGAAAATTACAGAACCAACTGATATTGCCAACATCCTGGCAGATAGGTTCAGTGCCCCCCTCTCACCCCCTAAAGGGCCCATATCTATACAGGAAGAATGCAGTGTTCCTGTAATCACATCTATGCAGGTAAAAGCTGCACTCTCTAAAACCAAAAACACAGCATTCATGGGACTGGACAACATAGCAGGCTGCGTTTTACACAAATTTCAGAACGAACTGGCTCTCCACCTAAGCACCATGCTCAATCATAGTCTCACATCAGGCTTTGTGCCCACTGAATGGCACACAGCAACAGTTATCCCACTCCACAAAGGGGGAGCCACCACTGATCCTGGGAACTATCGCCCTATTAGCCTGACGAGCCTGGTCTGCAAGGCCATGGAATGTATCATCATTGAACTCATAAACAAAGACATTGGTAACCTCCAAGCTCTGGACCCCACCCAGTTAGGGTTTGTGAAAGGCAGATCATGCCTTTTGAACCTGATAGACTTCTTTGAGGCAGTTGCCAAAGCCGTAGACAAGGATAAGGTGGTTCACACAGCCTATCTTGACCTCGCCAAGGCTTTCAACACCATCACCCATTCTGGAATTATAGCTAAACTCACTAAACTAGGTATAAATACCTACATCACAAGATGGGTTGCCAAATGGCTCACTGACAGAACCCACACTGTAAAAGTTGTAGACTCCAAATCTGACTTCAAACCAGTGACAAGTGGGGTACCATAGGGTTCAGTCCTGGGACCTCTCCTGTTTGGTATCTACTTCTCTGAAGTACAGGCTAACACAGAAGGCCTCTGGCTAATGAAGTTTGCAGATGACTGCAAACTAGGAGCCATAGCTGAGTCCCCAAATGATGTGGACATCCTACAGAAGGGCCTCACTGAGACAGATGCCTGGAATCACAGGCATGGCCTCAAGCTCAGTGCCAAAAAGTGCATTGTCATCCCCTTTGGTAAAAACTCTGTACCCATGAACTACCACATAGATGGCAGTCTACTTAATGCCAAATGTGTGATAAGAGACCTTGGGACCCAGGTGGACAGTAGTCACTCCTTTGATAATCACATCACCACAGTAGTCAGGAAATCCTTCTATGTGGCACACCATCACAAAATGGTTCTCATCCAGAAAAAAAGTGGTCATTGTTCCCCTCTACTCAGCACTCATTAGACCCATTATAGAGTACAATGCCCCTTTTGGAATGTACCTCACAAGACATCTGCAGCAGCTGGAAAGGCCACAGAAGTACCTCACAAAGAGGATTACTGGCCTCAAACAGATGCCCTACACTGACCGTCTCAAAAAAACTCCAGCTTTACTCTGTAGCATATCGCCTACTCTGAGGTGATCTCTGCCTAACATATAAAGTTATGTCAAACTCAGAGCTGTTGGACATGCTGCACCTAAAGAAATCCCAGTCCTTCTGAGCTACACGGTCTAGGAACCTAAACTTTGTCACCACAATAAACAAGACATGCTTGAGGGATAGATTCCTGTCCCAGAGACTTCCCATACTCTGGAAAAAGCTACCCATCTATGTCAATCAAAGTTCCTCATTAGCACTCTTTAAGAAAAATCTTGATGAGTGGATGGGAAATAGGAAATACACTCCGGGGATGACTTCTGTGACTCTGTTCGACAGGGGCAAAGGAAATGAACTTTCTTGGGTGGCGTAAGTCAGGGAACCTTATTGGCTAGGCTTACTTAGACCCTTGGGCTAATAGCCTAGTACCTATCTATGAACCTATGAGAGAAGAGCTGGAGCACACCATAGAAGAAGTAAGAACAGCTCTAAGGAAAATGAAGTCAGGGAGGAAGCAACAGGCTCAGATTAGGTCACAGCTGATATGATAAAGATACCGGGTGAGATGGAAGAGAATTGGCTTCGGATGGTACTCATAGCAATGTGGAGAGAAAGGTGCATCTCGGGTGACTGGTGAATAAGCATATTCATGCCAGTGTTCAAGTGCAAAGGGAACATTCACAACTGTGTTCATTACAGAGCTATCAAACTCCTGTCATATTGCATGAAAGTTCGGGAGAGGGTGATTGATAAACAAATAAATACACAGAGTAGTAGAAAGTAAGATGGGAGATGAACAGTTTGGATTCAGATCAGGATGCAGCATAATTGCTTCAACAGATAATCTGCTAACAAGTATATGCAGGCAATTGCATGGTCACCATCTTTCAATAGCAGATAACAAGTACCAGAAAACAAGAATGCAACCATTCAGCTCTAGTGATTGAGATATTCTGAACCAAAATGTTCTGAATAATGTTATCACTTATTAGCTTGGGTGTAAGCATACATAACAAATAAATGAAGGCAGTGAACCAAAAGAGCTATTTGTTTTTAGAGTTGTGTAATAGCGTTATTTTATTCATCTCCAGTTGAGTTCTGAAATTGTTAATCATAATGGAGGTTGGAAATAATACTGTATCTTTCTTTTAGTTGCTAAGCTAAGGCTGAACACTTAGTGTTACATTTTGATAGTGAAACCAACTGTTACAATGTAGCCAGTATGTATAGTCACAGTTTGAAAGTGATTAGTTTCAAAGTTTCCATGCTGTAAGCTTGATTAAAGTTGTCATATGTAGACTTGTGTTCAATGTTGCCATAAAAAAACTGTATGTATATATACATAGTACATTGCTATTTTGCATCACTTGCTACCTGAAATCTTTGCTCTACTTGCCAATATTAAGGCAGAAACCTGAATTGGAATGCATTTTAAATTTATTAGTCATGTTTATAACACATGCAGAAAAAACTAAGGTAATTAGCTTGAGCACTTTGAAGATGTCTTTCTTGAAATACAGACAGTAAACAGTGTGTTGTCTTTACGTATGTGGTACACTATTGTATTGCACATCTTCCACTCTCGTCCAGTGATGATCTCCCAGCTGTCAGAGTTAAAAACATTAGTTCTGTGTAGCCAACAATGCTTGGGTATTTCCTTGCCAGCATAAACCACTGTTTTTCAGATATAATCCTAAATCTGTTCATCCTTAGCCTCTCAAGTGCCTTCATGCAAGACATATAGACAACAGCCTTGGTTGTCCTCCTCCTTCATAAAGATGGCTCCACAATTAATACTAGCAACTATGCATTAATAAGTCTTACTAGACTAGCCTGCAAGACAGTGAAACGTGTCACTATAGACCTCAAAAATAAATATATTGGCAACCTACAATCTCATGACCCAAATCAGTTTGGATTTGTGAAAGGTAGATTTGTCTGCTTAACTTAGTCAGCTTCTGTGAAAATGTCACTAAGGCTTTAGATGAGAACAAAACACTACAAAAAGCAAACATTGATCTGGTCAAGGCCTGTGATACTATTCCACACTCACACATATTGAAAAACTAATCAAACTAAATGTAAATCCATAAGTTACATGCTGGAATGCTAACTGGTGCACAAGCAAAATCCATCAACTCAGGTCTGAAGGCCAGAGCCGGATCATGGTCAAATGGGGCTCTAAGCAGGGTAATGGATTGGGGCCCCCTTTATACACAGTAGCCCCTTCAGCCCACAGTGCAGCAATTCCAGTGTCCAATACTTGGCTGCTTCTCCTCATTTACCATAAACACTGTTCAAACCTGCCACTGCACATATTATTTTCTTCTTCACTTCTAAAATGATTCAAGAGCTTTAAAACATTTATTTCAAATTTTATAGCACAAACACAGATAGACATTTGCTGAACAAAACAATACTGTCTCAATGAAAACAGACAGCATGAACGATAAACTTCTCTACCATTGAAACTTACATTAATTGAAATGGCATTGAAACATACAATCAAAGAAAATGCATCTGGCCATTGGAGGAAAAAGTTTACCTTTGGGCTGATTCAAACTATTGGCCCCTTGCACACATTTGTAGGACCATGCATAAACGTGTGTGTTCTTTGATGCACCATCTTGATTGTAATAAGCAATGAAACAAAACATATGCACCAATAAGGATAACATTGCTAATTTTAGAACATTTCAACCATAAAAGGCTACTCTGCATCGGTTAATATGCACAATTTCTGCAGAAGTAAAAGTAATCTGAATAATTCCACATTAAATAGATCTATAACTAATGAAGAGGTTGCTGCAAGCAAACTATATTTCAGTTTCATTGACAGATTCAGTGCTTGCTGCCCTTGAAGAATACATTGCTAGTAACATTGCAATAGGGAATAGATGGCAAACCAAACAATGGGTTTATAGTTACAAGACATTTGATCTAAAGGAGGACACACTCAGGAGTTAGGACTGTAGTACCCCCACCCCTTAAAGTGCAACACAGTATTAGCAATCCATCTACAAGGTGTAGGAGTAAAACCCACAGCCATCTGCAGTTGTGCTACTAACACTGCTTTCAAGTTCTGTAGCACAATCAATGATAGCCATTTGCTAAACAAAACAGTTGCACATTGAAAACAGATTTCACATGAGCAACAGTAACCTTCCCTTGAAGCTCACAATTCCTTGAAAATGTATTGATAATCATATTTTGTGAGTATTTTGGTAGTTGGTGTAGAGGATTCAGGCTGTTGTCACCAAGGTACAGGATTTGAGCCTGAGCACATTAACTAATCTGCTATCCCTAATTAGGGACACACACACACACACACACACACACACACACACACACACACACACACACACACACACACACACACACACACACACACACACACACACACACACACACACACACACCTTTCTTACTGATAGAATCTTTGCTCATTGCAGATGCCTACAAACTGGGAGTTATTGTCAAGCTTTAACCACCACTGAAACATGTCTTGGTAGCTCACAACTTATGCTCAACCCAGAAAAGGCCAAACTACTACTTTTTCTCCCAAATCCCTCTCATATGAAAAAAACAAAATTTAAAGTCCTCTATCTTGATAATACAACCACTGAAGTCACTTATTATAGCAAATTATTAGGAGTGATGATGGATGGTAATCTAACATTCCACCTCCAAATACAAAAAGAAGAACTCATCAAATATTAGGGATGCTACACAGAACCAAAAATGTTCTTACTGACGCAGCTAAAACTACACTTGACACTACTTATCTCCTCCCCACACTTTGTTATGGTGCTCCCATCCTTCCTACCCTCCAGGTTCACAAATATTAAAACTTGAACAATGTTAAAACAAGTTGCTAAATTTGCAGCAAGTACCCCTTTCAGAACCCACCACTGCATATCACTGAAAAGCCTCATCAACTAACATATACACAGCTTACCACCTATAAAATTATCCAGCATCCATCTGCCTGTCTAGCAGTAAAACATATTCTACACAACTATGTTCCCAGTCGGTCATTGCAATCCACTGACCAAAAACTCTTGCCTATCTACAAACCTATCAAATCTACTGGGCATTATCTGTATTCGAACAAGGTTGCTAAGGCCTGGAACTGCTTACCTGTATCCATCAGGTCAGTTCCCTCCCTCCTATCTTTCAAAACCACTCTAAAAGACTTACTAGCTAAAATCTTGCTCTGTTCTTGCTCAAAACTAGGATAAACTATATCTCTAAATGTGAACAAGTACTTTTTCATTCCTTTGATCTTCTTACTCTCCCTTTTTCACTTACTTCCTTACTTCTATCATATTCTCTCCCTGACTTTCTCTCTAAATATATCATAAGCCTGTTTTTCCCTCACTTCATATTGCAATTCCTGTTTGTATTCGAGTGACCTACCTTGAATTTCTCTACAAATTGTCTAAAATTTCTCTACCTATTAAATGATTGTCATATAACCTGTATCAATTCTTAACCAATGTTTTTATATTATGTCTAATTTGTTATAATTATTCAAACTGAAGATGCTTTTGTTTTACTTTTGCAGATAGTCAAATTATTATTCTTAAAATGTTCTGTAATAATTTTGAGTTTTCTCCCAGGGCCTCCATTGAAAATGAGCTTCTACTGTCAATAAATAAACCCCCTCCTGATAATTTTACCCTTCTACAAGAACATACACACATAAATAACTGGTGTACTGAAAACGAGATCAAATTAATGTAAAAAAGTGTAATATTGTGATATTTAGTAGGCAACACCTCCCCCAAACATACAGCATTGGCAACATCCCACTTTACATGAAAATGTTGTTAGGGATCTTGACTTATGGGCCTATAATCACTTATCTTCCAGTCATCATGACAACAGTAGCCAGAAAATCCTTCTTAGTGTGTTACTACTTTCCAACAGAATATAATCCAGATGTAGAGAAGTCAAGGTTTCTGTATAATCAGCATTGATTAGGCCAATTATTGAGCATAATGTTCCCTTTAGGAGGTACTTCAGTAGACATCTAAAACAACTAGCAAGACCCCAGATGTTTCTAAATAAAGAGATCACTGACCCTAAGCTAACAGGAAAACTTAAAATACTGTCCTTTTCTTCAGAATCTAAGAGCATCTTGAGCAAAGATGAAACGTCTCAACCTCTTAAAGCAAGAAAGTCTGGACAAAACTATAAATAATGGGGGGGGGGGCAAAGGCCCCAAAACAGGGACAGTTTGTAAACACTGCTCTTACAAACTTAGAAAGTTGATAGAATAACAGGTTTGGCATTAGCATGACTTTTTGAAGGGTATGAAGTCTGAAACTCAAATACCTGTCATTATTTTCTAACTTCTGTCTTCACTGATTTGTCAGTGATTTGCTAGAAAACCTGAATTTTTTTAAAAATAGACAAACAATATGAGACAAAAATCTAGAAACTCTGAAAATCTGTACAGTTGAAACATATACTGGAGATCTCTGTCTTGCTTTTTTTGCCATGAAAGACCCAGTTGCCTTGTATTTCTTATATGTCCACCAGCAGATAAAATACACTGGAGAGATAGATTTATCACCCATTACAATGAAATTTATGATGCTAAGCAAGGTAGCAGAAACAAGTTGTAATATAATTATATGCATCAAGCTATACAACAGAAAAGTAAATGTATGCTAACCAATAACATTATTTACAAGTACTGATGAATCCAGCTACATGTAACTGAGTGGAAGCAAAGTGTAGCATTGTTAAAGAACACACTACAACAATAAACCTTTCAACTGTCCCTTATTTTGCCAAGCATTTGTGCCCCATCTCTAGTAAAAGTTGTGATTTGAAGGAACACACTTTGGTAATAAGCATACTTCTCAGGTGTGTCTAATTTTGTAGAAAGACTTGATTTTGCCCGTCCCCTGGCAAAATGTTTTGATTTACTGGTAAAACACTAAGGATTGCAGCCAATGAACAATGCCATACATTAAATTTTCATATTTCTTGCTCAGAACAGGCACAGTGATGGAAAGCCCGTTGTTCAACTTTCCAAGAGAATTGGAGTAGTATTTAAAATGGTTTCCAATGTTTGAGTTTTCCTGCCATCGGGTTTCATACAATATTTGAAATAAAGACTTGAGGGCTATGAGGGAAGTAAGTGGTACAGAATATTACAGTACTGATGTTGCTGCTAAGTTTCATTTGTAAAATCTGTGATTTTCATTAGGGAGGATAACAGTTCGTCAACAGTAGCACACAGTGTATGAATGCTTATGCAGCACTTATTAATCCATTAACTTTATAAAGTGTATTAGAATAAATTAAACTGTCCTTGATTTTGGTCTTTCTTCAGAGCTGTAGCTATGGGAATAAGAAATATATTTTCTTTTACATCAAGATAGACATACATACAAATATAAATACTTTGTGAAAAACTGTAAAAAACAGTTTGCTGTAGCAAACTCAATAGGCGCACTGATGCGTTGGCGCTTCAGCGCTTCAATCGTGACCGCAAAATCAGTACCGGCATTAATTTAATCTAGTATTGTATTGCAGCACATTGTACCCTGACAGTTTGTTGGGCAGTAACCTAAAAAATAAGTGGTGAAATACATTCAAATAATGTCCATAAGTTATTGACTTCTTTTACATCTAAAAGTGAACATTCTTCTATTGTGTCAACATGTTAAGTTACAGAAATTAATAGTTCAAAACATGTGCCTGATTACCGCTCTGTATCTGTGTCTGGAGACAAGCGATTGAGAGATCTGCAGCTGATACTTGAAAGAAGCCAACATTTGACAAGCTCCGCTATACGTTATTCGCACTTTCAGTGACACTTTACATGAATGCTTATGCTACTTAACTGAAGAAGAGATTTCCCTAATCTTTGGAAAAAGATACCGAGTGACACCTGGACACTGAGCTTTGTAATACTGTTACAGTTGGTCCATAATGCCACACCCAAGAGTTCTGTATTTTTTATTCAGAAAGCCCCTTGTACTATTTGCTTTTCAACAGAGTTATAGTTAAATAATTTTCCTCATTTTGGACTTTTTTCACCATCAGTCTCTTCCTGATTAGTAAACAAAGCAGTTTAGAGCAATGAGGAACTGATCGATGGTGTCTTACTTACAGTACCGGTATTGCTAATAAGTCATGAAGGAAGCTATCTCTACAGAACGTTACAGTACTGATTCTGCAGTTAGTGCTGTATTTAACTCTTTCTTTTTTTATAATTTACAAACATGTTTTTAACACAGCCATAGTCATTTGTACATACACGCACGCACACATACACACACCAGCCACAGAAAGACGAGCTAAGTAATTCAGTTATGCAATTTTTGGAGTGTGTCTAGATCGGAACTAATGCAACATTGCATCCGTTTTCCATAGGGAATGAAAACAATTTGGGAAAGTTCAAGCATGGTCAAATTTAAAGAAGGGAGGGCAGAGAAGGGGGTGTTACTAATGACATCACACAGTGGGTGGTCTTACCTGGCAGATTGAGTGCGGGACGCTCTGAAAGTAAAAACAGGGTAATTTACACAAAAAACAGCAGAAGAGTGCAAATTCAGCGACATGGGCCCCCAGTACATTACTTAAGGTACACATTGGTGACAAAAAAATAAAAAAGTGTTCTGAAAGCTGCAACATTGACACTCTCCCTTTAAGAAACACAAGAGGAAACAGTAGGCAAAACATGGTATAACTCTAACATGTGAGCCTGATAATTCAGAATTCTAAAAATCAAAGTTGCAGATCTATATGCATTTTCTCGAAACTAATCTATAGCCAGGGCTGACCTTAGGTAAAGTGGAGCCAGAATACTTTTTCCTCACAGTTTGTCTTATTCTTCAGCTTTTTTTCTTGTAGTTATTGATTTATTCTACAAGATCTAAGCAAGATTGCAGCCTGATAATTGTGTAGGAAAAACTGCATGAAACCATGGAGATTCTAGATGCCCTGAGGTACATTTTTATGTTATTTTGAAAGAGTTTTTTCATCCAGTGGTTTCGTGTACAAAAACCATGATCAAAGAAAGAAATTCAGTTTTACTCTTTAGCTTTGTTTTTTACTGCATCCTTTTAGTTGTCCTAACTAACCAGGACTATACTGTAATTGCTGCATTGAAAATAACAATATTAAGCCATGAGGTTTCTAGATATTCTGATATGCATTTTTGTGTTTTATTTAACAAACCTTTTTGTCCAATGATTGTCCGTACAAAAAACATGATCATAGAAAGATATTCAGTCTTACTCTTCAACTTTTTTCATGCATCTTTTAGCACATCCTATGTAATCAAGACCATATTGTAATAACTGAAGTGGAAATAACAGTATTAGGCCAGGTGTTTGGAGGCCTAGCAGCCTCTAGAAACCATGAGGCTTCTACATCTCTGAAATGCATTTTACAGTCTTTTTAAACAAACCTTTTCAGGCAATGATTGCCTGAAAAAAAAAACATGGAAAGAAATTCAGTCTTACACTTTAAATTTTCTTTTTTTCTGCATCATTTCAACATATCCTAATTGGCAAGGCTACCCAGTAATAACTAAATTAAACTGGGGGACTGCTAAGCACCCAGAAGCCATGGGTCATACATGCTCTGAGGTACATTTAACTTTTTGATACATTCATAACCTGAACAAAAATCATGCGTATAAAAAGCAACTCAATCCTACTTTTTTGTATCTAAGTTTTAATGCTCAAAGCTGACCAAGCACTACTTAACAGTAAACTGAAGACAAATCCTTTGAGGCTACATAGGTCATATCTGGGATAGTACCTGCTTCCCCCACCACACACCTCAAAATTGGTAATCCCTTTCTTTCTATACCCCAGTGGTGTTAAATTGAGTAAAATTAATGCATAAATGCCTACAGTCATACATCAAACTGCTGATATCATGTTTGTGCTTCCTCATCTCCAGCCCCTCAAAAGACAGCCATTTTCTGTGTACCCATTTTATGTCAGACTTGGGCAAAACTGAAAAAAAAAATAAGACATAACTTATTTGCTGTTAGACATGCTTATTTATTCTCCCATAAAAAGTTAGCCACCTGTATATGCAGCAGATGTTTGTGAGGAAAATAAGAAAAAAATGATTATAATATTTTCAATTTGTTACTTCTAGAAAGAGTTCAATGCATAGATACAAGCTAAGTGACATTCTGTGCTCTCCTGTGAAGTTTCTGAGGAAAGTTAAAGAAAAAAAATGACTACACTGCCCAGCCAACACAAGGTATAGTGATCTTTGTGGTTTGGGAGGAATGTTAAAGAAATAAAAACATACCCCAGCCCCCCCTCCCCCAACAAGTACAGAGACCTTCTGTGTACGTCTATGAGAAGAGCTGGTTTTAGACTAGGTGGGTTTCACAGCAGAGGTGATTGCTAAGCCCATGTCAAAATGCACTCATACAGCAGTGTGTGAGGACCATCAGTCCCCAGAAGTTCTGAAGGTCTGGGTATTCAGTGGTGCATTATTTATTTATTTTGAGAAGTGACAACAGTGTCAGTTGCTTTCATCCAGACAACCACCACCCAACAGTTATGTCCACTTTTATGTACAATTCACGTCTGATTTTGATACAAGATAATGACTGTGTAATATATTTCACCTTTGCTCCAAAGAAACAGTTGCTGTACATTGAAATATGCTTAACATAATCACATTAGTTCTGCAAAGCCAAAGTAATAAGCTGCAAACAGCAGCAAATTTCCCTCCAATGAAGACAGCCACAGCACTTATGCCTAGTCTGTCCTTGCATATGAGGTATCCAGTTAAGTAGTCCATCTAAATTCTCACAGGAAAATTATGTCAAGCAGACCAAGTATTGCCAGCAACAGCTTCCCAAGGGATGGGCACTACATTCTGGCTAAGCAGGAGAACATCCTCTGCCCCTTCTCACATGAACAGCAAGAGTGGCTCTTCCTTGCCCACTGAAAAGACCTCAGTAGACACAGAGGACATGACTAACCCCCATTCCATGGTGGCTGTTGGCAACTCCAGAGGGATCTGAAGAAAAAGATGAGTGGCCTGAAAACCAGCTCTGGCTACAGCAAAGTCACCCACCTGTGACTGTCACAAATTACCAGCCTGTTGTAGTTAACTTTTTTTTGTTGTGTCTGGAAGAAGATCTGACTGAGGGACTATTAGATTATTCCATGGTCACGACTAAAAAAGTGCTTGGTTTATGAGGGAGCTTAGCTACAGTAGTTAGTGAAAAAGGAAAGAAATAAAAAAGTAACTTTTCCCCCTGCAACAAAACACAGTAAAACATTTTAAACACTTTCCACAGCCCCCAAAAGTAAAATAAGCACAAAAATAAGTACAGTTTCTCCACACAAAAGTAGTTTTTTAAAAAAACTTTTAATAATTCTTTACCATAAAAGTAAAAAAGTGTGCTTTCATTTAAAAGCACGTAAAAGTCTTGAAACAGGGAAGAAAATGCTTTTTCTTAGCTTAAAAGTAGTTGCTTTTCAGAAAAACCTAGTCTAAGTAGTTTTATCAGTTTTTTTTTAAAGTAACGGGGACACTAATATAAAAAGGAGCTTTTGTTTGATTTTTTCTTCCCTTCCTCTCTCATTTTCCTTGTTCAGTTTTAAGAACTGTAGGCACTGCAATGTAAAAAAAAAAAAAAAAAAAAAAAAAAAAACGGAGAGTGGAAAGGTCTAGTTAGGAGAGCAAGACAAAATAAAAATCAGTGTGCCTTTTCCCATGCTTGTGTAGGGAAATGACTGGGTTAAGACCCAGGGCTTTATCCAGTAACAAGTTTATTACAAAGTTATGTAAATGAAAAAGAATATTAAATAATTATAAGGCTTCTTTCTGGTAAACAAGGTAACCTTAGCAGTTTTATGCCTGGTTTGCATGTCACTAGAAGACAGTCTGATGAAGAGAAGTGGCTTGGAAAAAGTGTTTATTGAAAACATTCAAGTGTTTTCTCAGTTGGGAGTGCTATAAAGATAAGACAAAACCAAAGCACTTACTAAAAGCACAGACTGTACCATACTTTTTAGCATGACTAACCTTTCTTTTTTGGTTAACTGTAGCCTGTCTGTGTAGCTATCAGTTTAGAACTTTTGTTCTACTTAGGAAGCAAAAACTTCAATATTTGAAGATTTACATAGTTTTGTGCGTTATTATTAAATTAATAGGTTTTAGGGGGGTATTGGGGGTGTTTGTTTATTGTGTGAGGGCTTTCAATAAAACAAAAAGTTCTGTAAGATGTGACATAGGCTCAAATGGATATGACAAAAACAACTGTATAAAAGACCAATCTGCCAAACAGTATGTGCATGTAACATAAAAGCTGGAACTAGACATTTAACAAAAATGCAGTTATACAGAAAAAGTAGTAATAATTACTATATAAGAAAATGATGCTTTCTGTAATGTCTTTCAATCTGAATGGTTTTACAGATAAATACAAAAAAGAAAGAGTAGTGAACTATATTAAAAAATGTAGAGTGCAAATAGCTATGCTACAGGAGGCACACCTGAAAAGAACTGAATATGTGAATTTGATAAAGAAAGGCTTTCAGGATGGTTATTCAGAAGAATATCTGTGGCAAAGGAAAAGAAGATTAATTATTAATTGCAAGAAGAGCTCCAATAGCGATAGAAGAGGGAAAAAAGGCAATAATGGAAGATATGTAGTACTAAGGGGCTACTGACAAGGGAGGAGAATTACACTGGCATGCATTTATATTCCGCCTAAAACTGCTATAATGTTGCTTAAAAAATTCTGGGAGAAATAATCAGCTTTCAGCAAGGAATATTACTTATAGGTGGGGACTGGAATTTGGTTTGCAACAGCGAAGATGGGGACTAGAATGGAAAATATAACAAAGGAGGGTAGATTTTTGAAGAAATTTATGAAAATGTATGGCATGCAAGATGTGAATTCAGCACTCGAGTTTGGAGTGAATCTACATATTACTCTCCAAGATACAAAAAATGGGCTAGGCTAGAAAGAATTTATATCTCACAGGAACATGTGCATTTAATTGAAGGTCTTGAAAAGCACCCAATAACTATTTCAGATCATGTGCCAATCGTAACTAAAATAAAAATGCAAGGTAATGAAGTAAAAATGAGTCCCCGGTGCTTTCCCACATATCTGCTGAAAAGAGAGGAATTTAAGGAATGGGTTTTGGAAATAATTCAGGAGCTCTTAGAGAAGATAGAAATTCTTTCTGAAAATATAACTAGGGAGTGGGATAAAATTAAAGTGGAGTCTAAAACCTGGGTGGAAATAAAGGAAAGGGAGATATGGTTAAGAAGTAACAATTAATTATTTAGAGGGACTGACAAGTGATAAAGTATTGCAAAATAGGGGGAATCTGTCAACACAAGAAATGGAGAAACTACAGAATGCTACACAGAAAATAAGGGATTACTTCAATAATATGCATGAGTTTAGAAAGATTGCTGTTAAGCAACTGTTTTTGATAATAATTCTAGAGCACAAAAACTTTTAGCACAATGACTCAGGTAACAGAAAGTGGAAAGGACTGTCAGCAAGTATATAATGCTTAGCTGACACTAACTACAATTGTTTCAAAGGTGTCTGTGATGCATAATGTGTGCAACTAAAATGGTGTTAATGTTGTTTGTTTTTCCTTTATATAAATGTAAGATTGTCTATGTCATACATGATAATTTAATAAAGATGTTTTGTTTAAAAAAATAAGAATCTATATGACACTGAGTACTGGGAGAGTGTGACTACAGCCTTTCCTGATAGTTAAATGTTTTGAAACCCAGGATTCTTTTGGTTAGTAACCTCTGCTGTCTTTTGAGTTTTTTGTTGTGCCTAATAAGATACATGCCAAAGGGTGTGTTTTATTCTATAATTGGTCTAACCAGGGCAGAGTACAGGGGACAATGACTTCCTTGGTTTTAGCTTTATAGCTCAGGCAGTAGAGTGTTGGTCTTGGGAGTCTAAGTTTGTGAGTTTGAATCTCAGTAAAGCCACAGGTTGTGATTTAAATGCAGTAACAGACTAAGAAAAAGAAATGCCTTTAGTGATTAATTGTGATATAGAGAAGGGCTTCTGACTACAGCCACTATATGGTGATCAATGGGGAGGGAGTCATCTAACCAGGTGCCCAGGTCTCTAATGACAGACTAATTGGGGACTGGGTTGTCACTGATGCAGTAGGTGGTAGCAATTTGTTGTTTTCTGAAGGAGAACATTTAGCTTGAGCCCTTTGTTAGTGCACTGTGTGTTAATATTTGATAGTTTTGCTTGAAGAGAATTTGTATCATATGTTGATTTGATAACTACTCCTAACTTGCAATCATCGGAGAACTTAGTCAGATATCCTTACTGTCAGTTTTGAGATCAGAGAAATAAATACTTAAAAGAAGAGGCCCAATACAGACTCTGTGGAACACCACTGGCCACCTTTTCCTTAACTGAGGTGGCATCACCGACCATTTCAGCAAGCATTCTGCCTTGAGCTAGTTTGCAATCCATCCTACCATGTAGGAGATCTATGTTTAAGGGTGTTAGCATGTTTACAGTTCCACTGTATGGTATAGTATCAAATGCTTTTGCTAGATCCAGGTAGGCAGCATAAATAGTGTGACCACTCTCCATGGTGTACATGACATTTTCAAAGAAGTTGACAAGATTGAGGTGGCATGACCTGCCCTTAAAAAAATCTGAATTGTTGCAGGTGGAACTTGATTAAATTCTTAACTTCCAGATTTATGAAGTCAGTGATGATACATTCCATGGCTTTGCACACAAGAATAGTAAGGCTAATAGGTCTATAGTTGTTTGGGTCAGTGGTGGGGCAACCTTATAAGTGGGCATCACCAGTGCAGTGTGACATTGATCGGGTGCATAGCCTGAGAGGATCAGCAAGGGCCTGCTTGACACTGTTTGTAAGACAACCTGGAATGTTGTTGAGACCTGGTGAAGTGCTTTGGACTTGGAGAGCAAATAAGGATATAGACCTTGAAGTAGAAGTCACTTCAGTAACTCTCTTTTTTATGCCCATTGAGTGCCAGGATTACTTCTCCCTTTTGACTTTCATTATCCACAATCATTTCACTTCCGTCCTATTACTCTAGCACCCTTAGAAATCACATTGTTAACTCTAACTCTTGAATACACCATCCCCTATATCAACACATTCTTCTAGTTCTCCACGTTCTGCACCCAAATTTCCCCAGTGTTGTTCAACCTTAAACTAATACTATCTGTACTTTTGAACCTTCTGCTTGGCATAATTATATAATTCTTTTCCTTACCTCTGCATATTGCTAACTTCTGTTCTTACCGCTCATAACTGCTTCCTTTTTCCACTCATATCCTATGTAACTTTAAACCTATTTACTACTATGTCTGTTTCGTATCCTACTCAAAATTGTTAAACACCTAATTTACCTTTGTTTGTATCAACTATAAACTTTTACTTTACACCTTTAAATATTGTTATCAGACTTGTATTACTTATAGACCAACTTGTCTTGTAAAAATGTTATCATGTAATGTTGTCTATTATGTATTGGAGCTTTTCTCCCCAGGCCTCCACTGAAAATGGACTCACACCCGGTCGGACTTTCCCAGTAAACAAGTGTAAAATAAAATAAAATAAAGAAGCAAACAAATAAACAAATGAATAAATAAATAAATATCATCTGGCTGCCATTTGACCTTTAATAGCATGATGCAGGTAATTGAAAATTTAAAAAAGTCATGTATACTTATCCACCTTAGTACTTCTAAGTCTAATAAATTTGTACAGTGGTCTATGGGGCTATGTTTAATTTTATTTCAAGCCATGTCTGCTTCTCCATCTCAGCATGTCCCAGTGGTAAGAGAACACCATTTGTTTTTTTTTCAGTGTCTTTGTGGCTGTTTCGAACTCTGAAACCATGTCTGCTTGTTCTTAGCACTTGCAAATGTTGGTGATGTGGTTACCACTTATTTTTGCTTAGGGACTGTAGGGCTGCTTTTAACTTAATAACAAGCCACACTGTTCATATAACTCACTGCTCACAAATATGTATGAGGGGGATGAAACACACATAAGAGAATTTCATTTCTTTCAGTTTGTCAGTCAAGGGAATACATTAACTGTCTGATACAATTGTATATGAGACCTCAGTCAGAAATTATTTATAAAGAGAGTATTCAGTTTTTTTCAAGAGGCACTCATGTTAAAGAAACGCATGGAAAAGTTAATTTCAGTTTTGGACAAAACTGGAGTACACATGGTTCAGTGTGCCTATGATTCAGTGGAAGCATCACGACTCTGAACTGGTGTTGTCATTACAAACCCTTTTCTTGACAAACCTGCAGATAAAACTCTGATTTAGAACAGAAAAGAAAAAAAAATCTGAACTATATTTAGCCAGCTTTTCATTCGCCTAACTCAGTGCTTCAGAATTTTTCCTGCTAGGAAAAGCAATTTTGAAGGAAGAAACAAATTGCAAGGGTATCCCTCTATCAGATGCACATGATTTGTGTGTGTACTGTCTAGGATCAGTCCATTTGAATGCGTCTTGTGAGATAAGTAAGGCCTTTAATCCTCTGGCCTTGGTAGATCATAAAAACAAACTTATCTTAAAAAGATTGCTTTCTACCACTTTTTCTGAGTCAATATCTGGGGCTCATTCCCCTAAGAAAATGGAGAAAAAAGACACAAAGAAGAGTCCTTCGGACCATTGTAGATTTTCTTCTCCAAGCTCGACTCATACTGTAGAACCACCTGCTAAAGTATCTAAGCAGTTGGATCCCATTTCATTGGATCAAAAGGCAATACCCTCAGATGCAAAAGCTTCTGATACCACATCTGCATTGTCAGATCCAACACACTTGGATCCGAAGATGCTCTATTGTACCTTATATGCTTCATCTCTGGAGCCCACCTTCCATTGCCTTTCTTAGAGAGACATCAGCAGTCAAGGACTTTTTCCATTGCTTCCTCTCCTCATTTGTCCAGAAGTTTGATCAAAGCTGATGTGACTAGAATGTTGAGAAAATTCTTCTCAGCACAAATTCGGGTGGGAGTTCTCCCAGCTCCTACCCCATCAGGCCTGGAGACCTTTACTAGTACTACTCCACCTATTTTAGCTCCTTCTCTGAATTTTGGGTTTGGAGCACTTGGATCCAAGAATCCCAGAGACATCTATGTCAGATCTGAAGATCGTTGTATCTTTCACTCTGATACCATCTCTAAGTGGATCACCTCAGAATGTCTTGGAGCCAGATGACTCTCGGAGCCATAGTGTCGTTGCCGGATCCAAGGTGATGGAGTTCACCCCAAAGTTGTTGGAGCCATCTCCGACCCTCAGAGCCTCGGCTTTGGACAGCTCAATTCTGACTTTTGCCTCAGGTGGACTGTCTTCGGGTTGGAAATAGCTGACTGTTAGGAAGCATGTCTTCTCGGCTCCATTAGCCTTTTTCTTTCTCTGGGACACTCTGCCACTGAGGTAGTGGAGAGAGTTTTCTCTGCTCCTAGAGGAAGGATGATCCCCTCTTCTGATCCTTCTTCCAATCTCATCAGTCTTTGTGCCTTGAGCCTCAGCATTCTACTCTGCAGGGACAGCCAGGCTAAACCAAAAACTGAAATCACACAGGCTGGAATCCACGAGTAAAATCTAAGAGTTTTATTTCAAATTACATAAATGGTAAGCGCTCTTGTCTGGTTTGTTGTGCGAACAAACTATGGCTGATACTTTTGGTAGGCATCCTAATTTTGTTTTCAGGAAGGGTAGAAATATTAAAGGCCTTTTGGAACAACCAATAAGTGGGGGTATAGAATGAAAAATGAAACCCTGTGGTATCTGTCATCAGTGTAATTTTATTTTACCAACATCAAGTATTACTCTACGTAAGAAAAGGATTAATCTTCTTCTTCTTTCGGCTTTTTCCCGGTTAGGGGTCGCCACAGCGGATCACCTTGTCCGCACATTGATTGGCAGTGGAGTTTGACGGTGTCGAGTTGCCAGCCCGGCGCCCAACCTTCCACAGAAGGCACACTCACATGCACACCTAGGGCCAATTTAGAGTATCCAATCCACCTGCAGCATGTCTTTGGGATGTGGGAGGAAACCGGAGCACCCGGAGGAAACCCACGCGACCACAGGGAGGACATGCAGACTCCGCACAGAAGGCACCCCAGCCGAGGATCGAACCAGAGAACCTCTTGCTGTGAGGCGGCAATGCTAACCACTGCACCACCGTGGCCACCCAAGAAAAGGATTAATACAATAGGAAAATTCAGTTGTTATACCCATGCAGTTGTGTATGCTGCTATGTGCACCAAGTGTCCAGCCTTTTATATAGGCAAAACGCAACGTATATTGGCACAACGGATCTATGAGCATGGGTATGAAATACGCCAGAGTGATGAAAAAAATGCCTTATATAGACACGTTAAAAATTTTCACTGACCACTTATTTAAATTTGTGGTGCTACAGCAGGTAAAATGTGGGGATAGAGGGGGACCCTGGAAGTTGTTTCTTGAAGAGAAAGAAACCTGGTGGCAAGTATTTCTTAATGCTTACTCACCACCAGGGTTAAACGATGTAGTGTCCATTTCTAGTAAGTTAAAATTAAAAGTTTATGACAGGTGAGATTTTTCCTCTGTTCCTGGATTAGGCCTTACAACTAAGTAGTTGGAGCATGTAATTTGATGTGTACTTTCATACTTTCACATATTTTTATATTTTCATATTTTTATGCTTACATTTTTATGTTATGTAGGCTCGGATCAGATATAAATGTTCATCCCAGAACACATAAATATATATTTTTTATAACGTGTATTACATATATTTTATTATTTATTAGTTTAGGTATTTTCAATAATTTCAATTGTTATGTTTTATTGGTTGGTATTAATTGGTATTAATTGATTGCAGGTAGTGTGTGATATAAAATTGCTTGGATTTTCTCATTAACTTGTCTGAAGAAGTTTGGTGACATTCACCAGACAAAAGCACTTACCATTTGTGTAATTTGGAATAAAACTCTTGGATTTTACTCGTGGATTCCAGCCTGTGTGATTTCAGTTTTTGGTTTCATTGGTCTTTTTGGTTCATTGGTTTTTACAGCCAGCCTAAAATCTTAAGGCTACCCAGCAGGATATACTCATATTTTCTGTTACTTGTCTAGAACATCCCACTGAAGAAGTCCCTAAGAAGAGAAAGTGCAAGGAGTAGGCACTTAATCTCTCCTCAAGAGTCGGTCAAAGAAGATCCTGATTTTGATGAGGAGGAAGGGTCCCCAAGATCACCACCTGATGATGTCTCCTTTGGAGACATTCTGGAGATCCTCAAGCAAAGGAGTGGCTGGTCTTCTGATAACTCTTCTCAAGAGGAATTGGTATTCATGGAAGTCTTTGGGACTGGCCCATCTACCTCCAGGTTGATTCTGTCTAATGATGAGCTCATTGATTTGTTCTCTTGGTGGGCATGGAAGGAACTTGACTCTGTTGAACTGATCCATAACAGGCCAGACGGGATTCTGGCATCACCTAAAGGTAAAGAATTTTGGAGTAAATTAGTACCAGTAGATGCCATGGTCATAGTGACGGCCACAAAAAAGGAACTCACAGAACAAAGTTCTTCTGTTCATCCCCCTAACAGGAAGTCAGGGGTGTTGGACAGATTTGGGAAGTGTGTATATGCTTCAGCAACTTAGGCTGATGAATTATTTGGCACACTTCACCAGACTCCAGAGGGATTTGATTAAAGAACTCTCCAAATCCCTCTCTGGGACCATTACTTCTGAGGCAGAGGCCTCTGTTACCTCACAGTTGGCTACCCTACAGTCCATTTCAAATTCATCCATGAGTCTCATTTCATATGCAACTGAAGGTATCTCAAGGGTGGGGGTTCAGGCATTTCCATTAAGAGACATGCCTGAATGTACCTGTGTGATTTTGCAGTGCCCATCAAGTTTTCCTTTGTCAATGCTCTCTTTGACAGAAGTTCTTTGTTTGGCCACAAGGTTAAAGACACATTGTCCACATGTGAGCAGGATTGTAAGGCCCTGTCTGCAGTGGGTATATGTTTTTTGACTCCTCAAAAAGCCTTCTGTAGGAATCAACGAGGTGGTCGAAAAATTGGTTCAGAAAATTCCAGATCCACATGGAGATAGTTCTCCCAGGGGCAGAGGGGGATCTCTAATGGAAGATGCTGCCCACACAGCAGAGGAGGCATGCAGCATCAAGGATCTAGAGGCACTTTCTCTGACAGATAGTACCAGGGCTCCCGAAAGGATGCCTGATTGTCCATTTCTGGAGGCAGTCAAGGGTCATCTATCCTTGCACCTGAGAGCCTGGCTAGAGATTACAAAAAATATACATGGATGCAGAAGATTATTTCCAGGGGTTATATAATACCCCCCCCTTAATGATAAACAAAATTCCTGATGTTCCACTCAGTCAGAGGAAAGAAGAAGCACAAGAAATAAAAAAGCTGCTAGAAAAAAGAATCATCCAGGAGATCAAGCCCAGAGCAAAAAGAATCTGGAACATACTCAAGATTCCTTTTAGTGTCAAAGAAACAGGGAAATGGAGACCAATTTTGGATCTTAGCATTCTGAACAAATCAGTTTAGTACACAAAGTTCTGAATGGTCACAGTTCAGTCCATTTTGCCTTTCCTGCACCAGGATGACTAGATGTGCTCAACAGATCTTCATGATGAGTACTATCACAAGATACCTGTGCTTCCAGCTGGGAGCCAGTCATTACCATTTCAGAGCTCTGCCCTTTGGCCTCACCACAGCCCTCAGGGTTTTCACCAAGTGCATCACAGCAGTAGTAGCACACCTTAGACTGCAAGATTCCTGGTGTTTCCATACTTGGATGGCTGGCTCATAACTGCACTGACCAGGCATCTGCTGATAAAAGCATGAGGTTATGTACTTCAGCTGTGCTGTCAACTGGGAATTACCAGCAATCACAGAAAATCTCAGCTAGAACCATCTCAAATACCATAGTTTATAGGGGCCTTGTTCAATATAGTATCGGTGAAAGCATCCCTGCCTGTACCAAGGGTACAGATTCTTCAATTTCAAGTCAAAAAGATAATCATAAATTATTTTCTATCCAATTGATTCTCCAAGCCCTGTAGTCACTGTATGCTGCAGTAGTAATAGTTTTGTTAGCAAGATAACAGATGAGAATTCTTCAATGAACCCTAGAGATTCAGTGGTCAATACTGCACCAGTCTTTGTTCACCTGGATCAGAATAACTCAGGCATGCAAAAATTACCTGTTGTGGTGTATTCACTTAGATCAGATTTTACAAGGCCGTCCCTTCATCCTTCCACAGCCCAAGGCCGTAATGACCACTGATGCTTCCCAAATTGGGTGTTGGGGGGGGGGCACTTCCTGAGAAAGACAGTCATAGGCACCTAGTTTCCCGAAGAGGCCAACACACATATTAATGTCTTGGAAATGAAAGCTGTCCTCCTAGCATTGCAGGCCTTTCAAGACTGTCTTCATTCCAGAACTATTGCAATTCAGATGGACAATATGTCAGTGGTCTGGTATATTAACAAACAAGGAGGAACCAGATCTTACCCCTTGTGTTGAGAAGCTCGGAAAGTGTGACAGTGGGCAGTGTCATCCAGTCAATTTCTGATAGCAATGCACATTCCAGTGAAATCCAGTGTGATAGCAGACAAGTTGAGCAGGGCCATTTTATTGCCTCATGAGTGGTCTCTCAACATGAAAGTTGCAGAAAAGATATTCCATCAGTGGGGTCAACCTTGCTGCAGTCTCTTTGCATCTCCCCTCAACAAGTGCAACAGGTTCTTTGGCCTAATCCTCCCACTGGAGGAATAACTGAGAAACATACTCCTCCACAATTGCCCCCCCCCCGGTCTCCTCTATGCTTACCATCCAACTCCTTTAATCCCCAAGTTTCTCCAGAAAGCATCTCGATTGAAGAGTGCAGTCATCCTCATTGCCCCTTATTGGCCTCATCTAGTTCTCCCACCATGAATTCTGGATCCAATTCCAGACCTCCTATCTCACCTGACAGACACGATTCACTCAGACATTTTAGGCTTAAAGTTGACCACAGGGTTTCTCCACTTCCATTGATAGCTAGACAGTCCAGGCTCTCCTCCCCCTGTCCGTCACATTCTTTCGTCTTCTCATAAAGCTTCCATTAGGAAAATTTACAGAAGTAAATGGAAAAGATTTATTTTTTGGGCACAACAGAGAGATGTTGACCCTTTTTCAGCACAATTCCCTAAAGTTCTTGAGTTTTTGGCTAAAATTTTTAATGAAGAGGCTGGCTCCTTGACTATTAAAGTACAACTAGCTACCATTTCTAATTTTCACATAGGAGTAAACAATTCCACCTTAGCTCCTCCAAAACTTTATAAGGCCTTTATTAGGGAAACCTTTCTTCTTAGACCCACTTTTAAAGATCCAACTCCACCATGTCATTTATTTATTTATTTATTTGTTTATTTATTTAATTTATTTACTGGGTAATGTCCGACTGGGCATGAGTCCCATTTTCAGCGGAAGCCTGGGGAGAAAAGCTCCAGACATACATAGATATAGTTACTTACATGTAGTTAAACAGGGAGTAACCCTCCAAATACATACATAAGCAGTCATTACTTACATATAACTAACAGAATTGTACAAATTAAGCTGCACAGATACCATGTTTTTTAAACAATTGAACAAAAGAGAAAAAGAACAATTGTATCGAGTAATAAGCAGGCTAGTTTTGCTTCAAAGTTTTGTGGTAAAATGGGAACAGCTTAAGAGGGAGTGTAAACAACATGAGTAGTGGTGAGAACAGAGAAAGATGGACCTGCACGAAGAGCATTATAGTTGAAAGCTAAAGCAGAAATTGAGTTACTAAAGCTAACTCTGAATAGAAGGGGAATCAGGTTATTGAAGCAAGATACTGGTAGTAGCTGTGAAAAAGAGAATGTGAGAAACAGCAGAGATTGGGGATGAATGTGGAGGTGGGTGGTTTTTAGTTTTATAAGATTTAACTCAGTCCACATTTGAACTATTAGTGAAGTGTGAACTAATTTTTTTTAACCTGGAAAACTATCTTTTTAGGAGCCATAACTTCAGCTAGAAGAGTCTCAGAATTTCAAGCCCTATCTTCTAAGCCTCCTTATTTAGTTTTCCATAAAGATAGTGTACCATTATGAACCTATCCAGCCTCCCCTCCTAAAGTGCTGTCAGAATCCAACATCAGTCAATCTATCAGTCTTCCAGGTTTTTTTCCAAATTTCACAAACGAAGGAGAATACATGCTACATTTGTTAGATGTTTACAGAAAATTACACTTCTGTTCGCATAGAATGGAAAACTTAAGAAAATCCGATCAATTATTTGTCTCCTTTGCAGAATCAAAATTGGGCAAAGTAACTTTAGCCAAATGGCTAACTGATTGCATTTCTTTTGTTTACAACAAATTGGGTTTAACTTTGTCAAAACCTTTAAGAGCTCATTCAACCAGGTCCATGGTAATTTCATCAGCATTTTTATCCAGACGACATTTGTGCTTCTGCAACTTTGGCTAATCCTCATACCTTTATTTCTCATTACAAATTGGATCTGGTCTCTAGGGGAAGAGCAGCCTTCGGTTAAACAGTGCTCAGGAATATCCTTCCTTAGAGTCCTCCTGGGTTTCAAGTAGCTAGGGAATCTGTCCCACTTATTAAGGAATGAATGAAAATTGACAACATCATATAAAGAAGTTATGTACTCACCATAATGCTCCATCTGTGTTGTCCATTTTCATTCTTCTTTAACTCCCCTCTCTCCAACCCCCTACCATTTTGTTTGTGACTTCTGAAAGAATGAGAAGAGACCAAGAGAATCAATGTTCCTGCCTTTGAGCTCCAGATATTGGTGTCTCAGATTTTTCCTGAGTTTCTAATATGCTAAAACAGTAAGTGAGAAGGTCACTGAAAAACCACTCAGTAAAAACAAAATGAAAACTACAGCAAAGCTAGAACTTCCACTGAGTGACCTCCCAAACCTCTTGCATCAAAGGCACATGGGATATATGCAGATGACCCTTATGAACATCAGGTGTTTCAGCTAGTTGGCAATTCTGAATGCCCATGACTTGTTTCATCGTTTTAATGGACAATTTCAGGCCAATAAAGCTTTCTCTAGATTCTAGGATCTGACTTTCGAGCTCCTCCCTTTACTAGTAATGCCCTTGAGCATTGCATTACCTCATTGCCCCTCTAACAATCAGTTGGGATTGCATTCTCTTGAGCTCTATGTCTAGATTTTATTGGGAATAGTGAGTAAAAACCTCACAATGTAACTTTCTTTCTAGTCTATAACTTTTATAGTAGCCTCTATTTACCCACTAGGTTAAGTTATCTTTGTTACCATCATTTGGTATTTTATTTTTACCATTGTAGGTATTTTCTGTTTCTTTGCATTCCTTTTACCTTCTCTATAAGGTATTGTTAGTGTTACGTTGGCATAACTACTTTTCTATTAGTATAACTGTTCTTAAAAAAAAAAAAAAACTTCTTGTTTATAACTTTAATTTTCTCATTGTACTTTACAGTTGGGCTTCGTTCTCATCTATGCCTGACAAGCCTATTGGCTTTAAAAAAATGCGCTTCCTGTGGGCACAAGATAGCTAACTCTGATGCCCACAGGGAGTGCGTCCATTGCTTAGGTCCTTCCCATCTTGAGACCTCTTGTACTATTTGTGCTAGCTTCAACACCAGAGCTATTAGCGATCATCAGAATAAGCTGGTGTTTAAAGCCCTTTTTACCTGCTTCTGCACCTTCTTCTGCTGTTTGTATGTCAGGTTGCTCAAACCCCCTGTCAGAAATTAAAGTCTATGGAGCCCAGGGAGCATAGAAAGTGCTCTCCTGTCAGATCACCCAAATCTGCTGTGACATCAGAGATGGCAGCTAAAGTTTCCCAAACACGTGGATCCAATACCTTCAGATCCAAAGACTGTTGCACCAAAGTCTCCTTGGCTCCAAAGCCCCTGCTTCTCTCCAGAGCCAGTGTCCCCTAGCCTGAGATCATCTGTCAGGTCTCCCAAATCTGCTCTGACATTAGAGCTGCCAGCTAAAGTTTTCAAACACTTGGATCCATTTTGGATCCAAAGACAGTTGCTCCTAAGTCTCCTTGGCCCTGCTTCTCTCCAGAGATCTCTTTTTTAACAAGAGACTACAAGAAAGTCTTTTTGACATCCCTCCATTTCCTTGTCAGTCATGTCCTCCCAACGTCTCTCTGAAGCAGAAGTGGATAGGATGATGAGAAAATTCCTCAGAACACAAATCCAGACACAGGTCCTTCCTCCCCCAAATGCCACATTCACCACAGATACACATTCCAAATGTTATGGATGGCATTTCTTAGGATGGACTGTTCAAGGCATGCGATTCCCAGAAGAGACCAATTTGCATTGCAGGCCTTTCAGAATTCACTTCCTCTAAGAACAATTGCTATCCAGATGGACAATATGTCAGTGGTTTGGTACATCAACAAACAAGGGGGAACCAGATCTTAACCTCTTTGCTGAGAAGTAATGAGAGTTTGGCAGTGGGCAATCTCTTCCAACTGCTTTCTTGTAGCTATACACATACCCGGGAAATCCAGCGTTCTAGCAGACAGGCTCAGCAGAACTATCTTGATGCTTCACAAGTGGTCTCTCAAGCAATCAGTGGCGAATATGATGTTCTACAAATGTGGTCAACTTTGCTACAATCTATTCACTTCTCCCCTCAGCAACAAGTGCAGCAGATTCTTTGCCTAATTTCCCCACAGGGACAGTCACTAAGAGATGTTCTAATACATGTTTGGCCCTCCAGTCTTCTTTATGTTTATCCTCCCCTGCCCATAATTCCCACATTCCTTCAGAAAGCACTCTAGATGAAGAGAAGGTAATCCTCATTGCCCCCTTTTGGCTTCGGTAAATTTGGTTCTCCTTTCTGTGGTCTCATCTAATATGCTCTCTTACTATTTCCTCGCAGTTGGGTACCCTTCAATCTATTTCAAATTTGTCTGTGAGGCTTATCTCCCACTTGGCTGAAGGTGCATCACGGGTGTCAGGTTCAGGCATTTCCATCAGGAGACATGCCTGAATGCACTTATGTGATTATGCAGAACCCTTCAAATCTTCTTTCATCAATGATCCCTTTGACTGAACCTCCTTATTTGGCCCTGAAGTAAAAGACACACTCTCTAGGTGTGAGCAGAAAAGGAAAACCCTGTCTGCTGTGGATTTATGTTTTTGACCCCTCAACAGACATTTTCTATGAACCAATGTCAACAAATGTCGTTCAAAAAACACAGGGTCACTTCCAAGATCCACTGGAAGATAGTTCCCCCAGGGGGCAGATGGGAAACTCCAGCTGAAGACTTCTTCCCCATGGCAGAGGTGGTCCCCATAATCAGGGATCTAGGCATACCTTCTCTGACAGATCCTATCAACGCTCCTGAAAGGAGGCATGACTGTCTCTCTCTGGAGGCAGTTGGGGTAATTTATCCATGCACCAGAGAGCCTGGCTAGAAATAACAAAAGATTTATGGGTTCAAAGAATAATATCCAGAGGTTATATAATACCATTTTCCCATCCACCCCCACTAGTATCAAATAAAATACCCAATTTTCCACCCAGTCAGAGGGAAGCAGCAAAACTGGAAGTAAACAAGCTGCTAGAAAAAAGAGTCATCCAAGAGGTTCCCCAGACAGAAAGAGTCTGGGACTTATTCAAGATTATTTTTAGAGTCAAAAAAGACAGGGAACTGAAGACCAGTCTTGGATCTCAGCAAACTAAACTGATCAATACTGCATATAAAGTTCCAGATGGTCATGGTTTAGTCCATTCTGCTGTTTCTGCACAAGGATGGCTGGATGTGTTTGATAGATCTTTAGGATGTGTACTATTACATCAAAATGAACAGATGAATTCGAAGATATCTATGCTTCTGGCTTGGAGCCAGTCATTACCAATTCAGTGCACTGCCCTTTGGTGCCACCACAACCCCAGGGTGTTTACCAAGTGCATGGCAGTAGTTGCAGCTCAATTGAGACTGCAGGGATTCTGAATGTTTCCATATCTGGATGACTGGCTCCTGACCACTCTGAACAGGCATCAACTAATTCAAGCATGAGACTATTTACTCCAGCTGTGCTCTCATCTGGAGATTTCTGACAATTACAACAAATTGCATCTCAGTCCAACTCAGGCTGTGGAATTCATTGGTGCTTTGTTCAACACGGTCACTCATATAGCTTCTATCCCTCTGTCTTGAATTCAAACAATTCAGTCCCAGGTCAGAAAGATCATTCGCACTTTTTCTCTTTCAGCATGTCTGGTACTGCAAGCACTGGGATCCATGTCAGTGGCAATCACTCTGTTTCTACTGGCAAGGTACCATATGAGAATCCTTTGGTGGACAATAGCAACTCAATGATCTATTCCCAACAACATTTATCCAGTCAAGTCAAAATGATGCAAGCCTGCAAAAATTACCTTCTATGGTGGATCCACTCCAATCAAATACAAGAAGGCCATCCCTTTGTTCTCCCTCAACCCAAGGCCATAGTGACCATGGACACCTCTCAGATTGGGTGAGTGGGCACTTTTTTGGAAGGAAGTCCAAAGGCAAATGGTTCCCAAAAGAGGTCAATGAGCATATCAATGTCCTGGAGATGAGAGAGCTTCTCCTAGCATTGCAGGCCTATTCTGACTCTTTCCCAACCTGGACTATTGTGATTTAGATGGACAATTTGTCAGTGGTTATATCAACAAACAAGGGTGAACCAGATCTTACTCTCTTTGTCAGGAAGCTTTGAGAGTATGGCAATTGGCGATCTCATCCAATTGTTTTCTGATAGCAATACACATTCTGGGGAAGTCCAATGTGATTGCAGACAAGTTAAGCAGGTCTAGTCTAATGCCTCATGAGTGATCTCTCCACAGGAAAGTGGTGGAGAGGATTTTACATTGATGGGACCAACCATGCTGCGATCTCTTTGCATCTCCCCCCAACAACAAGTGCAAGTTCTTTGCCCTGAAACACCCCCCAGTGGGAGAGTCCCCAAGCGATGCTGTACTTCACACTTAGCCCTCTGGTCTCCTGTACACTTACCCTTCTACTCCCCTCATTCCCAAGTTTCTCCAGAAAGCATCTTGATTGAAGAACACAGTTATCCTCATTGCACCTTATTGGCCTTGACAGATCTGTTTTCTTTTCCTTTGGCCTCATCTTCTACGTCCACCCTGGATTCTGGATCCAACTCCAGACCTACTGTCTCATCTGACACACATGACTCATCCAGACATTTCAGACCTCAAGTTGATTGCATGCCTTCTCCAGTTCCAATGATTGCTAGGCAGACCAGGCTCTCCTCCCCTGTCAATCACATTCTTTTATAATCACACAAAGCTTCCACCAGAAAAATTTAAAAAAGTAAACGGGAAAAATTTTTTTTTGGCCACATAAAAAAAATATAGACACGTTTTCAGCACTGATTTCTAAGGTTCTTGACTTTTTGGCTACAGTTTTCAATAAAGAAGCTAGCTCCTGAACTTTCAAAGTACAATTAGCAGTCATTTCCAACTTTCATATGGGAGTAAATAACTCAACCTTAGCTTTCTCCAAGCTTTGCAAAGCTTTTCTCAGAGGAACATATGTACTAAGATCTCCTTTAAAGGACAGTACCCCCCCTTGGGATTTAAATATCATTAAACAGGCCTTAACCCAACCCCCTTTGAACCTTCGGCTAAGTGTGAACTAAAATTTTTGACCTGGAAAACTATTTTCTTAGTTGCTATTACTTCTGCCAGAAAAGTGTTTAAATTTCAGGCTTTGTCGTCTCAACCTCCTTATTTGATTTTTATAAGAATAGAGTATCTTTACGAAGAAATCCTTCCTTTCTACCTAAGTTGGTGTCAGAATCCAATATTAATCAGGTTATTAACCTTCCAGTCTTTTTTCCAAATTTCTCAAACAAAGGAGAATATACATTACATCTATTGGGTGTTCATAGACAGTTATGTTTTTACCTTCACGGAAATCTGAACAATTAATTGTTTTCTTTTCTGAATCAAAATTAGAACCAGTTTCTAAAGTAACTTTGGCTAAACAGTTGACTGATTGCATTAACTTTGTTTATCAGAAAACAGGTTTACCTTTACCAAACCACCAAAAGCCCATTCCACCAGGTCTATGGCAGCATCTTCAGCCTTTTTGTCTAGGACTTCTTAGGATAATATTTGTGCATCTGCAACTTGGACTAAACCTCATACCTTTATTGCTCATTACAAATTAGATCCAGTCTCTACAGGAAGAGCAGCCTTTGGCTTGGCTTTGCTCAGGAATTTCCTGCCTTAGACTCCTCCCGAGATTTAGGTAGCTGGGGACTCTGTCCCAACAGTTGAGGAATGAATGAAAATGACAACATCAGATAAAGTTATGTACTCACCATAATGTTCCATCCATGTTGTCCATTTTCATTCTTCCTCAACCTCCGTCCCACCAACCCCCTCCTTTGATTTACTCCAGGAAAGATTGAATGATATTGGAGGAACCGGTGTTCCTCTGTCTGAGTCCCAGATTCTGTTATGTTACAATTCCTAACTATTTTGTAGGTATTGGGCAGCAAAAAGATCTGAGGTAGTAAGCTAATGAGGGCATTTCTCTTTCAAGTTTCCTGGTAACACTAGACACAAAGATGCTCGTCATCACTCTCCTGTTCATCCGGACGTCAGACATATCTTAAGGTTTTCTGTGTCTGGATCACATTATTAGTTCTCCACCTTCTCCTTTGGACTATCCACTGCACCAACAGTGTTCACAAAGAGTCTAACTCTGATTATAGCTCATAACAGCCTACAGGCTACCCACATTTTTCCATATTTAGATAACTGGCTTATCTTTGCAGAGCCTTTTTCAGGGTGTCAGGAATCTCTCTCTCTCTCTCGAGTTCTTTTGTACAAAGTGGGAGTCCAAGAGAATATTTAAAAGTGTTTCTTGCCTCCTTCACACAGGATTATGTTCCTTGGTTGTCAACTAGACACCTCAGTTGAAAGAGCTTTTCCTTCACAGGAAAAATAGATGTTTATAAAGCTCTTTTGCTAAGTTTTCCACTCAGAATTCAGTCACTGCAAGGGAGTATCTCAGGAGTTTGGGTCTCATGGTGTCTATGATTGTTATGATACCTCTAGCAAGACTTCAGATGCAAAACATACAGTGGTGTATGAAATCTGTTTGGCCCCAATGTCATCACTTTTCACTTTTTCAGATCCTGGGGTCTGTCAGAAGATAAATCTTTTCATGGAGACAACAGATATCCGTAAATCTAGGTCTTCCCTTCTTCCTCCCTGCTACAAAGCAGTCAGTCACCACATATGGTTTGGACTTTGCTTGGGGAGCAGTTTCAGGAGGGAAAAAAGCGTAGGGGGTGTGAGACACCAAGGACAGATGCAAGCTCATAAATATCAAGGAGACGCTTGCCCTGATCAAGGCACTCAACTCTCTGAACTATATTTGATCCCTGGGACCTCTTCACGTGGTTACAGACAATACAGCAGTCATGTGGTGCATCAACAAGCAAGGGGTAACCAGGTCAAACCACATTTTCAGACTAGCTATGTTAGCTTGTTATATAGTGTTACAGCACAGTCTCCCTCTACAGGCATCCTACATTCCGTCAGAGCAAAACTGTGGCAGACAAGGACCAGGGAAGACCCTCACAATTGGAAACTAGATCAGGGGGTCTTCAAAAATTTGATCCATCTTTTGAGAATTCATCAAGTAGATCTCTTTTCCTCCTCTCTGATAAATAAACTGGCAAAATTCTATTCCAGGACTCCATACACGAAGGCCTGGAAGATAGATTCCTTTTCTTTTCTTTGGACAGGAATGTGCATGTATGGCTTTCCACCCTTTCCAGGAATATCTAGGGTATTTCTGAAGATTCTGAAGGAATCCTCCAGGATCATTTTGGTGACTCCCTTCTGGTCCAGGCAGCCATGGTTCTCCTTTCTTTTTGAAAGGATCAAGGGGAATTACCACAAGCTCCCTCACAGACCAGATCTACTCAGACAAGATCAGGGATATTTAATACACCCCAATATCAGTCATTTTCAATTGGTTACCTGGATGATAGGGTCTTAATTCCTTTTATGCAAGTGTTTACTGAGGATGTGCAGCAGATACTAATGGAGGTAAGAAAGCCTGCTGCTAGGAAAATCATATATTAGCACATGGAAGATGTTTTCTAGTTGGTGCAAACAACACAAACAGCACCCATTCAGGATATTTGTGTGAGTTGCTATCCTATAGCCTTTCTCATTTTTCTATCAAGGTTTATTTACTGGCCATTCAGCATGTCTGCTCATGGATCCTCCTCTTTATAGGCAGTCAAAATGTTCTTGAAATGGGTTTTGCATAAGAAGCCTCTTAGTAAACCAGTGGCCCTTCCTTGGGATCTTAATTTTGTGTTAGAGAATGTAACACTTGCTCCATTTGAACCAGTTAATCTGGCTGACTTGTTGTTCTTAACATGAAAAGTAGCTTTACTGATTAATCTGACCTCTGCAAGAGTTGCAAGCTCTTATGGTTTCAACCCTATCTCATTTTATACAAGGACAGAATTTCTTTCAGAACTAATCATTGTTTTATGGTTAAAGTGGTATCTGATTTTACTTTAAGCCAAACTATCCATCTTCCCATTTTCTTTCATGAGCTTAAAATGAGGGAGAAAGAATACTCCATACCTTGGATGCCCACAGACAACTCAGGTACTATACTGACCGAACTAAATCTTTCAGATCTTTGGATCAATTGTTTATTTCTTGTGAATGTAAAAATGAGGGACAACTTCTGTCAAAACAAACAAATTTCCAAATGGTTGTCTAAGGCTGTTCCTTCTGATATACTCACCATAACAGATCTATTCCAGGCAGGGTCAAAGCCCGATCTTCTTGGGCCTTGGCTTCATCTCTGTCTTTTTGGAAAGGGTTGGATTCTAGAAGTATTCTAGAAGCTGCTATTTGGTCCTGTGTGCATACTTTTACAAATCACTATAAGCTGGATGCCTTCTCTGTGTCTAGATCATGTTTTGCTAGGACCATTCTCCAGGGTCTTCTGGACCCTTCTCCTTCCACCTCCAAAATGTAGTTAGATAGGGTAATCTACCTATATAGCTAAGGCTACGGCAGCAGTGATTAGTATGAAGAAAATAGTAAAGTTGTGTAAGTTCAACTTACTATAACAGTAGCTGTTCGAATAATCACTGCTGCAGTAGCCACTCCCGCATTTTTTGTGCCGTGGTGTGAACATTTATGTCATTCCTAGCATTTGTATTTTAAGGATCAGCCTCCCTCTATCTGCTGGGAGGAAAGGTCTGAAGGGCTTCATGTCCAAACATCTTTTTGTCTGCTTAGCTTGAGCTGCTTGGCAGTTTGGGTGCATGGAAGGTGACCTGAGTTTTGGAAGATGGCCAGCTGTTATATCCTTGGCATGATGTAACCTATATAGCTTAGGCTACTGCAGCAGAGATCACTCAAACATCTACTGTTGTAATAGGTTCAACTTATACAACTGTACTTTGCATTTGATACTGGCTGTTCAAATAACTTCACTGATATGATGTAAGCCATGTATGAGGATTCTTGAGTTCTAATCAAGATTCATTCATGCCATTTTTTTATATTGTGACAGGGAAAGAGAGAGTATCATTTTGAGTTTTGCTTACTTTGTATGTAGAGCCCTGGCAGCCACAATAATGGCATCAGATTTAAGGTGATGTACAGTACATCATGAGGAAATAAAGTTATTTGTTTGTTTACTGATGATATATTGGATTATATGACTGACTGTGAAAATGATGCGGAAGTCTTGTTTCAGGTAATGAATAAATATGGTAAAATACCATGACACAAGATTAATAAAATAAAAACAGCAACACTTGAAATAAACTATTACCGTTCACTGATGATTAGACAGAACTTCCCATATTTCTGGGAAGTAGACAGTGTTATATATTTGTATGTTTGTATGTCAGAGTAATGCTTTGAAATAATCTATTTTAAAGCATGTAGAGAATTTAAAGAGATTGAAAGAATCATTTCATAGATGGAAAATGCTTGGATTTGAATTTGATCAAATAATTCAGGCAATAAATTTTTTGCTTTGCTTAGACTGTAATATATCTTCAAAGCACTTCCAGCTGAAACTCTGAGGGATTCTTAACTCAAGTAGAAATATGGTAAGAGACTTTGCATGGGATGGTAGTAAATGTAAGGTGGCATGGAATAAGATGATTTTTTCAAAGGAGATGGAAGATTTAAATGTTCCTTACCCAGAGATGTTTTTGAGGCAGTACAGTGATTGTGTTATACTTGTAATCTGCATTTAAATGTGAAGTTTAGTGGAAGAATATACTTAAAAACAAGGAGTGTGAGTTAGTTTGATAGGTATAATTTTTGATGAGTTATGAACGTAAGTAGAACTGTGATGAAGCAGGCCATAATGACATCATGCACTTTAATTTTTTGCTACCCAGACAAAACAATAAATTGGGTATCCCAGAGGAGACGTGTTGGTATAATCTAAGCAATGGAAAGACTTAAGTGATATAATGTGTCAAATGAGAGAGGGTGATAATTTCGGCTCCTGAATGAAATAAAAGATGGGAAGTATGGCCTTATAAATTTTCGGCAGTTGGAATATGAAAGGCTGTTTATCACACCAAGAGCTGTAGAGGTGGTACAACTTCCAGTTGGAGCTGCAGCTAAAATAGTATTTCAGTTTTTGGAAGCAGGAAATGATAGTCCAGTAATAAAAGGACCAGTAAAAGGGGTAGTTGATACCTTGAACAAATTGAAATTAAGGATGGTGAAGAAGGTAAATGGAATAAAAACCTTGCCTATGACTCAGGTGATCCAACTTTGATTAGTAGCACAAGTGTATGTTGTAGCTGGCAAGGGGATGAGTATGTCTGACCTGGGGGGAGGGTGGATCAAGAATGCCCAATGGAACAATTCCTCAAAAAAGGGGCAGCAATGCGGGGGGGGGGGGGGGGTCCTTCAGGGTGCCTTTGGTGTACCAGACCAGAAATTTGTACCTTTCATTGCAGGTGCATGAATGCTTACTGTCAGTCTAGGGAGACACAGGTCACATGTTCCTAACACAAAGAAGATGTTTTTTATTTTGTCCCACCTTCCATCACTGTTACTGGCCCAGCAACCTAGTGGACAACCCTGTGTCCATGCTGGGTCCACCAGCTGTCTTCTTTCCCCCTCAGACTATTCCAGTATTGCTGGGCCATTTGTGGATTTTAAGGGTGTCACACGTCTGCATCCATATGGCAATTTTTTTTACTTTATGACCTCCCCATTTTATCCCCCACCTTGTAGCAACGTGGTTTGTCTAGGGTGGGCATGCAATATGGGCAAGCGGCATATTGCCTCATCGCTGTGGCAGATCAGCTAGGCCAACCTCCCCACCTTGCAAACCAAACCTCCTCCAGTGATTTTCCCAGCCTTCACTAAGGATCATCTCAAAGACACACACACATACTGCCCTCTCTACCTATCTGTCAGTCTCCCCAACTGCTAATCGAACCTTGGTCGCCTGGGTCATAGTCAATGCTTTATCCTTATAAACTACCAAAGCAGCTCCCAAACAGAGAGAAGATGTTAGAGTCATATCAATAATGCCCTGAATGTTGGGTACTGGCAAGGACGCAAACTTTTCCATTGTTACCTGGAAAACTGCCACTTTGTACAGTTGTTGACTCCATACAGGGAATACTCAGTATGGGAGAAACAAAGGAGCTCTAATTCCATAGTGAGAGGCTTTCTAGTCAGCAGGCATGTTTTTTTTTCCCAAAAATTCTTTATTTATTATTTTCATTGATATAAGGTAATAAACATAGTATAATAAGTAGAGGTAACACCACTTCAGAAAAAGAAGTTATTATACATTAGTGGTAGTACAGTAGGAAGTAAAACAATCAATCAATACTGTTTACATTATATACATAGATGCTTTCAATACTCGAGAGAAATTGTTACAGTTCAGTGAGAGTTATTCTGATTAGAAATATACATTATAAAAAGGAGGGAGAAGAAAAATAAACGTTTTGTGGGCTATAGATATAGGTTAATATGGAACCTTTTATATGTAGTTAATTTTACTATACTGTAATGAGCTAGAGCAGAATAATATTAAAGATTTGTTCCCATAATTTCCTGTGTTTGATGTTTTTATTCCCCTTGTCAGTTAAATTTTTTTGGGCTAAGAGATGCTTGGTTGCCATTAATCTAAAATTCTCCCAGGAGATGTTAGTTAGGTTAAGCCAGTTGGTTGCTATATAGAGTTTTATTAGGAGAAAAAGATTAATCATAGTAATTGCTTTGAGTTTTAGAGATATTATGTGGTAGGATATGTAGGAGAGTAAATTCCCACGTGAGTGTGGATGATTGATAGCTCATTTTTTGTAATTGAAATTTAAGGGAGTTCGAAAGTGTAAATACACACTTACAGCTCCAGAATAGATGGAGTATATCGGCCGATAGAATTTTGCAGTGTGGACAAAGAGGGGATTTCATAGAGTTTAATTTATGTAAAATAATGGCAGTGAAATATGCATTGTTATAAATCATGAGTTGGGTAAATGCTAGTTTTTTAAGGGGTATGGATTTATTTGTTAAATTAATTTCTGAATTACTAAACTCCTATGTCTTTTGCTACTAGTGACTGATGATATTTTCTCCATATTTATTTTTATCTTCACTTGTTGATTCTGGTACAATAATACTGATCTCTGTTTATACCAATCTGATTGAATTCATTGAATTCTGCTTTAATGTATATTTTCTGTATATATTGCTGTAATCAAATAAATTAGATTCCTGCTTTTAAGTATATATTCTGTATATGTTACTATATTTACTATCTGTAACACTGTTTCTGCTTCTGTACTAATTAATGTTTATATTTTTTCTGTATCTCGTTGGAGCTTTTCTCCCCGGGCCTCCACTGAAAATGGGCTCTTTTGGGCCCAGTGGACTTATCCCGGTAAACAAATGCAATAAATAAATAAATAAATAAATAAATAAATACATTTCTTGAATTAGTTGAAGGTTATCAATTGATGGATTATTCTTTTTCCAAAAGTCCGAAACAAGTATGTCTTTTTGGAATTTAATGTCTTTGATTAATTTATATGAATTAGTGATATATTTTTTAGTTGAAAGGATGGTCTTCCATAGGGAATTACAAGTTAATAAATCATTGTTGGTTATGTTGCAGTTTTGTAGATAGCTGGAACATAGTTCTTTAATTTGCCTTAGAATTACTAGATAGGATTTGAGAAGGTTCAATTGATTCCTCATTTCTTGTATAGAACCGTTTAGAAATGGGTATATATCTTGAATGGTTATATTAATTAATCTACGAAAGGGATTCAGGTTTTGGGTCTGATTGTTTATTTTAAGGTTGGGATTTTTCTGCAAAGGTTGCAACATCATCATAGCTTGTGTCAGATTTAAATGTTAAAAGAGTTTTTGAGTTAGTAAGATAGAGTGTTTAAGGGGTTCTATTATATTGCACGGTTTCATTAAGGTGGTGTTCAGAAAGGGTAGGGCTTTGGGGTTACTATCCAAGCTTTTGATATGTTTTTGGTATATTATTATCCACGTCGGGGACCAATCTTTATTTAGCATAATGCCTTTAGTGAGGTCTAGGGTGTGCATGTCTTTCAGGGGGGTGTACAGTATAATTTTTACAAAGTATTGTAAACTATGGGTGGAGACCATGGACCTTATTTGGGACATTAGTTGGAATGGTCTCTAGCTTCATGGCAGTATCTTTTAATATAACTGACTCAAAGGAGAAGGGGTGTGTCTATTGAAATGCTGCATGTTGTGTTCAGGGTTTTGTCCTTGGTCATGTGCTGTTAAGTAATCTAACTGTGTTGTAATATTTTCTTATATGGGTTATTTGGCAAAGGTGTGGCCTGTTATTTTACAGATTTTATTTTTCTGGTTATTGTATAGAGCTGTTTGAGAAGCATGGAGCTTGAGAAGTTTGCTTTTGTGCTGTCTTGTAGCTTTCTTGACTAAATTTCTTAATAGTACAAGCTTACCTATAACCAGCCTGCATTGTTTCTGATTTATTGTGCAACTGCTTGGTAAGAGAAATTTTTCTTTGATTTGTATTTTATTTTTCACCTCTGATTTTTACTGAAAAAGACTCTGAGATATTCAGATGAAGTTCAAGATTTTATTATCCATTAGATTTGTTTAACATGCAAATCTTTTATTTATTTATTTATTTTAGGTATTTTAATGCTGTTAGTGGGGTAGAACTGTGAACAATAATGATCAGCTTCAGGGTCAGCCCAGGTTACATACTTAAACAAACAGCCTGAACGTGTAAGTGACACACAGAGACAAAGAATTATACAAAATGTTAAATCATAGTAACAGAATATTATTTAACGTTAATACACTACTCTAGTGCCTAAGGAGCATTAGTCATAATTACTTAACAAGGAGAGATGGAGAGAAGAAAGCACTGGGGATAGCAAAAAGACTTCATATGCAGTGTATGTAGAGTGATGTGAAAGTAAGACATAGACAGTACTGAAGCACATTATATACCTTTTTATAGTGTATTGAGGTTCCAGATTATAGATGTTAAGTTGTCTAGTGAGGGAGCATTACATGAAAATATTTCCTTGATGTATCCAGAGGCCAGGCATTTGCATTTCCTTTGTCTTGGCAGTAGTTGCTTAATTTGGGATTGGAAGAAGGAGTAAACTGGGGTGTCAGTGAATTCTGAAGGGAGTGATTGTCATAGTTTTTGTCTCAAGATAGATACACTGTGGCTGGTGCAGTATACCCTTCTTCTGGGAATGTGTAGTGTTGGACCAGTTATTGACTGTAAGTTGAGTCTCATGGCAAGTGGGGAATGGCATGTCTTGTCTGAGGGATTTGAAGACCATGGATCCTAGGAGAAGGTTAGCTGTAGCCTGGAGTGGAAGTCATATGTCCTTTGTGAGAGTGTGGTAGTGGTGTTCTTTATAAGGGGAGTTGGCAATGAACAAGCAGAGTTTATTGGAGATTGTTGAAGTGATGTGGTAAAGTCTGTATTTTGGCTGAGCTAGTCGAGCACCCTTCCCTATAGCTGCTCTGGCAGGTATGTAAAGAAATTGTTAAAGGTTGTTTGCCCAGAAAAAAATAGACTGTTAGTTTTGGATCTGAGTTTGTTTGTGTGGTCTTGGGCACTGAGGGATTGATTGAGCCAAAGGCCCAAGTATTTGAAGGATGCTTTTTTAGGTTGCTGCCTTCTTTTCCTCTTGTTGTTTTTGGTATTTGAAGGATGCTGTTGCTTTGAGACAGTTGTTAGAGAGGTCAGTGATGTTGAGGGTGGTAGGACATTTTGGTAACCTTTTTCTGATTCCAGTATCATGGACATTGTCTTTTTACTATTGAGGCTTAGCTTTTTGTTGTTAAGCCAGCTGTTAATATTGTGGAAGACAGTTTGTTGTAGGGTTTGTAAATCCTAGAGTGATGGATTACTTTTATAAATAACCATGTCATCCATATATAAGAGGAGTTGAAGATGTGGTATATCAAAGATGGAGAACATTAGTGGGCAAGGATTGAGAGTTGAACATGTGGTATGTCAAAGATGGAGAACAGTAGTGGGCAAGGATTGAGAGTTGTGAGATGCCCGATGAGATGGAGGCAGACTGAGAAAGAGAAGAGTCTTTTTTTTTCCTTAAAATTATCTGCCAGTGAGGAAGATCTTGAACCTGTGACAGGTGTGCAGGCTGATTCCAATATCAAGGAGGTGGCACAGTAGAATGAAGTAGTCAACTGTATCAATACTTGAATTAGGTTGATAAAGTTAGGTTGCTTTTGTCTATGTTGGCAAGAATGTCATCAGTGATGAGCTCAGAGTACAGTCGTGGTACTCCTCCCTGACCAGAATAGATTTATTCGAGAGCAGGTGACACTTGTGCAAGTAGTTTGTGAGATGATTCTAGACTAGTTTTTCAAGGATTTTGCCTAGTGTTGGAAGTATCAAGATTGTCCTGAAATGCCTGATGTTGCTTGGTTTGGGTTCTTTTAGTATGTGGATAACTAGAGCAGATTTTCATATTGATGGCATGGTATTTGATGTGAGCCACAAGTTATAGATTTGGGATAGCTAAGTGAGTATGTATTCTCTGCAGTGGTATAAGAACCAGAGTCAAAGATAGTCAGCTGCAGATGGTGAGTCAAGTGGGATTTGATATAGGTACCAGTGGAAGGATTTGTTTGGGGTGATGCTAGAGAAGTAAAATGCTGGGACGTGTTGCAGTGCAGATTTGATTAACTGTGGTGGAGTTTGTTTGGGGGTTAGGGGTGATGGGAGGTTAGTGAATTGTTTTAGAAAGTCTGTTGGGGGAGAAATCACCTTTCCAACAGGCAATGCAGCCTCTTATGAAGATTTTTTTTAATGTGGATTTTCCGGTTAGATTATTTACTTCTAGCCAGAATCTTCTTGGGAAGTTCGAGAGGGTGGTCTGTTTGGTGGTTAAGAATCTGGCTTTGTGTTTGTGTATGCCTTGTTTGGCAATATTATGTAGGAATGTGCATCAATTTCTACTTTGTGGAGTGTGGTTTGATTTCCAGCAGTGACATACCTCATCCTAAAGTTTGATTAGGGTGAAATGATTTGTGGTGCTCTTAGCATATGTTAAATTTAATATGGGAGACCAATCAATGTCAGAGAGATGTTAGAGATTTAGTGATATTACTCTTGAGGTTTTGACCTGAATGAGATCAATCTGGGTGTGTGTTTCATGTTAAAATTTTTAATTAAAAATAATACAGGACAGTGGACTCTAAAGGTAGTAGGGTGGATGATAATGAGGGAAATTATTGAAGGTTGTGAGGTGATTATGAAGTTTCTGAGGGAGTGATTGATAGTTTTGTAGTTGGGTCCTGTTGGTTCTTTTACTATCTGACAAAAAAACTGGCAGAACCTAAAGTCTTAACGGAAACCAAGACCAAAAAAAACACAAAACTGTCAAGTAGTGCAGAGACCGTACCAGTGGTTTGGTCTATGCACTACTTGACAGTTTTGGTTTCTTTTACTATCTGCATTAGTTTTAGGTCAGCTAGTAATTATGTGATGTCATGTTTATTAGGTCCAAGAATGTTTATATTAAAGTCTCCAGGAATGATCATTTGATTACCAAGAAGGATGGAGAATATAATATTTTGGATTAGCTTTTAGAATTTTGGAGGTGAGGAGGGAAGGGGCAGAGAGCAGGTAGGTATATGAAAATGCATATTGTAGAAGTTCTGCCCATAAAACATCTCTCTTTAAAAATTCCATTGCTGCTAATGCCTTTAAAAATTCAGAATGTATCATGCCATGTTCATCTTTGATGTCTGGAAGGCTGAGAAAGCATATTTTAAATATGTCTGAACATTTCTACCCCTTATATTCCTAATAATCATGTGGGTGGCACAATGGTACAGTGGTTAGCATTGTCACCTCACAGCAAGAGGTTCTCTGGTTCAATTTTTCTGCTGGTGTAACTTCTCTGCGGAGCCTGCATGTCTTCCCTGTGTTTGTGTGGGTGCTCCAGCTTCCTGTCATGTTCCCAAGACACGCTTCAGGTGGATTGGCCACTCTAGATTGGTCCAAGGTGTGCATGTGTGTGCCTTCTGAGGAAGGTTGGGTGCCTGGCTGGCAATTCAACACCATAAAAACTCTACTGCCACTCGTTCTGCGAACCAATGGGAGCAGACAAAAGGAGAAGAAGATATCCCTAATAGTCATGTAACCCTGCAATTAAATCCTGGTTTCAAAACTCAAGAAAATACATAGCAACTTGTGCAGGTCCCTTTGTAATCGCATTTATCATTTTTTCACACAACATTAGTATTAAGAAGTGTTATATGAAATTTGCATCATTCAAGCTATATGCCTATATACTAATTAACCACCACAGTATAATGTACCATAATTCTGCCTAAAAAAAAAACATGAGTTTCATGACTTAGAGTTTATCTATGTTTGGGTGGGAGTGGGACCATGTTATGCCCATTGTAAAGTAACCCTTAGAAAAACAAATCATATGCTATAATGTATTCTTGAAACAAAATACTGCATCATCAAATACCATAAAATTGTGTTTTTTCCTTCTGTTCAGAATTCCCATGCACATACAGGTATACAATTTCCTGTAAATATATCTTTAAATCTATATAGAAGTAATTCATTCTATTGCTGAATATATTAATTGAACATTCCTTTAGCCTAAAAGTACCATACAAATATATGCAGAGATTAAAATATATTAATTTGTTAAGGAATCACTTTTAACACTGCCAGTTTTCTTGTGAACCACATAATTTAAAAGAAATGGTTGCATGCTATCTTAGCATTGTCTCACATTTTTGAATTATTATCACTGACAAAGAGCCACTGTATTCTAGTATTTGCTGTATACCATCCCAAACTTCACTTGAACATGTTATATATAAATACATATATGTATGTATAAATGTACACACACACACATACACGAGTGTTAGTAGAATACCTTGCATGTAAAACCAGTTTTAATTTAAAATAATCTTTCATGACAATTGAATGAAAACTAATATTAAGTCATTGTCCAAATATTTCTGTTCCCATCTTCTATCTCCCATCAAAGTGAAATAAGAAATAACACATATGAAAGAAGTATAATGTCTTATGACTTTCCTTTCTCTGCAAACAGATAAGTTGTCATGTTTCCTTAGCTCAAGCATTTTGAAGGTCAAGAAAGTCTGATGTTGGAAATTATACGATAGCTCGTTACTATTCAAAAATGTGCACGCTGATTGGTCAGCCCAACCAGTGTGTCCATTATAACTCAAGCATATACCGATAGAAAAAAGACCGGCCTCTAAAGTAGTATTCAGCAGCCAGACTTTTCTGTTGGAATATGTTATGGAGGGACTGCACAGAAAACAAAGAAAAATTTGGTATGTTTTGTTCTCCGTTACTTCAGTTCAACAGCACTGATGACCTGTGCAAGCATGGGAACTAAGTCCTATATGCTTGTGCAGTACATCAACAAAGCAGAAGAATGCAGAAACAACATGGAGAAACACCAAGGAGTCATTATGCAAAGCCATTATTTAAAAAAGTAAGTAATTTCTTTCTGAAATAATGTCATTGTATAATAGCAATAACCGATGAGTGGGTGTGGGTATATTGAAGATTTACCCACAGCTGGCTTTGTTTAATCACTTGGGCTTCTCCCTCATGATCAAACCATGCCAGTAGTTGGTAAATCTTCACTATACCACACCCACTCATTGGTTATTGTTAAAATATGCAATGTAGTTACATCACTCAGAGAAGACCCTGAAATCAGCATCATGTAAAAAGTTACTCATACTTTGTCTTCTCAGAAGTAAATTGCAGACAAGAAAATCTGGTGCTTGTTATTCGTAGCGCCTAATTCACATCAGTTGTACAGTAGTACAGTTCTCAGTTATTATTATTATTCTGTGCTGCTCTCAATAAAAAAGCACACTTCAAATAACAGAGTTTTGGACTGACTTGTCCACCACAGCACATATGGTTGCAAACATAAATTAAGTTGATATCAGAACAGAAAAGATACAACTGTTATAACTATAAGCTTTCTCACAAAGGGAATATGTTTATAGATCCTTGAAAATTTAGCAAAAGGTACTTGTTTTTACACTTGGAAACAGTCAAGTAACCAACAATTTAGAAGCAGAAAGAAATGTAGGAGATAGTGAAAGGTATAGATTAGCATACACCAACCGAAGACATAAGAATAATTTATGTTAAAGTGGTGTAAGAGCCTCCAGTTTTTGAAGAAGTATTATTTTGCAGACTTACTCACACAACTGTACTTTTGTGTGCTGTGCTGACTAATTTTAGCACATAAAGATACATTCAGGTTAGTAAAATACATGAATAAAGTACACAAACTTAAAATGAATCTGACCAAAGAGAGTACTTTCTGATGACATTATCTTTTTCCGTGCTGCCTTATAGGTATGTTACTGTTACCACTGAAATGATACAAAAATGGTTTCTACACCCCAATAATGCAGTTCCATTATCACCATTTTAATTTTGTTAAATTGTCATGAAATTTAAAAGGCTGCAGAAGAAGACATCTTTGTTAGAATGAACATCTCAAACATTAATGTCAGTGCAATTAATAGGGAAGCATTTTTGTGTGAGCAGAATGAGAAGAAACTTGTAAAATATCAACCGAGTACTATATCTGGTTATAATGTAGTAGTTTAGTCAGCTTGTGTGATACACATCATTAACCTGGTTTGTATTTTTCTGAGAAATTGGCATGTAGTATACAGAGTGAACTGACTTTGAGTTTCTCTTTACCTAGGTGTTTCCAGAAGCAACTGATCCTGCTGATGTAGCACAGCTACTTGAAAGTATGTATATGTACAATATTGTTAATTGGAATATGTAGTTGCAACTGTGAAGATCCTCTTTGATGGACTCTCGGTTGAGTACAGTACTTTTGCTGCTTACACCATTGAAATCATGATTTTTCTTCTCATTGATAAAGTTCTTCTTTTGCCTAAGAATTATATTAGGTGACCATGCAGCTGTTAAACTTCTAGTCAAGATTTGCACTGATACCTGTGATGTCTCAGGGAAGACCATATTGTTGACAACAGCCACAAATGCAAAAGGTTCAGCTAGATTGCCAATAGTAGGAAAGCTTTCTAGCCCATTTCACAAAGACAACTGAGAGATCTGAGAGATCCTAATATGGAGTCCAGTGGAAGGGTCCTTCTCACAACCCTAGTCATACTTTGGCACATTGCCATAAGGGCAAATAATTGTAAGTCAGCTGGAGACCTTAATCTCATCAAGGTAAGGTTGGTGTCACTTTGGTCAGGGAGCTTGCTCTTGACTAGAGCAGGCTGAAGCCTGAACTGGTCCTGGACCTCAGTCAAGGACCTTGAGAAAGGGGAAACATGTTCTTGGTTGTTAAACTGGGAGGTAAATCCTGATGTTCTTACACCACCCTGTTGTAGGATGATTGGCTTGAGCCCTAGGTTGAGAAACCCAATTCAGGAGACCAGTCTGTTGAGTCATCAGGTCACAGACCATAGATACTTGGGACTGTGATCTCAATTTATGGGCATGACCTGCAGGCCCACAAGGGCACAGCTGATAAGAGTCATCGTGGCTATCCTGCACTGAGGATTAATTTCAGGGCCTAGACATCAAGCAACTGGTTGTTGTCTGAAGGAGCTTGGGGCATACATGTGGAATTTCACCATTATGGGGTTGGACCTTAAGCCAGTGCCAGACTTTGAAGAGGTTGTCCCTGCCTCATACTGACGTTGACATCTCCTGAGCTACTGACATCTAATACAGTCTGCCATGTCCTCAGCCCTGCACAGGCATATGCTAACATGCACTGGGTGTCCTGGTTCTCAGTCATATCCATGGTCAGTTATAGGTTCCTAAGTTTGACCTCTCTAACAAGACACTTTGATTGCTGTGACCTCGTGCAGATATGTTCTACCTCCCATATATATCTGTGTATATTTGTGTGTGTGTGTGTGTGTGTGTGTGTGTGTGTGTGTGTGTGTGTGTGTGTGTGTGTGTGTGTGTACATATATTTATTTATATATCATATTCTACAGACACATATGCCTATATCAGTGGAACTTTCATTAGGACATATTATGACTATCAAAGCTCAAACCATCAAATTAACTATAAAATGGTCCTCTTTCATCTCCAAGGTCAGTTGAGGATAGATTAATAAGTTTCATAAATTTGATTGCTCTAACACGAAGTTTGATTTCTGTAACCCCATGCTGATATTTTCCATTTCCCATTTGTGTGTGTGTGTGTGTGTGTGTGTGTGTGTGTGTGTGTGTGTGTGTGTGTGTAAGTGTGTATAGTAGATTCTATAAAAACACACACGTATATCAGTGGAACTTTCTTTATGACATATTCTGCCAAAAATAAGCCATCAAACCACAAACCTTCAAATTAACTACAAAATGAAAAAAAAAACAGCCTTTTGTCCCTTTCACCTCCACACCTTGGCATCTCTGATTAATACTAACTTTGACATTACACAACAATGTGGCTAAGGAGATATGTCATTACCTGAACTGTTCCAATATCTCTCTCCTACATTTAAAAATGATCTGATGTTGTCAGTTTTCATTCATTCCTCAAAGGATGGGTCTGGATCCAACACTCAGATCCAACTCAGCCATTACACTAGCTCATGACCACCAACAAACTCTTGAGCTCCTTTCCTACCCATAATGCACCACGCCTAATGTCCCTCAGATCTTGTTTGCCACTTTTGCGACTAGGTGAGGCTGACTGCAGCTCTCAGGCTATTTGGTTGAGATAAGTAAAATTTCTGAAAAACTTTATCTTTAAAAGTTAGCTTTTGCTTAAACTCTTTCTATTACAAACTTTACTTCATATCTTAAGAATTTTTGCTAACCATACTTACCTTTATTTTCCTTTTTACATTTACCAGTGCATTTTACGCTACCATTGTTGGTAGGCCTTCCCTACCCCATTTTATCTTTTCCTGACAGGGGTGTTATTCGCTTCTAATGTCTCCTTTCTGTTCCTGTAAAAAAAAGTGTGTTACTGTATTTTTGCTGGCTTTTTTACTTCTGTTGATAGTTATAGTGGTGTAGTTGTTGTTGTTGCTGTTTCTTCCTACTGTTTGGTTTTACTTTTTTCATGCATAATGTCTGAGAAAAGAAGTGCGAGAGATGTGGGGATAAAATGCCTTTTTCAGATGGCCACACTCTGTGGATCTATTGTTTAGGTGTGGAATACTAAGATCAATATTGCGATAGTTGTCACTGATTCAAACCAAGGGCTTTAACGGAGAGAAAAAAATAAACTAATCTTAAAGGGTATGTTTCCAACTCCATTCTCTGAAGCCTTAACTAGAGTTCAGTCTCCAAAAATTAAAGCCAAAGATCCTTCAAAAAGGTCAGGATCTGTGGATTCTTTAACATCTATGTCCTTGGAGCTGAAGAAAAAGAGGGAGGAATTGGATTCAAACTCTTCTGGGAGCCGATCATCTTTGGATCTGACCAAGTATTCTTCCAGTCTGACGACCTGGGATCTGACAAAACATTCTTTGCATCTGAAGTCCTTGGATCCTAAGCCATTGCGTCACACTGTATATTCTCCCAGCATGGATTCAGTACCTTATAGGTTGCCCTCCTCTTTTCTGGAGTGACACTTTAAGCCTCCTTCGGTGGTGTCCTCTCATTCCTCCAGAAGACTCATGGAGGGAAATGTGGAAAGGATGATGAGGAGATTCTTCACGGAGCAACTTCTGAAGGGACCCTTCACAGTTTTTACCCCCTTTGGTCAGGAACACCATCCATCTATTACTCCAACTACAACACCTCTTCCTCTGACCCAACTTAGGATCTAAGTCCTTGGATCTGAGAGCTTCAGGCCCTTCTGTATTGGATCTGAAGAGGTCATTGCCTTTGGATGTGACTGTTACTCTGAGTGTACCGGCTGAGCTTCTGTGTTGGATTCAAGCAGATAGAGTCAACTTGTATGCTTTTAGAGCCATCTCTTCCTCTTGGAACTTCGAAACTTCGATGTTGGGCTGGTTGGCTCTGGTTTCTACCTAGGGTGGATGGCTCTTGGAGTGGAGTGGGTGGCAGGCCAGAAACCTTTCTGCTGAGCAGTCTACTTTTAAAGTTGTGAAGAGGGTTTTCTCTGTTACAGCAGGTCAGGTGGGTCCTTTCTCCTTGGATCCTCCCTCAACATCTCAGCTGATTTTGCACCATGATCCTCGGCATTCTCCTCCATGGGGTCAGCTCCACGGGGACAACCAGCTTAAAGCTTCCAGACCATAAAGTTTGGGATTGTCATCTATTCTTCCAGTTCTCTGGATCATCCCACCGAAGACATCCCTAGGAAGAGGACTTGCAAAAAGAGGAACTTGGACTCTTCCTAGGAATCCGTCAGTGAGGATACTGACTTTGATGAGGGAGAAGGGTCTCCCAAATCACCACCCAATGATGTCTCATTTGGAGACGTAATTGAAATCCTTAAACAGAAGGGTGGTTGGTCTATCCAAAACCAAACTACTGAGGAGTTGGTCTTTCTAGAAGCTTTTGTGATTGGCCTGTCTACCTTCTGGGTCACTCCACCCACAGATGAACTTATTGATTTAGTTTCTCAGTGGGCATCGAAGGCACCTGGTATGATTGATCTGATCGCCAAGAGACCAGACAGAATTCTCGCTCCACTGGTAGGAAAGGAACACTGGAGTAAAGGTGGACCATTTGATACAATGGTTGTGGTGGCAGCTACCAAGAAGGAATTTACTGAACAATGTTCCTCTGTCCATTCCCCCAGTAGAGAATTTAGGGCTCTGGATAGATTTGGGAAACAAGCTTATGCTTCAGTGATATTTGCTCTCTGGTCGTTGAACTACTTGGCATACATCACAAGACTGCAAAGTGATTTGATTAAGGAACTTTCAAACTCCCTTTCAGGGGTCACTACTGCAGAGGCTCTAACTTCTATGGCCTCACAGTTGGCTACCCTTCAATCTTTTGCTAATTTGTCTATGAGGCTCATCTCACATGCTGCAGAAAACACCTCAAGGGTGTGGGTTCAGGCATTTCCATCTCTCTGAGGCAGAGGAGGGAGAGATAATGGCAGAAGATGCCCCCATGGCAGAGAAGTCCTGCAAAACCGAGGGTCTAAAGATACCTTTTATGACAGACCCTTTCAATGCTCCTGAAGGGAGGCCCAATTGTCTTCCGCTGGAGGCAGTCGGGGGTCACTTATCTCTGTACAAGGCAGCCTGGCTAGACATAACAAAGGACACTTGGGTGAAGAGAATAATTTCTGGAGGTTAAATTATTCTCCTTTCCCAACCACCTCCATTACCCAAGAAAATCCCCAATGTTCCACTCAGTCAGGGGGATGTAGCAGCACTAGAAATTCAAAAGCTGCTAGAAAAAAAAAGAGTAATTCAAGAGGTCCCTCCAGATCAAATAGTATCCAGAACTTACTCAAGATTCTTTGTAGTGCAATGAAAACAGGCGACTGGAGACTGATTTTGAATGTCAGTGTGTTGAACAAATTGGTTTCTTACACCAAGTTCCGGATGGTCACCGTTCAGTCAATTCTGCCCTTTCTGAGGAAGGATGACTAGATGTGCTCAATAGACCTTCAGGATGCATACTACCACATAAAAATGAACAGGTGATCCAGAACATGCTTACGTTTCCATCTGGGAGCCAGTTCAGAACCCTGCCGTTTGGTCTTACCACAGTCCCCGGAGTGTTCACCAAGTGTATGATAGTGGTAACAGCTCACTTGACACTGCAGGGATTCTGGGTGTTTCCATACTTAAACGACTGCCTCATTACCACTCTGACCAGGTATCAACTGGTACAAGCATGAGAGCAAGTGTTACAGAATTGTTTAAACCTTGGAATAAACATCAGTTACAACAAGTCACAATTACAGCTGACTCAGACATTGGAATTCATAAGTGCAATGTTCAACACAGTTTCTACAGTAGCATCTCTTCCCACTTCGACAGTACAAAGAATAAGAAATCAGGTCAAGAAAATAGCTTGTAGTACCAGAATTTCAGCCTGGTTGATCCTACAAGCCCTGCGATCAGTGTCAGTGGCAATAGTCTTAGTGCCTTTGTAAGATATCACACAAGAATTCTGCAATGGATGCTACAAACACAATGGTCAAGTCTCTCTTTCAACCCATGTCGACAAAAATAAGAATAACTCAGGTATGCAAGAAGCATCTTTCCTGTACAGCAACTGTTCCTAGGCCATCCTTTCATTCTCCCTAAGTCCAAGGCCATAGTCACCATGGATGCTTCCCAGATTGAGTGGGCGGGCATTTTCTGGGGAGCACAGTCCAAGGCACTTGGTCCCATGAAGAGGCCAACTTGCATATCAATGTTATGGAAATGAGAGTGGTGCTTTTGGTGTTACAAGCATTCCAAACCTCTCTCCCTTTCAGAATGATTGTGATCCAAATGGACAACATGGCAGTAGTTTGGTACATAAACAGACAAGGGGGAACCAGATCTTACCCCCCCTGTGTCGATAAGCCCTGGGGGTGTGGCAATGGGCTATTTCTTCCAACCGCTTTCTAAGCAAAGCATATTTTAGGGAAGTCCAACATGATAGCAGACAAATTGAGCAGGTCCATCTTACTGCCTCATGAGTGGTCTGTCAGCAACAAAGTGATGGACATGATTTTACATAGTGGGGCTAGCCTTACTGTGATCACTTTGCATCTCCCTAAACAACAAGCACAGCAGCTTCTTTGCCCTAATCCCCCACCAGAGGAGGAGTCACCGAGGGATGGCCTAGTCCATGATTGGTCCTCGTCTTCTATATGCATATCCTCAACTCCTTTAATTCCCAAATTCCTCCAGAAAGCAGCCAGGTTGAAGAGCAAAAGTCATCCTCATTGCACCTTACTGGCCTTGACAAATTTGGTTTTGCTTTCTTTGGGCTCATTTTCTGTACCCACCTTGGATTCTGGATCCAGCTCCAGACCTGTTGTCTCACCCGACAGGCATGATTCACCCGAACATCTCAAACCTTAAATTGACAGCATGCTTTCTCCAATTCCATTAATAGCCAGGCAACCTTTGCTCTCTTTGCCTGTCCATTTGATTCTGGAATTAAAGGAGTTGGGGATATGCATATAGAAGACGAGGACCAATCATGGGATCCAATGTCTGTCTGCCTGGGATGACATGCTGGACAAGCCACGCTGCTTCGCAAGGGACGGCTTGCACCTGTCACCCCTGGGCTTCCGGATATTGGCAAAGGCTCTTGCCACCCCCATAGTGCCTTTTTTAGGCAAGGCTCAAATTCTAAACCTACCACCCTAGAACACCAAAAAGGAAAAAAACTAAGGGTAATGCTGCTCAATGCCAGAAGTCTCAATCTCAAGATGCACGCACTCGAGGCCCTTCTCAATATGGAGAACATCGGTGTCTGTGCTGTGACAGAAACCTGGTTCAAGGCTCCTGAGAGCACCCCAGCACTAACAGGTTTCACCTCATATCATGCGTTCCGGCCCCAAAATCCGGACAACACCAAGAAAGGAGGGGGGTGTCCATATTCATAAAGGACACCCACACCTCAAGGTTGGTGGCAACGCACGATGCATCGGAGACCATCCAGGTGCAACTAACCATAGGCAAGACTGCTCTGCAATTTGTAGCATGTTACAGGCCACCCTCTCAAACTCAGGAACCTCACATGGCCTTCCTGAAAACATTGGAGGGATAAATGTATCTCCAAACACCATCATACTAGGTGACTTCAACTACCCTAATATAGACTGGGAACACTACTCAAGCCCGAACACTCTAACCCAAAGATTCCTGGAGTTCATAAACTCAAATGCCATGGAACAACTAGTCACCATCCCCACAAGAGGAGAAAACATACTTGATCTCATCATCACGAACATGGGATCAAAATGTTCAACACCGAAGTATACCCCTCACTGGTGAGATCAGATCATAAACTAATCTCGCTGGAGGTCCTCATCCCGCCCCACCTGAAACAAAAAAGACCACAGTGGAAAACTTCTCAAAAGCCGATTTCACACTTCTAAAAACTAGTGTGGTCTCCTTTAAGGCCCCTGAGCCAGTGGTAAACATTACTCAAACCGCTGAATCACTTACAAATGCCTTCTACCAGCACCTACAGGACTGCATGGATCAGGCAATCCCAAACAAAACTAAGACTCTCTGTACCAAAGGCAAGCGTCCAGTCTGGTGGACCCCAGCCATAAACAAGCTCTACAACAAAAGGAGGAAGCTACTACAAGATAGAGCAAAATCCTTGAAAGGTAAGACACCTTTGATCATTATAAGTAAAAACTAAGAGCTCTCATAAAATCATCCAAGGCAAATTTTGAGAGAAAAATCGCCAAGGACTCTAAAGACAATCATAAGGCCTTCTTTAGCTATGTTAGAAACCTAGGAGGAAACTCCCAGATATGCTCAGAATTAGTTCAAAATGATGTGAAAATTACTGAACCTACACACATTGCCAACATACTGGCTGACAGGTTCAGTGCAAACTTCTCCCCTCCCCCCCAAAAGGAGAGATATCTATTCCACAGGATTGTAGCCCCCCAAACATCTCCAACGCCCAGGTGAGAACTGCCCTCACTAAGGCAAAAAACACAGCATCCATGGGACCGGATGGTGTCCCCGGCTGTGTGCTTCATGAACTCAACCAGGAATTAAACCCACAGTTAGGACAGCTGTTTAATCTTAGCCTCACCTCAGGATACGTACCCAAGGAGTGGCGCACAGTGACTGTGGTCCCACTTCATAAGGGCGGTGCCTCCACAGACCCTGGAAATTACCGCCCCATTAGCTTGACAAGCCTTATCTGCAAAGCCATGGAGAGGATCATAATGGAACTCATAAATAAAGACATAGGGAACTTGCAGACTTTGGATCCAACCCAGTTTGGCTTTGTCAAAGGCAGATCCTGCCTCTTAAACTTGGTTGACTTTTTCGAGACAGTCACCAAGGCCATTGATGAGGGAAAGGCAGTCCATACAGCCTACCTCGACCTGGCAAAGGCCTTCGACACAATACCCCACTCAGGTATCATCGAAAAACTCATCAGCTTGAATGTAAACCCATACATCACAAGATGGGTTGCAAACTGGCTACGTGACAGAATCCACAGGGTCAGAGTTGCTGGAGCCATGTCAGACTCAAAGCCTGTCACAAGTGGTGTCCCACAGGGCTCAGTCCTGGGTCCACTCTTGTTCGGCATCTACTTTTCTGAAGTACAAGCAAACACAGGAGGGTTATGGCTGACAAAGTTTGCAGATGACTGCAAACTGGGCGCCATAGTCGAAAACACATCTGACACAGATATCCTCCAGAAGGGCCTCACAGAAATGGATAACTGGTGCCAGAGCCATGGCCTGAAGTTAAACGCCAAAAAATGCATAGTCATACCCTTCGGGAAAAACAAGGTTACCCTAGCTATCATATAGGTGGCAATCCACTGAGCACAGAAAAAGTCATCAGGGATCTGGGGACCCAGGTTGACAGTAGCCTTCGTTTGACACTCATGTTGCTAAAGTAGTTAGGAAAACCTTCTATATCGCCCACCTGATCATGAAGGGATTCACATCTAGATCAAGGGAGGTCATCGTCCCCTGTACTCATCACTCATTAGACCTATGATTGAGTACAATGCCCCATTCGAATGTATCTGACCAGACACCTGCTGCAGCTTGAAAGGCCCCAAAAGTTCCTCACCAAAAGGATAAAGGGTCTCAAAAATATGTCTTATGCTGCCCGACTGAAAGAACTCCAGCTCTATTCAGTCTCATACCGCTTGCTCAGAGGTGACCTGTGCCTGACATATAAGGCCATGTCAAACCCAGATTTGATGAATATGCTTCACCTCAAAAATCTAGATCCCTCAGAACCACAAGGGCAGGAGACTTAAACCTTGACACGGTTATAAATAGAACGTGCTGGAGGGACAGATTCATCACCCAGAGACTCCCTATGCTGTGGAACAAAATCCCGGTACATGTGAGGCAGAGCACCTCGCTGGCCTTGTTCAAGAGGAATCTTGACCAATGGATGGGAGATCGCAGCTATACCCCAGGGATTACTTCAGTGTCACTGCTTGACAGAGGCACAGAAAAATGATAGGCATAGTTTTTATTCAAACTAAAGGGGTGGCGAAAGCCACATAACTATGGGCTAGGCTTATAAATGCCCTTGGGCAGATAGCCTAGTATGAACCTATGAACCTATGAACCTATTATCTTCCCATAAACCCTCTACGAGAAAACTGTACAGAAGTAAATGGAGAAGATCTGTTTATTGGGCAGAGCAGAATCAGGTAGACCCCTTCTCAGCCCTGATACAGTCTGTTCTTGAATTTTTAATAAGTTTATTTAATGATGGTTCTAGTTCATCAACTATTAAAATCCAACTCGCAGCCATTTCTAACTTTCATGTGGGGTTTCAGAATTCCTCTCTGGCTTCCTCTAAACTATGAAAAGCTTTTTTGAAAGCTATTCTTGTACTTAGACCTCCTTATAAAGACACTATACCACCATGGGATTTAAATTTGGTACTGCAAGCTTTAACACAGTCTCCCTTTGAACCTACAGCTAAATGTGATTTAAAATTCTTGACCTGGAAGACTATCTTTTTAGTTGCAATTAAATCTGCTAGAAGAGTTTCAGAACTCCAAGCATTATCTTCTAAGCCCCCCATATTTGATTTTCCACAATGACAGGGTCACTTTACGTACCAATGCTTCCTTCCTACCTAAGGTGGTGTCAGAATCCAACATCAACCAGGCCATTAACCTGTTAGTATTCTTCCCAAATGTTACAAATAAAGGAGAATATATGCTGCATTTACTGGATGTTCATAGGCAGTTGAGTTTCTACCTGCACAGAACAAAACAAATTTGAAAGAAAGACCAGCTGTTTGTTTCATTTGCACATAACAAGTTGTGCGAATCAGTTACAAAGGTAACTCTAGCCAGATGGTTGATGGATTGCATTTCATTTGTCTGCAGTAAATTGAATCTCCTATTACCAAAACCATTAAAGGCTGATTCAACAAGATCTATGGCTACATCCAATGTATTTCAGTCTAGAGCATCCATGGACGTTACATGTGCGGATGGTACCTGGTCAAATCCTCATACCTTTATCACTCATTACAGACTAGATCTGGTCTCGAGGGGAACAGTGGCCTTTGGCTCAACTATACTCAGGAATATCCTTCCTTAGAGTCCACACAGGACTTTAGGTATCTGGGGAATCTGCCACATCCATTAAGGAACGAATAAAAATTGACAGCATCAGATAAAGAAGTTATGTACTTACCATAACGTTCCATCTGTGCTGTCCATTTTCATTCTTCCTTAACTCCCCCCCTCCACCCCCCTCCTTTTCACATAAATGACTTCTGGAGAAATGAGACCCTTAGGGACACCATGTGTCCCTTGTGTTGAACTCCAATTATCACAGTTCTTTTATAGTTATCTCCCTCTGACTCTTTCAAGCTGTAAATATGATCTGAAGGATACTAGGCACAGCGCAATATAGGTAGGAAAGGAGCTCGAGAGTTTGTTAGTGGCCAAATGCTAATGTAATGGCCGAGGCAGATCCGAGTGCCAGATCTGGACCCATCCGTTGAGGAAGAATGAAAATGAACAACATAGATGGAACATTATGTTAAGTACATAACTTCTTTTTAGCAAAACTGGGAATTGGTTAGCAAGATTTCATGATTCTAGTTTCACTAATGCCACAATAGATGAAACAAGAGAATCTCATATATGTGTGGAGTTTGGCTTTATTCACCTGAATACACCAGTAAAAGAAATAAAAGTAAAAAGTCATGGGCATTCAGAAGTTAAATAGCTGAAACATAGGCTTGTCTTTAAAGAGTAATTTGCATATACCCCACAAGCCTCCTCTAAAACATTACACTGTCAAGGCTCTAGCTTTGCTTGGTCTTTCTTGTAGTTTTTGCTAAATGGTTTATCTGTGTGACCTTTTTACCCTTTTGTTTAAATTCTATATAATAACAAATGTTTTGCCCTGTCTATTTTATTTGGAACATATAATTGGTTTAGTTATATAGTTATTTATAACCCACTTGAAGATGCTAAACAAATATTTATCATGCCTTCCAGTTGTTTACATTTAAGTAATGCTCCTTGTTTTTACTAGGATAATAGCACTGCAGTAAGCCTCCTCTAAAACATTACACAGTGAAGGCTCTAGCTTTGCTTGGTCTTTCTTGTAGTTTTTGCTAAATGGTTTATCTGTGTGACCTTTTTACCCTTTTGTTTAAATTCCATATAATAACAAATGTTTTGCCCTGTCTATTTTATTTGGAACATGTAATTGGTTTAGTTATATAGTTATTTATAACCCACTTGAAGATGCTAAACAAATATTTATCATGCCTTCCAGTTGTTTACATTTAAGTAATGCTCCTTGTTTTTACTAGGAAAATAGCACTTTCGTAACTTATGCAGTGTACTTTTTACATTCAGAATGTTTTGGTTATGTCTTTGCATCAAGTTTTGCTGTTAACTAGTGATATTTTTATTAAATTATATACTATAATATTTTATACTGACATCTGATGTGTTTAACTTAGCCTACAGTTCATGACCATTTTCTAATATTTAATATGATTTACTTTGTAGCATTTTTTTCTGAAATGCATTTTTTCTTGTTTCTGCCTTTTCAGTTGTTTTGTGGAGCTTTCCTCTCTGGTTCCTCTCTGTAAATGGGAATTGCTCAGTAGAGATAACCTTAACAACAAAGTATGAATAATATAAAATAACAAATAAATAAGTAGTAAAGGAAATTACTAACCAACCTGTTCTGTTTGTAAGGAAAACCTATCCCATAATCTTGGAAGGCATTATGTAATGTCTCTGTCACATACTTCTAATTATTAATATTTCCTTTTTGTATTGGATTATGTGATCTGTTGTTAGAGTTCTCAACAGTTCATCACAGGCACAGTCTTTTAGATATAGTATGTTAGACATTTCCTTATAGACTAGGCAGTGATCACCTTTAGTGACCTATAAAAAACATATTACAACAGTTCCTGAAGCCTTTCTCAATATATCCAATTTTACAGTTATTTCTGTTTTCTAGTAAGGAATTGCACCTTATCAGGTTGTTGGGATAGTTTGTTTGAAGGTTGTAGAATGTAGTGCTAGGCTTGGCGAGTTGTAAAGTGGTAACAGAGTGCCCAAACATAACCTTTAGAATTAGATGGAGTGAACAATATGTTTTATAACATTGGTAGATACAGACTGCGCAGTGTAAAATATTCTCTGCCATTGTCCTTAGATGTCTTGTGCCATTTTTTAAAATGCCTATTTATTTTGTAGTTACAATTTATGTCATTTTTGCTAAGACTTATATTGCTATGTGTGTTGAAATTAATAGGGAAGTCATTGCTGATGCACTGGATATGTATATATTGTAGACAGTAATAGAGAAATTCACATTCTTTTACTGAATTTAATTATGAGAGAACAGTATTACTTTATATTTGTCCTTCTTTAGCTCTCATTTGTATTTGACATGGTAAACGTTGACATTCTTCTGGACCATTTGCATACTTACTAGGGAGCAATGGGTAATGTCCTGAAGTGAGGCGCTTCATACCTTTCAGGGCTTACCCAGTGGATAATGTGTGAAATTAACACTTTGTCTTCCTATCCTGTCACACATTGGGAGCTCAGAGGATGCTGGTTTTGGTCCCTTGTTTTTCTCCATATACAGGCTTCCATTAGGAGAATTTATTAGTGGAGAGATCTGCAGTATAATTATTATGCTGATGATATCTCTTCTTTCCTCAGGGCAGGTATCTACTGTGGATTTTTTGGTGATCTGGAATGAACCCAGAACTGGTTGATTAGCAGTCCACTGAGACTCAGCACCTCTAAGACTGGTGTTTAATGTTCATCATTCACACTTTAGTGGCATATGGAGTCTGTGCTTGGACAGCTAACCCATACTGGCAGCTTTCCAGAGCTCAGAATTCCTATATCTCACTCTCTGTGATAGGGTATTGGCTAAGCCCCACCCATCATGGGAAGCCTAACCCTTTCATAGAAAATCAGTTATTCAGGCTTTTAGTGTGAAGTAAGATGAACCAACTAGGACCAGAAGTAAGAATTGCCTGAAACCAACAAATTCACAGCCAGAAAACACCAACAAAAATAACCAAAGACAGCCAACAACATAACGAGGTTGGATACCATTGGACTAAATACAAAATAAGGGGGATGGTGTTTGGGTGGGTGCTGCTACTAAGGCAGTATGAAATTTGAACATCTGTTTTTACAGATAAGTAGGACTTATGCAATCTGTACTGTTCCTCACTCACACTGCATCAGTGGCATATGAGTAGATTTCCAAAACTTATCCTACCTGGCAGGAGGATACCTCTCAAATTCTTAGAGTAAGAAATCTAGACAAAACCATAAAAAAGTGGTACAGATAGAGACAATTTTGAAATATTGATCTTACAAACTTAGAAAGTCGATAGAATAACAGGTTTTGCATTAGCATGAACTTTCTGAAGGGTATGAAGTCTACAACTCAAATGTCTGTCATTATTTTCTAATTTCAATCTTTAATGATTTGTCACTAATTTGCCAGGCCGCCACAATTTTAAGAAAAGTGGACTAAACATATAAGGCAAATATCTGGACATTATGTGGAAATCTGTACAGTTGAGAGGTATGGGAGGAAGGCTAAGAATCCAGGAGCCCTTGGAAAATGGTCTTTGCAAAGCCTGCTCTGGAACATGAGAAAGAATCCAGCTTGTAGTGGTTTGTAAAGATAAGAACAGAGGACTAAGTTCCTGCCTCTGGAATGCTTCGAGAGTCTACCTCTTTCCACTATGCCACTGAAGAGTTTACTCTGGTGGAGTGTGTCTTAACCTTGTCTGGAATAGATTTTTTATGGTTAGAGTAACAAAAATGAAAAATAATAGCAGAGGACAATCAATGAACAGTCATTTGCTTAAAGCCCGGTTGGCCTCTCTTAGGCCCAGAATAGGAAATAAATAGCTGTTCAACTTACTTGAAGGGCTTAGTTGTGTCAGGGCAGCACCTGAGATACCTGTGCACATCCAAAGTATGCAGCATTTTCTCTCCCTTGCTTTTAGGCTCTGGAAGGAAAAGTAGGGAACTGATGGTTTGATTTATGGTAAATTCAGAAACAACTTTTGGCATAAAAGAAGGATTAGAGTATAGAACAATCCTGCCATTGTGGAAAAATCTGAGAAGTTTAGCACACCATGAGAACTTGCAACTCAGAAACTCACCTTGTAGATGACAGAGCAATAAACAGTTTTCCAAGTGATAAACCTCAAATCAGCCTGAAAAGTCACTGGTAAACTAGTCTCTACACTATTGCTTGATTTGTCAAAAGCTTTTGATACTGTTTCCCATTCTAAACTTAAGCATCAGTTATTTATCCTTGGTTTGTCACCTCACACTGTTCAGTGATTTCCAGTTAAATTTCTAACAGACAACAAGTAGTAAGATGGCAAGGCACATTTCCTCCATACCTGCCTAATACTGCCTAGGTCCCTCAATGATCTATTCTTATTCTTCTCCTCTTTAACATTTTCATAAATAACCTCCATGCTTCTTTTTATCAAGGGTCCCTTTATCCAGTATGCAGATGATTCCACTAACATTTGCTCATCTAATAGTCTTCCTCACCCTCAGCACATCATCAAAGGGGGCATTTACTTCTATTGAGACCTGGCTTAGCAATGCTCAACTCCTCCTTATCCACCCCCCCCCCCCCGCCGAAAAAGCTTCTTTTACTTACTCCTAAAACTCATGCTTCAGACATATCCAGCTTTAAAATACTCTCTTTTAACAGCAGAGAAATTTAATTAGTCAATCACACAATGTTTTTAATCATGACTATAGACAGCAACCTTAAATTTGACCTCCACATTAAAAATAACATAAAAACAATTAATACTTTGAATACTTTACTATACCAAAACTGCTCTTGCCAATGCAGACTTTTCCCTCTCTCCTTTGTGGAACTCCAGTCCTTACCAATCTTCAAATGTTATTAAAACTCAAACTGAAAACATGCTATAATAAAACAATTAAACTTGCAACCAATGCATCATATCAGTTGCATCACTGTATCTCTCTCCAGACACTTAAGTGGTTTTAACTTTCACAGCAGCCCTGCCCTTAACTCCGTCTTCCACTCCTACCGCCCCAAAAGGTTTCTCTAATAAGGAGATAAACAGCTCCTACCACTATATGTTGTTGCTTGTCTTTCGGCTTTTTCCCGGTAAGGGGTCGCCACAGTGGAACTCCGGTCTGCTAATGATTGGCAGTAGATTTTTTTTTTACGAAACGCCAAGGCCAGCTCGACACCAAACCTTCAATGAAGGCATGCCCATTTACGCACGCATGTCTTTTGAATGCTATCCAACCGCGGGGAGGACATGCAGACTCCACACAGAAGGCACTCCCAAGCCAAGCCGAGAATCAAACGGGGGAACCTCTTGCTGTGAGGTAACAACGCCACCACCGTACCACCATGGTATACAGCTCCTACCACTATATAAACCTGAAAAATCATCTGCACACAGCTGCTAGTCCTATCCCATAACAAAAATGTAATTCCTTACCACTTCCCATAAGATCAAACCTGCCAAGATTCATGCATAAACTAAAGGAATTTCTATCCAATACTTGGCTCTGCTCTTATACTAATCCAGTCAGTTTTAATCCTTTGAGGTGGTATTCGTACTGACTATTTGGATTTTCTTATGAATATGCCACTTAGCCCCTTCATGAGAATATGAAAGTGCAGTCCATCATATCAGCCACTGCCATAGTGTCATTATAGAGCTGCCTCAGCCATTGATGTTTGTGAACCTACTAACTGGCTAGTTTTCCATACTTTCATAGTGCAGTATAGACTGGATTGCTAGGCCAAGACCAGGGGAGGTATTACTACAGCATTTATTTGGGGTATGTTGGCTGGGAGCCATCCAACCTGTGAATGTATAATTTGCTTTCCTATCCATTTATAATGATTTACTGGTGAGATAAGGGTGGCATCCCTGTTATAGAAGGAAGTAGTAGTCCACAAAAATCACAAAAATGAGAGGCCAAAAAGGAGCCATAAAGATGATAGAGTGGACTACTGATGATAAGAAAGAACTTATGTATTGTTACTGTTATGCAAGAATCCCAGACTTTCCGGACAGACGATATACAAAAATATTAAGAGAAGAATTAGAGGAAAGAAAATTGCTTGCACAAGAAAAACTGTCAAAAACTTCAAATGCAACTTTGTGTTCATTAATACAACAGATTCATGAAAAAACATTATATAGACTTAGAAACCTTGGGCTGTTTGGAAAAAGAAGCGACAGAGGAAGTGGGGAAATATAAAGAACAAAATCATGAGACTTTTGAAAGGTATAAAAAAGAAACATGGACATAGGAAAGAAAGAGAGATCTGATATGGTGCAATATTTATTCAAAGAAGAAAGCCAAATTAATTAATACAAACAAGCATCTTCAAAGATATTTGAAGAGAAATACAGGCAAAGGCACCCAGATATAGAAAATTTCACAGTACAAAAAATAAGATCACAAAGGGGAAACATAGAAGAGAAGATTAGTTAAGTAGAAGTTAAAAAAACAGAAGCTGAAGTTATATTAATGTAGAGAGTCTAACACAGGTTATGTCACAGCATGATGAAATAATGAGTCTCCGAGGTAAGGAGAAACAGGAGGAGTGGAAGACATCTGAAGAAGAAATATGGACCTGGGAAAGAAGAGATTTAATATGGTGCAATATTTATGCAAAGGAGAAAGCTAAACTAATTAATACAAAAAAAAAAAAACAACACCTAAGATATTTGAAGAGAAATGCAGGCAAAAGCATATAAATATGGAAAATTTTACAATACAAAAATAAGAAAACAAAGGGAGAAAGTAGAAAGAGGATTAGTAATCGAGAAGTTAAAGAAATAGAAAGTGAAGTTATGGATTACCTGTGAATGAAGGATTTAGTGTAGAAAATTTAACTCTGATAACATCACAGCATGATAGAATAATACATCCCCAAGTTAAGGAGAAACCAGTGGAGCAGAAAGCATCTGATCAGTTGCTATATGAAGATACTTTGGAGCCTTCAGTAGGAAACTGGTACAAAAGTTCAGCTGGAATTGCACAGCAAGGGAAGGAAAAGGAAACTGTGGCAACTCTGACATAGTCGATGTTGTGGAATGATAGACGAGTGAGTTCCTATATGAAAGGGCACTGGATGACACAGTGCGAAGGTGAAGAGAATACTGCACAGGAAGATGCCCACAGAAAGTGGAGAACAAATAATGTGCCCTTAGTTTAGAAAAAAATGATCTAAGGTAAGAATTGCTTGATTTAATAGAGATGTATAAACTCATAAAGATCAATGAAAGAAACAGACTAAAGAAAGTCAATAAGACCCAAAAAATGTTATGTTTGATAAAACAAAAACAGTAATCAAGACTGTTCATAGAAATTCATGCACTTTAACATAAGTAAATGTGATATATTACTGTGCAGCTAAATTAATAACAGATAAAGCCTTACCACAAAAACACAGGATAGTAAGGGAAAACAAGAGGAGAAATCAAATGCTGTCATGGAAGTACTGAAGAGAGAAAATTGTAAAGCAATTAAGACAAGAAGTGTTGCTGTTAGAAGAGTACAGAAGACAGAAGAGATCAACAAAAGTACTCAGAAAGATACACGTGATTAAAGCACATTATCAGAACAGACCAGGATTGTACACTATTGCAAATAATAAACTAAAGGTAACAACACAGACAGAAAAATTTAGAAGAAATGCAGATAAATATAAAGGAAAAGTACAAAATAAGCAATTTGAGATCCACAAAAGTTTTATAGAGAATTGGAAAACAAGGCAAAAGGAATAGAAACACCACCAAATCATCATCTTCTTTTGGCTGTTCCCGTTAGGGGTCGCCACAGCGGATCATCTGTTTCCATTTCTTCCTGTCCTCTGCATCATGCTCTTTCACACCAACCGCCTGCATGTCCTCTCTCACCACATCCATAAACCTCATCTTAGGCCTTCCTCTTTTCCTCTTACCTGGCAGCTCCATCCTTAGCATCCTTTTCCCAATATACCCAGCATCCCTCCTCAGCACATGTCCAAACCAACGCAATCTCGCCTCTCTTGCTTTGTCTGTCCAACCTGAGCTGACCCTCTAATATACTGATTCCTAATCCTGTCCATCCTAGTCACACCCAGTGAAAATCTTAACATCTTTAACTCTGCCACATCCAGCTCTGACTCCTGCCTTTTCGACAATGCTACCGTCTCCAACCCATATAACATAGCTGGTCTCACTACCCTCTTGTAGACCTTCCCTTTCACTCATATTGGTACCCGTCTGTCACAAATCACTCCTGACACTCTTCTCCACCCATTCCACCCTGCCTGTACTCTCTTCTTCACCTCTCTTCCACACTCACCATTACTCTGAACTGTTGATCCCAAGTACTTAAACTCATCCACCTTTACCAACTCTACTCCCTGCATCCTTACCATTCATCTACCCTCCCTCTCATTTACACACATATATTCTGTTTTAGCCCTGCTGACCTTCATTCCTCTCCTCTCTAAAGCATATCTCCACCTCTCCAGGGTCTCCTCAACCTGGTCCCTACTCTCACTACATATCACAATGTCTTCTGCAAACATCATAGTCCACGGGGCCTCCTGTCTAATCTCATCTGTCAACCTGTCCATCACCACTGCAAATAAGAAAGGGCTCAGAGCTGATCCTTGATGTAATCCCACCTCCACCTTAAACGTACCTGTCAGTCCCACCGCAGTCCTCACCAATGTCACACTACCCTTGTACATATCCTGTACCACTCTTACATACTTCTCTGCCACTCCCGACTTCCTCATACAATACCACAACTCCTCTCTAGGCACCCTGTCATATGCTTTCTCTAAGTCCACAAAGACACAATGCAACTCCTTCTGACCTTCTCTGTATTTCTCCAACAAAACTCTCAGAACAAATATTGCATCTGTAGTGCTCTTTCCTGGCATAAAACCATACTGCTGATCACTAATCATCACCTCCCTTTTTAACCTATCTTCCACTACTCTTTCCCATAACTTCAAGCTGTGACTGATCAATTTTATCCCTCTGTAGTTACTGCAGCTCTGCACATCACCCTTATTCTTAAAGATAGGTACCAAAACACTTTTTCTCCACTCCTCAGGCATCCTCTGACTTTCCAAAATTTCATTAAACAATCTGGTTAAAAATTCCACTGCCATTTCTCCTAAGCACCTCCATGCTTCCACTGGTAAACACCACCAAATAAACACTGGTAAACACCACCAAATAAGAATAAATAAATGCATTTTGTAGAAATATTTATGAAGATCTTGTGGAACATAGCAAAGATGCTGAATGGATATAAGAAGTAAAAGAAAGAATAAGAAGTTCAAATGTACAGGATATAAAAAGGGATGAAGTAACAGCCAGACAAACTGAAATAAAATTAAAAAAGCTCCTAACTGGAAAAGTCCAGGCCCAGATACAGTAACATTTTGACATCTTTACACGAAGATTTAGACATGAGTGATAACTATTTGTATACGCACCCCGAATAGACGCCAACGTGGTTAACAACAAAAAAAATGATAGTCCGCCTTAGAGGTGTATTAATGGGGGAGTGGTGGAGGGTGTTGTCTGCCCCATGTACAAACAGTAAAGGGGTGCAGCCATGCCTTTAAAAGCTTTTCTTGTTTAAAATGCAAAAAACTTGAACTAAAATTAGAACTGAAACCTTTAAGAGAATTTTTCTTTAAGAATGCTCTGTCTATATATCACTGCATATGTTGACGCACGCACATGTTGCATACTCCTTTTTGGTATTCTGCCCTACTGCCTTTTCGCTGTTCTGCATGGAATTTAAAAAGAAGTGTGTGTGTGTGTCTTGTGCTTGCCTGTGCATGTGTGAGTGTGTGAGTTAGTTAGTTAATGTCTGTGTGTGTGTGTGTGTGTGTGTGTGTGTGTGTGTGTGTGTGTGTGTGTGTGTGTGTGTGTGTGTGTGTGTGTGTGTGTTAGTTAATTAGTTCGTTAGAATACCTCTCAAATCTGGACAAAAACTAAAATAATGTGGGGACAAAAGCCCAAAAAAAGGGACAGATTTTAAATATTTCCCTTATAAACTGTCAAGGTTAGAAATGGACCTGACTCTCCTCATATACACTACAGGAATGGACAGACAGGATACAAGAAGGGGAACCACAGAATGGAACATTTGTGGAGGTAAGGATAAAAATAATATAATAACAAAAATCCATGTTTTATAATAAAGAATGACACCTATTTGTCTCATCATGCATGTAGATAATTTCCTGCTAGGACGTAACATTCTCAAGATGTCTACAGCTAATTTTCTACTAAACACTTTTATACCATTTATTGTTCTCTAGTCTGCACTTCATTTTAATAAAATCATGCCTTCATTTTAATACAATCTGTTTTGCAGTAGTCCGTTTTCTAATTTACTTTTGAAGCTCTGACACATTATTCTTAGTTTATTATTCTGGGTAACATAAACTTCTTGTTGTTAGTTTGTTTACTTGTTGTTTTATAGCTTTCAAAATAAGATGTCATTTGCCTTTTGTATGAGTACAATAGTATTATGAAGTCCAAAATACTGCTCTCACTGTAGGAACTTAATGTTGAAATATAATTTCAGGGATAAGGATAGCACTGTCAGAGAAGGCCCTATATTTAAGAATCTTAGTGATTATGTACCCGTAAACCACCCTCTAGTAGAGGCTTTCTTAAAAGTAACTGAGGAAGAGTTGCATCATTACTATGAAACTAAGACATATAATAAATTAAAGAAATCAGATAATTTAACATTCAATGAAAGAAAAAGTTTGAATAACCTGCAATTAAATGAGAACATTGTAGTTAGGCCAGCAGATAAATGTTCTGGTGTTGTTGTCCTGGACAAAGAACATTATATGAATGCTATGCATGATATGTTACAAGACAAATTTTATGGTATCATTAATACATCAGATGTTTATGACACCTGTAGGTATGTATATGATACCCTTACTGGTATTTACAAAAGTAATTTAATTGATAGAAATGCCTATGAATACCTTATGGTTGAGAAACCAATGTTGGCTTTAATTTATGGACTTCCTAAGTTACACAAAGATTCAAGTAACCCACCAATGAGACCTATTGTATCTGGAAGAGGGTGGGTTACCGAACATCTATCAGTATTCATAGAGAAGCATTTAAGACCCATTTTGAATAAAAATAAATTTGTCTTACGTGACACAAAGCAATTTTTAGTAGACCTTTATGAATGCATCACACATTGTGACAATATCAATGCTTGTTATTTTGTCACCCTAGATATACAGTCCTTGTTTACTGTAATACCCAATGAACTAGGTTTAACTTTTGTTACAAATTATCTAAAAGAATGTAGTGACTATTCTGAGTTGTTGATAGATCTGATTGTTCATTTTCTTGAACTTGTGCTTTATAACAACATGTTTATGTTTGATGACAAGATTTTTAAGCAACATGAAGGCGCAGCAATGGGCACTCCTTGTGCCAACAGCTACGCCAACATGTTTTTAGCATTCTGGGAACAAGAAGTTTTGTTTAAAGAAAAGTTTTTTAAGGAACATGTCATTTTCTTTCGTAGATTTGTAGACAATGTCTTTTTTCTATGGAATGGAACAGTAGATAACTTAGAAAAGTTTTTAAATATCATGAATAGCTTGACAAATTGTTTGAAATTTACCATGCAATACTCCTATGAGAAAGTAGTGTTCCTAGATGTTTATGTAGAAAGGTTACATAATGGTCTCATCAACACAGGGGTATATCGGAAACCTTGTCACAGCAATATGCTGTTACATAGGACGAGTATGCACCCACCCCACATTTTTAAAAACATAATTAAAGGACAATCTTTAAGATGTTCTAGGCTAAATCCGTCAGTAACAGGATTAGAAAAAGATCTGTAATGTCTACGGAATAGATTAAAGAATAGGGGCTACAAAATCAGTGAAATAGAACAATACACTACTGAAGCCCTCAATTCACGTGATGTTAGAGGTAAACCTTATTTTGGCCCAGCACAGGATATCATTAGAACTGATATCCCTTCGACACTTTTGAATGTTAAATTTGCAACAAGCTATACAACAGACTTATTTGAAGTCAAGAATATTATATGTAAACATTGGGATATACTAAAGGCTGACGAAGAGATTTTTAATATAGTTGGTAAAGAACCCTCTTTTATATATAGGAACAGAAACAACTTAAAAAGGCTCCTCTGTTATCCTAAAAAATCTACACAGAATGTTAGTTCAGGACATACAGAAAAATGTGGTCATTGCAATTTTTGTTGTTATATTGATAGCAATACCACATTTATCCATCCAGATAATGGTAAAACATTTTATTTTACTACACATGCGAATTGTATGACACCTCATGTTGTTTACCTGGCAGTTTGCAAAATATGTTCATCATTTTATGTGGGTAAGACGAACCGCCCACTACGTGACAGGATAAGAGAACATATTTATAACATCAGAAAAAGTAATACACAGAATGCTTTAGCCAAGCACACTGTCTCATACAACACTCAACATGAATTTCAATTTAGGGTACTAGAAGTAATAGAACCTAATGTAAGAGGAGGTAACATAATGACATACACAGAGGAGAAGGAAAACAACTGGATTATTTTACTAAGAGCAGATAGAGGCTCAGGACTAAATGACAAAGTCTCTATCAAACCTGTACTTAGAAAACGCAGACACATAAAGATATGAGAATACTGAGTTTATTTTTAAAATATTTATATTTTTTAAAATAATAGATATATACAAATATATATTTTTATAATGCATTTTAATAATAAGAAAATTCTTATTAAATCTTATACTATATTTATATCTTATGCTGTATTCAAAGGATGCATTTTTAAATGGTGTTAGTCATGATAAAGTTTTTTATATGATTTTTTACATGATTAGTAGCAGTAATGAATGCACTGACATATATTTTTGTATTTGCTGCTTTAAATGTTAAATGAACTAATTGGTATGTGATGATGATTGGCTCATTTGAATGTACTCACTATGTGCTTTAGTATTTAAACTGTCTATGTTAAGCTAACATTGTGATCTGATGAAGCTATTTTATAGTGAAAGCGCTTATCTATTGTTTTATTAATAAAAGTATCTGGCTTTAAATATAAGATTTGACCCTTGCTTTTGCTCTTGTGCTACATTTTTATTATATACATTAGTATTATGTCCAAACAGTGTAAAACTGTCAATAATTATTTTTGCAGTGTGTACATTTCATTTGTTTTACAGCAGTAACATACATATCTCTCAAGCTCTTAGCACAAAAAGTCTAGACAAAGCTTAAAATAATTGGAGGGCAAAGAGCCAGAAATAGGGAAAGATTTTAAATATTGATCTTATAAACTTAGAAAGTTGCTAGAATAACAGGATTTGTGTGAGCATGCATTTTTCTGAACAACATAAAGTCTGAAACTCAAATGTATGTCATTGTTTAGAAACTTCAATCTTCAGTGATTTCCAGAAAACCACACATTTTGTAAGGAACAGACCAAAAATGTGAGGCAAAAATCTGGATATCTGAGACCTATGCAGGCTAGTAAATTTTCTCTGGCTCAAAACTTGTACATTGGTTACAGAAAACAAAAGCTTGAAACCTTTACACTAACTATCAAACTGGAACAAAATGAGTTTTGATGCATTTTTAAGGAACTGAGTTTCAATGCATTTGCAAGGAATTGTAAGCATCAGTGCATTTTCAAGAAATTGTGGGTTTCAAGAGAAGAGAGGTTTATTGCCGCTCATGCTGTGTCTGTTTTCAATGTGCATCTGTTTTGTTTAGGAAATGATCATACCATAACAGATAGCATACTTGTTTTTTTATTGCTGGAGGCTGTGGGTTCTACTCCCACAGCATGAAGATGTACCTGTTGTTGGTTTGACATCCATTCCCTATTGCAATATTACCAGTGTACCATTTTTTTTTTACTGCAACACTGGCAATTTATTCTTCAAGGGCAGTTAGCACTGAATATGTATATGAAACACTGAGATATAAAGTTGTTTGTTAGCAGCAACCTCTTCATTAGTTACAGATCTGTTTAATGTAGAATTATTCAGATGACTTTTACTTCTGCAGAGATTGTGTACATCGACGGGTATTCGTGGATGTAATGACAGAAGTTTCAGTGGTCTTTTATGGTTGAAATGTTCTGAAATGGGCAGTTTTATCGTTACTGGGTCATACTTTTTGCTTTATTGCTTACTGGAAAAATGGTTCAAAATTAAAAATTTAAAACACACTCTAACAAGTGGTGTATTATACAATGAATATACTTTAGTACAATCAGGAAGGTGAATCAAAGAACGCATGCATGCATGTATGCATTGTCCTGAAAATGTGTGCAAGGGGCCTGTGGTGTGAAAACATCCCACGGGTAAACTTTACCTGCCATTGGCCAAATGCATTTTCTTTGAATGTGGGTTTCAGTGCCATTTCAATGAATGTGAGTTTCAGTGGCAGAGAAGTTTACTGTTAAAGCTGTCTGTTTTCATTGTGAGACTGTATTGCATTGTTTTGCAAATGGCTATCAGAGTTTGTGCTATAAAATTTAAAATAATAGTTTTAAATTAAATCCAAATATCTGTAATAATTTTAGAAGTAAAGAAGGAAATATTATGCACATTGAGAGGTTTGAACAGTGTTTATGGTAAGTGGGGAAAATAGCTAAGTAATGGCACACTGTAATGGCTGCTGGCGGGTGCTGTGGTTCATAGGTTGGTTCATAGGTTGGTACTAGGCTATCGGCCCTAGGGCATATACAAGCCTAGCCATAACAATTCCCTGGATATTTCTTCCCATAATATTTACTTCCCTAGACCCCTGTCTAGCAGGGTGACTGACATGATCCCCGGGGTGAATTTCCTATCTCCCATCCAATCGTCAAGGTTCCTTTTGAAGAGGGTCAATGAGGTGCTCTGCTTGACATGTATGGGCAGTCTATTCCAGAGTATGGGGAGTCTCTGGGTCGGGAACCTATCCCTCCAGCATGTTTTGTTCATTGTGATGAAAAGGTTTAGATCCCTGGAGCGTGTGGCTCTGAGGAATTGCGATTTCTTTAAGTGGAGCATGTCCAACAGCTCAGGGTTTGACATGGCCTTGTATCTTAAGCAGAGATCACCTCTGAGTAGACGATATGCCAAAGAGTATAGCTGGAGTTTTTTTAGATGGTCAGCATAGGGCATCTGCTTTAGGCCTGTAATTCTTTTAGTGAGGTATTTCTGCAGCCTTTCCAGCTGTTGCAGATGTCTTGTGTGGTACATACCAAACTGGGCGTTGTACTCTATTATGGGTCTAATGAGGGATGAGTACAGTGGGACTATGACATCCTTTTTTCTGGATGAAAAGCCCTTAGTGATGAGGTGTGCCACATAGAAGGATTTCCTGACTGTTGTGGCGATGTGGTTATCGAAGGTGAGACCACTGTCCACCTGTGTCCCTAAGTCTCTTATCATACTTTCGGTGTTTAGTGTACTGCCACCAATGTGGTAATTCATGGGTACATGTTTTTTCCCAAAGAGGATAACTATACATTTCTTGACATTAAGCTTGAGCCCATGGCTCTGGCACCAAGCATTTATTTCTGTAAGGCCCTTATCCACATCATTTGGGGATTCAATAATGGCTCCCAGTTTGCAGTCATCTGCGAACTTTGTTAGCCAGAGTCCCTTAGTTTTGGCCTGTACTTCAGAGAAGTAGATGCCAAACAAGAGCGGTCCCAGGACTGAACCCTGAGATACTCCACTTGTCACTTGTCACTTGTCTGGAGCTGGATTTGGAGTCGGCTACTTTTACAGTCTTGATTCTGTCAGTAAGCCAGTTGGCAACCCATCGAGTGACACAGGGATTTATACCCTGCTTAGTAAGTTTATCTATGATTCCAGAATGCGGGATGGTGTTGAAGGCCTTGGTGAGGTCCAGATAGGCTGTGTGGACTGCCTTACCCTTGTCCACAGCTCTGGAGACTGATTCAAAGAAGACAATCAGGTTCAGGAGACAAGATCAGTCCTTCACGAACCCAAACTGGGTGGGGTCCTGTGTTTGAAGGTTGCCAATGTCTTTGTTCCATGATAATGCGTTCCATGCCCTTGCAGATCAGGCTCATCAGACTGATGGGATGGTAGTTCCATCATGGTGGATCCCCCCTTGTGGAGTAGGATAAATGTAGCTGTGTGCAACTCAGTGGGCACGAAGCCTGAGGTGCGGCTGTGATTAAACATGACACTTAGGTGAGGTGCCAGTTCATTTTGTAGTTCATGTAGTACACAGCCCGGGGTGTCACCTGGTCCCATGGATGCTGTATTCTTAGCTTTGGAGAGTGCGGTTTCTACTTGTGTGGCCGTGATTACCCGAATTTGGCAATCTTTTGGTATTGAAATGGGCCCTTTAGGGGGTGAGAGGGGGGTGAAATTGGCACTAAATTGATCTGCCAGGATTTTGGCAATATCCTTGGAATCAGTATATTTAATGCCATTCTGTTGTAGCATAGAGCAGATCTGAGCATTGTCATTTAGATTCTTGACATAACTATAGAATGCCTTGTGGTTGTCTTTGGAATCTTTGGCAATTTTATTTTCATAACTAGCTTTGGAGGATTTTATGAGGGCTCTCAGCTTCTTACTGAGTCTGATAAGGGTTTTTTTTGAATCCTGGGATTTTCCTCTTTTCTGCAACAGTTTCTTCCTTCTGTTGTATACTTTGTTTATGACAGGGGACCACCAGATTGGCTTCCTTTTTTTGGAGGAGAGCGTCTTGGTTCTATTTGGGATGGCACGATTCATGCATGAGTGGATGTGTTCATACAGTGCCTTAGTGTAGGATTCAGCAGCCAAACTTTCAGCTCCCGTCTGCATGGGTGTCATGAAGTTTGTCACTTCTGACTTGAGTAGCATGAAGTTGGCTTTGGAGAAGTTTTTTAAGGAGGTTTCCTTACTGGGGGGTGGGGGTGGGATGTGGATATCAAGGGTGATTTGATTATGGTCAGACCTGACCAATGAGGGGGGTGACCACTGGTGTGGAGCATCTATCTCCCATGTTGGTAATGACCAGGTCTAGGATATTGGAGCCTCTGGTGGGACAATGGATTAGTTGATCCAGGGCGTTGAAATTTATGAATTTCAAGAACCGTTGGGAAAAGTTGTTGGTACCCGAGTAGTTTTCCCAGTTAATGACAGGGTAGTTGAAATCACCCAGTATTAGGGTGTTTGGTTGTATCTTAATATTTTCCAGTATGTTTAGAAAGATGTAGTGAGAATCTTGGGGCATGGTGGGGGATCTGTAGCAAGCTACAATTTGGATTGCAGTCTTATCTAGTATTAGTTGCACCTGGAGAATTTCAGATGCATTGTGTTGGGCAACTAGCCTGGAGGTGTGAATATCCTTGGTGAATATGGACACTCCTCCACCTTTAGTGTTTCGGTCTTGGTTTGGTGGCTGAAACGTGTGGTAAGAGTTGTAGCCTGGTATTGCAGGGGTCCTCTCTGGAGCCTTGAACCAGGTCTCAGTTACTGCACAGATATCAATGTCCTCCATTTTTAGGAGTGCCTCGAGAGAGTGCATTTTGAGGTTTAGACTTCTAGCATTGAGTAGCATTACCTTCAGACTTTGCATGCTTGTATCTGTTATGGTGGTGGTTTTGTCCTTTGAACCTTGCCTAAAAAAGGCACTATAGTGGTGGCAAGAGCTTTAGCCAGTAACCTGAATCCCAGGGGTGACAGGTGCAGACCATCTCTGGTAAGGCATCGTGGTTTTTCGACCATGTCATCCCAGACAGACAGATACTGGATCCTCTTTGAATGACACCAGAAGCTTAGCCAATTGTTGAAGTCAATCATTTTGTCCTTATACTGTGGCATCATTCTAGGCAAAGGCAGGGTGCTACTGAGGGCTAGGGTCATACCTGCCTGGGCGACATGATCTGAGAGCTCTTCCATGTCTCTTTTCATGTAGTCCAGGGAGGTATGTCTCAAGTCATTCACTCCAACATGGACAATGACAGAGTCGTATTTGTACTTGTTGTGGAGTGACTTGAGTGCATGTGTTATGTGGTGGATCCTGGCACCCGACAGGCAGCTGACTGTAATTTTCTCCTTGTTCAGCCTGTTGAGTGAGACATCAGTGTGCTTGACTATAGAGTCACCTTTGACTAAAGTGTTGGGTACGTTGTCTTGCCTTAGGTGCTGTTGTTGTGTGGCACACTGCTGTTGTGAGCTATGTGTCACTTTGGTTGTGACTGGTGTTTGTTTGCGTTTCAGCTAGGGAGGTCCTTGTGCTTGGACAGGTTAACGTTAAGGGCCTCCGCATATGTGGGTTTAGTGTTGCTATGTGTGGGTGGTGATGGTGTGGGTTTTGAAGGGCTATGTGTTGCTTGAGGTGTAGTGTAGGTGTTAACCTTCTCCTCTTGACTGTCTAGTACAATCTTGGCTGGAGAGAGCTTTGCTTCCAGTTTGGCCATGTAAGTGCATCTCTCACAGGTTGTAGTGTTGGGTGGTAGGAGAAGAGGGTTGTCTGTGTACATGAGGCAGTTGCTGCATTGCCCCAGTATGCCCAGATTCACCAGGTGGACAGGAGAAATCACCGGAAGCTGACCCTTGGACATGCCTGTTTAGGTGCTTTTTTTGTAAAGTACAAGAGCTGTTTTCCCTTACCTTTGCAAGGTACATTGCAGTTATAGGTTGTTTAGTGCCTATGATTAATTTCTCCTTATTAACAAAGAGAGCTGAGTGCTTGTATCAGTTTAAGGCTTCCTAGTGCTTTCCAGCAGATTGTAGAGCAAGTGCTAGTCACAGGGGTTCAGATTTTAGTGCTACTACTCAGAAACTAGCTAGTTCTAAGGGAAAATTTGAAGAGCAGACTTTCTGGCACCTGGAATAGTTTAACCGTAGCCCTGCGGTGCTGCATGATGTGAAAAATGTGCAAACACATGTGTTTTTAAGCCTGAAAGTTGAAAGGGATAGAAATCTGCCCAAAATGGCTAATAAAATTACAATTTCAGAGCTGGAAACCGCTCCTCTAGTGTTAGATAGGCAGTATAATGCTCACCACTCCCACTGGTAAGCAGTAGGACTTTCCTCTATCCCAGCAAGGTCTGGATAGCTCTGAACACAGAAAATAAAGTCCTAGAACCAGCAAAGCCTGGGATCTGGACTATACTAGCTAGGAAAGGCAGGAAACGAGCAAACAAGATAGTATTTGTTTTTGTTAAAACAGGCTAAACAATGCAATAATACAGTAAATAAACACAGAAAAGGCTAATACACTTGAGTGTGTAGCCCTAAACAGTAAATGCAATTAAAACTCTACAAAATTAGCAATTTAAAACTTTTTAAATGAAGCAAGGCAAGTGCACAACTGAAAAAAGATTTAAGAGGCAGTAATACAGTAGAATAAGTAACTAGTCTACATATACAGAAAAGTGTATATATACAGAAAAGCAGCTAAAACACAATAAACAGTTCAGATGCAGTGCAGCCTAGAGCACTTGAATTGTAGCAATATTAAGGCAAATACAGCTTTAAGAAATGCACCAAAATGCATTCTTTATTTCCAAAATGTTTGAGAAGCACAGTCAGAACACAAGGAGATTCAGGCAATATATATATATATATATATATATATATATTTATATATATATATATATATATATATATATATATATATATTTTTTTTTTTTTTTTTTTTTTAGGAAAGGGAGAAAGGAGGAACAGAAGGCAAAAAACTAAGTGGGTTGGCCTTCTCAGATGTTCTCTCTGTATTAGGTATAATGAGCTAATGACACTAGACTGGGAGGAGTGTCCCAGATCAAATTTATAGTAGGGGTGGGCAACTGCAAAGCCACCAAGTATAACAACAAGACACCAACAGAGAGGGAGAGTGGGGTACAGTACTAAAACTACTAGCCTACACTCTTTTAGGCAGTAAACACTACATAAATGTTTATCACAGCAGTAGAACAACAGTGAGCTACAACATGAAAGTTTTTAAACAGATAAAGGAGCAAGGAGACTCTACAGAATGCTTTTAACTGCAAACAAATCAGTTATATGATACACTCCTTGGCAGAAAAACAGAACAAACAAATAGGTGCTTAACAAGTACAGAAAATTTCCCATTAATGCCTTTCACACAGTGAAGCTAGCTATAAAGCTTTACAAACAATGTGACAGTAAAAAACTTATTTCTCAGGCCCTGTAAGGCAGACAATTTTAGTTTAACTGTGCAGATCAGTTAATAGCAGTAAAATACAGTAAAAGGTATGCAGCAGGCAATAAAAAGTGCTATATATAAATTGCTAGAAGCAATAACCAGTATAAATAAGCCAAAAAAAAGTATACTTATTGTTATATATCTCAGATCAGAGGTGTAGTCAATGCTCTTCCTCCACTCGGCTCAGTGTGTGTATATATGTGTGTGTGTGTGTGTGTGTGTGTGTGTGTGTGTGTGTGTGTGTGTGTGTGTGTGTATACAGCCTGATCCATGATCTGGCTCTGAAGTAAACACTTTGATGTCCTTCTGCTTATATGTTGCAGTATTAATAACATGAGGGAGTCCACAGCCAGCTGACTCATATGTCCAGCCAGTATACAAAAGTCTAAAGCTACTGTAGGGTATGTGTGATGTTGCACACAAATCCAGTCCTATATTGGTCATAAAGTGAAGTCGGGTATAAAGTGGACGTCGGCACTCACCAAGCCTCAGAGCTTTTTTGCCACCAGTCAGAATGTCTTCTCTGGTCGTTTGCTCATCAGCATAGTTGCAGATTCTGATCCAGGTAAGTGCCCAGTTGGGTTTTTTTTCTTATTGTTTTGTGTACTACTGTTGTGGTTGAGGTTACATGTCAGCTAGGAAGGGCAGGTGTCAGTGTGGAAGGCAAATTCCATGCAAAGATTCCCATGACCTTTGTCTCTTTTGCCTAGGCCTTTACCACGACCATACCTCCTGTTTGATTTGCAAGGCGTTTGTCCCCATGACCCTGTGCAGTTGTCTAGTTTAACACAATCTGTGCTTAGAGAACCAGTGCCTTAAGCACTTAGCACGTGATATGAAACGTACATTGGGCCTTCAGGTGAGCCAGTAATTAAGAAGGCCAAGAAATCTAGGCCTGACTTACCCTGTGCTCCTCCAATTCCAGATTTCTCTCGTGAGGCTGATATTGGCCCGGAGATCATTTCAGAGACAGTACATTAATCTTCCATGGGTACCGGGGTGGAGGCCATGAAGGATCCTACTAGCACATCCTTGGGGAATACGCAAGTGACCGCTATGGACATAGTGGGGGGAGCCCAGGCTCATTGTTACTGAAAGCCCGCATGGCATTCCTCAAATGACTGTGCACAAAGATGTCTCGAGGAATATTTAAGAGTGCGAGCCAATGTCAGGTCTCTCATCCTTCCACCGCATGGATGTCCCACAAAAGAAGAAGCAGAAAACTAAGCATGCTTCTCTGGTTACCCAAGAACAGCCTGCAGATTGGCAAGCTTTTTCTCAAGGGATCTTTAATGCTTTTATGGCCTTGAGGCAATCTACTGGTCTCTCTCTCTCCCATCTCCCTCCTTTTTTTTTTTTTTCCAACAAACATCTTTATTACATTTTCACATATGACATAGGCACTCTTACATGTATACAAATGAAAAAGAAACAACATGACACCACTTTAGTTGCAAACAGTATACATCACAGACACCAGTGAAATAAGTGTAGTTGCAAACATTATACATAACTTATAGTCTATTCAGTCATTGTCAGTTAAGCATTATACGACTCATTCATATCCTGCCTCTTAAACCTCATTTCTGCTCTGCATATATTGTTCCCACAATCCCCATTTTTTTCTGTGTAGTTTGCTCCCTCTCTTTTCTAATGATCCCAATTCCACTTGTTTTATTTCTGCTACTATATTCACTACTTCTAGTATAGTTGGTTTAGACTTTGATTTCCATTTTCTAGTAATTGCTTTTTTTGGCAGCTACCATAATTAGACTCAGCAAGGCTTTACTATGTCTAGGGAATTCCGATTCTGTATCATAAATCAAAAAAATTATTTCACAAGTCAATTCAATCTGCTCACCCAGCATCTCTGACAGAGCAGTTTGCAGGGAGTCCCTAAAGTCTGCAAGCTCATTACACTCCCAAAATATATGTTTCCAGCCGGGTCCATGTCATATGGTCGACTGTTCATTTGACTGAAAGTTCATTTGGTCGACAGTTCATTTGATCAACAAGAATTTGCCCCCTTCCCCAATGTTGTGCGACCCTGGAGTTGATATATATAGTTAGGGGGTGTGTGGGGGGCACAGCCCCACATTAGTGGGGGTGAAGCCCCCCACCTATAATTCTTGTCGATCAAATGAACTGTCGACCAAATGAACTTTCAGTCAAATGAACAGTCGACCATATGACATGGACCCGTTTCCAGCCACCTGTTTCTTGCCCGCCACAGCTCCAACACTTGCTATCCACCTGAGTAAAAATTTTTTGGAGTCTACTTGGGGTATAAAAATACCAATGTAAACACTTCCAGGCAAAGATCCTAAATCATCTAGACTTTGCTGCATATTTGGGAGATATATATATATATATATATATCTTCTCATTGTCTGTTTGTGAATTGTTTATCCAATCTCTCTTCCCAATCCTTTCTAAGCTCCTCTGATTATTTTTTATAATTATCATGCAGTATTTTGTATACTTTACTAATTATTCCTTTTTTAAGGGCAGCTTCTGTTCTAGATTCTACTAAAAACTCAACCAGTGCTGGTCTTTCATTCAGGAGCCCCCTATTTGTTTCTCTTTGCCTGTGCTGTGATATTCCCTTCTCCCTCCTTCTCTCCTGTTTCTCCCCAAAAGAGGATTTCATTTGAGGTTTCATCATTGATTCGTCATTGATGAAGATGACTCATCTGGGGATGAATCACTGGCATACTCTGCCCAAATTTCATCTCCCTTAGAATGTGCTTCCCTGGAAGAAGAATCAAATGGCACAGATTCTCCAAGGGAGGACATTACTTTTGGGGAAACCACTGTTAAAATGATGTAGTTCTTTAAATGGGATTGCTCCCAGGAGTCAGAAATTCACAAAAGGTATTATGACCTTCTGCAGATGGATTTCCCTTCTCCATCTGCAGTTCCCTCTGTGCTACCAGCTTTTTTAGATTCCTTTTCATCAGCTTTTAAGTGCCCTGCCTCCCACCCTCTTGCCTGTAAAAGGTCAGACAGGTTTTACAAGGTGTCAGAGGATTCCAAATTCCTGTTTAAATGTCCCTCTGCAGACCCTGCCACAAGTTCTGTGTCTGCTGATAAGGCCTCTAAGATGTTGCCTTCCACTTCCCTTCTCTTCTCAGACAAGGAGAGTAAAGTTATGGAGAGGCTGGGGAAGAAAGTCTATACATCAGCAACCTTGGCATTTAGAGCCATAAACTACCAGACCCATATGGCAAAATACTCTTTAGCCCTTCTTTCTGACACCATAATTTCAAACCTTCCAAACACTCCTACTAAGGCTCAGTTATCCTCTCTTCTGCTCATGTCACATGCCATTCAATTAAGTGTAGCTACGCTGCAGTGGAGGCATCTGCTAGAGGTGCTGCTTCAGGGTCTGTTCTCAGGAGGTACTCCTGGCTCAGACTGCAGCCCTTGTCAGATGACATAAAGGTTAAAATTATGGATGCACCCCTTGACAACAAGGCTTTGTTTAGTGCTTTTGCTGCATAACTGTTTAGGTCCTTGCAAGAAAAGGGCAAAGAACTACAAGACCCAAAACACATTTTTGTGTCCCCATTTCCCAGATTTCAGAGGAACTACCCCCTCTAAAACCCCCTCTGGGAGGAAACCTTCCAGAACTCAGTCTTCCAAGGGTAAGAGAGATACTAGGAAGCAATACTCAGCCAAATCCACCACATCTTCTCCTGCTTCTCAGAAGCAGCCCTTTCTGAGCAAGCCAGGTAGTCTGTGACTACCAACCCCCTTGCAGCCAGACCCCTCTTTCCTTATGTCTTTCTCTTTCTCTCCCTTCTTGGAAAAAGATCACCCAAGACTCTTGGGTCCTCTCCATTATCCTTCAAGGATAATTCATGGTGCGGAAGACTCCACCTTCCTTCCTTCAGGGGTATTCCACAACCTGCAAAAGAATAGCTGGATTACTTTCTCCAAGTCATTTTCAGTCTTCTTTCTCAGGGTACCATTCAGGAAGTGCCACCTTCCAAAATAGGGGAAGGTTTTTACTCCAGGATGTTCCTGGTCCCCAGGAAAGATGGCCCCTGGAAGCCCATCCTAGACTTGTTCCACCTAAACACCTTCCTGAAGGTTCCCACCTTTCCCATGCCATCCTTGAACACTCTACTTCCCATCATTATTCCTCAGGCTTGCATGGTGTCTCTGGATATCAAGGATGCTTACATCCACATTTCTATCCATCCTTGGTTCAGGAAGTATCTTTGCTTTGCTATTGCTTCCTCATATTTTCAGTTCTCTGCCTTGTCTTTTGGACTGTTTGTGGTGTGGCCAAGGGTCTTCACAAAATGCTTAGCTCCCGTTATAGCCTTTTGCAGATTAAGGGGTATTCAGATTTTCACATACCTGGATGATCTTGTCCAGGCTCATTCTTCAGATACCCTTCAAGAGAATTTGCTCTTCACAGTATCTCTGCTGAAGGGTCTAGGATTCAGTTATCAAAAATCTACCTTGGTGCCTTAACAAGACTGTGTTTTTCTAGGATGCAGAATACAAACAGACTGGATGTTGGCTTCCTTACCTCCACAGACGGTTCTCTCTCTCAATGTCTACTTCCAGGCCCTCATGCCTCTTCAGTCCCTGAATGCCAGGAAGTTTCTTTGCCTCTTGGGCTTTATGGCATCCACTATCCCCATGCTACCTCTAGCCAAGCTGCACATGATGGAATTCCAGTGGTACCTTAGATCAGTATGGACGTAATGCTCTCATCCATTGGAGTTTGTTATTCCCCTTCCTCCCTGCTTGAAAAAGGAACTGAACTGGTGGATTCAGCAGGCTACCTTGAATCCAGGTCTACCCTTACAGCCATCCCTTCTCACTCAGGAGCTGTTCATGGATGCTTCAGACTTGGGATAGGGAGCAACCCTGGCATCCTGGAAGATTCAAGATGTGTGGTCTTCCTCCCAAAACAGGGAACACATAAACATAAAAGAGATGAGAGCCCTAATTTTCACTGCAAAATTTCAAACCCCTTCTTTTTCCAGACACCCTAAATTTGTTCACAGAGAGCACCACAGTCCTTTGTATGTCAGCAAGCAGGGAGGGACCAAGTCTTTTCTACTGTGCAGACTAGCTCTCCAACCTTGGGAGTTAGCCTCTCAGAGTCAACTCACTCTTCAAGCGGTCTACAGTCCTTCCACTCAAAATGTTGTGGCAGACACAATTGAGCAGGTCCATGACTCAATTCCATGAATGGATGTTACACAGGGATGTGTTTCTGGACATTGTCCACCAGTGGGGTACGCCTCAGGTAGATCTCTTTGTCTCCCCTATGAACAGATAACTTCCAAAGTTTTGTGCCAGAGTTCCCAATCCTCTGGCATGGAAAGAGGATGTCTTATCTTTCTCTTGGGAGGGGATGTTTCTCTATGCATTTCACCCTTCTCGCTTTTCCAAAAAGTCCTGTTGAAGATCCAACAGGAGCAATCAAAAATGTTGTTGGTGACTCCCTTTTGGCCCAGAAAGCATTGGTTCCCCCTTCTTCTGCAATTAGCCGAGGGCAATCATCACAAGTTACCCACAGAGTGGACCTACTCACACAGGACAAGGGTTGCAGGAGGCTAGAAAACCCAATACTAGGAAATCCTATATTTCCAAATGGAAAAGGTTTTCCATCTGGTGTCTTTCTAAAGATCTACAACCACTGCTGGTGGATGTTCTAGTGGTTATTTTGTACCCGTGTGAATTATTGAAGAGTGGATTGTCATACTCTTCAGTAAAAGCTCATCTTTCAGCAATCTGTGCTTGTCTGCCTATGATTTCTTCCTTGGCTTCAAGGCTGGAAGTTAAACTTTTCCTGAAAGGCGTCCTTCATATCAGACCACCAAGGAAACCAGTTCATCCTGCCTGGGATCTAAATTTTATTCTATAAAACCTTTTCTTGGCCCCTTTTGAGCCAACAAGTTTTTCTTCTCTTCAGCATTGCACATGGAAAACAGTTTTTCTTGTGGCTATGACTTCGGCCAGAAGGGTCTCAGAACTTCAGGCACTGATAGCCTCTTCCCACTTTACTGTTTTCCACAGGGATAGGGTCTCCTTATGCACTAACCCCTCCTTTATGCTCAAGGCGGTGAATGAGTTGTCACTTAATCAATCCATTACACACCTTGGATGCGCAGAGACAACTCAGATTTTATTTAGACAAAACCAAGCCTATTAGGAAATCTGGTCATCTTTTTATTTCCTATCATCCTAGGGCGCTGGGCAGGCCTGTTTCCAAACAGACTATCTCCACTTGGACTTCCAAAACCATTTCCTTTTGCTATGTGTCTCATGGAAATACTCTTGCTTCCCCAGTAAAGGCACATTCCACTGGAGCTGTGTCCTCTTCTGGTGCTGTCTTCAAAGGTCTAGACACCTCCTCCATATTAGAAACAGCTACCTGGTCTTCTGTACACACTTTTACAAAACATTATAAATTGGATGGCATTTCCAGGTCTAGAGTTGGTTTTGCAAGAGCTGTTCTGCAGGGATTTTAGACAGTGCTACTGCCCCTCTGCCCAATTCTTCTTCTGCATGAGCTTTGATATTCTTCCTCATGTTATGAATGCTGCAACATATGAATAGAAGGACATAGAATAGTTGTGTAAAATCTTACCATAACCATATATGTCTTTCTCTTCTATATGTTGCAGTATTCTCTCACCCCCCCCCCCGCCACCGACTTCCCCCTGATGCTTGTCTGTATGCTGGTTGTGTGCTTCCTCACCTTTTTCAGGCTGGTGTTCTTCCTAGGGCATTGTTCTGAAGCTTGATGCATGCTGATGTCTGCTTTATACCTGATGTCACTTTATGACCACGTAGGACTGGCTCTATGTGCGATGATGCACGTATCCTACAGTAGCTTTAGATTTTTGTATACTGGTCAGACATACGAGTCAGCTGGCAGCAGACTCCCTCATGTTATGAATTCTCCAACATATAGAAGAGCAGGACATCTATGGTTATGGTAAGATTTTACACAACTATTCTTTTGTTCCTCTTGCGTTTGTCTGTGTGTCCATGTGTCCATATGTGAAAACATGGTACAAGATTGGAGGAAACTCGGAAGGAACTACAGACAAGACCAGAGAAAACTACAGCCAAGACCAGAGAGAACCACAATTATTTTTAAAATTAAAAGCAGTCTTCTAGTTGTACAGTAATACAGTGTAGTACAGAGTTTTGCAGTGGGAAAGTTAAAAAAAAATGTTCTGCTCTGGGTGTCAAATATGCTAGGTACGCAATGATCCTCCTTAAGAGTGAACCTGCAAACTATCCTAAAAACTATAGACCAATAACTTGCCTTCCAATGATGTGTAAACTATACACTGTAACTGGCGTTGACATAGTTTATAGTCATTAAGAAGAAAACTCAATCATGGCAATAGAACAAATGGGTACCATAAGAAAATCATATGGAACAAAGGATCATTTGTTGTTAAATAAAGTAATAATGGAGAGTTGTAAAAAGTGAAAGAATAAAAATATGGCATGGATAGACTACAGAAAAGCATTTGACAGCATCCCACATTCATGGATAAAAGAACGTTTATAAATGTGTAAGATATTCCCTACATTGATTGATTACATTACACTGACATGAAACAGTGGCAAACCACTTTGCAGCTAAGCCATTATAAAGGACAAATTATTATCTCAGGGATAAAAATTCAGAGGGAGTTGTTTCTGGGTGATTATTTGTCACTTCTGCTCTTTTGTCTTGCCCTTAACCCATTAAGCTATCTATTTAATAAATTAGGTCATGGTTATAATTTGGCACCCAGAAAACAACAAAGTATAAAGAAATCATGTTCTTTTTGTGGATGATTTAAAACTATAGTTCATCAAATAAGGAACTGAAAGCACAACTGCAAGTGGTCAAAACTTTCTTAGATGATATAAGAATATTTGGTATTGATAAATGTGCAAAGGCAATCTTTAAAGTAGGAAAGCAGCAGCACCAAGAAAATATCAGTCTGGGGCAGGAATGTGATATAAAAGAACTTAAGCAAGACGGAGTGTATAAATATTTGGGAACTGATGAAGGCTCAAGAATAAAACATGAACAAATGCAAATAAAACTTAGGAATATTTTAGAAGAATAAAATTAACACTGAAAACAGCTCTGACATCTAGGAACAAAGTTCAAGCTATAAACCAATTTGCTCTTCCTGCTCTAAATTACATTTTTGGGGTGACTAACTGGTGCTAGAAAGGTATTGGATCAGCTGGATAGGAAAACAAGAAAATTGCTTCATGCTTATCAAATGATTTATAAAATTCAGTGTATAACAAGATTATATATTTCCTATTCTGAGTGAGGTATGGGCCTTCTTGAAATTGATTACATGTATAGATCAGCAATCATAGGACTGCATGCACATCTGCTGCCCTCACAAGATCCAAACATAGAGAAAGTTTTAAAACATGAGGAAAACAAGTCTAAGATGACTTCCCTGCTTAGTTAACAGAAGCATATGGGTGTCAAGCGAGAATGGAAATCAAACCCGAAGTAGATAAAATCAGGCAGCAACTAAATGTGCCAAAAAATAAAATTAAGAATGTAGGGTAAAGGATCAGATGAGATGGCAAGAAATGTGGAAAATGCATAAATATAGTTGCAAGTACTGAAAACTCCTGGAACAGCCTCACGTAGATCAGAATCTAATGCAGAAATGGTTAAGGAGAGTTGAATTTAAATCAGAAGAAAGGTTAATATTGGCAGTCCAGGATAGTGGACTACATTCACATTGGTTTACAAAGTCCATTGAACATGTCTGAGAAATAAGATAAATGCAAGTGTGATACACTAACGGCAGAAGGCCTGTATACTGAAAGGCATAATAACGTGGCAAGACTGTTGCACTCAGAATTGTGCAAACATTATAATATTGAAGTTGCTGAGAAGCATTGGAAATGTAAGCCGCAGAACATTATAGAAAATGATGACGTTTATGTCACCCATTACCAACAGTTCAAAAAATAGATGCGAGAAAACCAAATATGGTACTCCAGGAAAAGAAGACAAAAGTAGCATTGTTCACTGAAATTGCTACACCCAGTGATTACAGTTTCTTACATACAGAGAGACACAGACTCATAAAATACCAGGATTTGCAGGCAGAAATGAGAGCAATGTGGAACAAGGATAACCATACAGTTCCAGTAGTACTGGGAGCAATGGGTCTCATGAAAATATTTTACAGTTGTACTTAGATATGTTACCCATACATGTAACTTGATATGGATTGCAGAAGGAGTCAATTCTGGGCACACTGCGCATGCTGCAAAGAGCACTTTTGGCTAACATCAAAGATTGAAACATTATTAATTTCATGAATGTTAATCATACTTTGTCTTAGGAAGGGGGTCCATTCCCATCATGCGATTAGAAACCCAAAAGTCTTCCTCTGTGTCTGGGAGGAGTTTCCTCTATTCATAGGATCATAGGAAGTTACTAGGCTATTGGCTCTGAGGTCCTTAAAAGTTTAGCCAAGAATTTAACCCCTGTTCCAACAAGTCAGCACCTGATGCATCTGTCCATCAGGGACACAGGTGGAATCCAGGGGTGTATTTTCTGTTCCCCATCCAGTTATCCAGATTGCGCTTAAAAAGGGTTAATGAGGTACTCTGCTTGACGTGTAGAGGGAGTCTATTCCACAGAAGGGGGAGTCTCTGGGGTACAAATCTGTACTGCCAACAAGTTCTATTGATGTCACAGACGAGGTTGAGGTGATGCGTGCGGGTTACTCGAGTGGAGCTAGACTTGTGGATATGCAGCAGTCCCATCAAGGCAAGGTCTGAGATTGCTCTGTATGCCAGACAGAGGTCACCTCTGAGGAGTCAGTATGAGACTGAATAGAGGGACAGGGCTTTTAGCCTATCTGTGTAGGGTAGATGTTTAAGGTCCTGGATTCTCCTGGTGAGGAACCTATGTGGTCTCTCTAGCTACTGCATGTGCTTTGTGAGGTACAAGCTGAAATGAGCATTGTACTCAATAATGGGTTTTTAAGGAAAGAGTACAGGGATGTTATGACCTCCTTTTCCCTAGTTGACATGCCCTTACTAATAAGGTGGGCCGTGTAGAAAGCCTTCCATACAATGGAGGCAATATGGTGGTCAAACATCAGTTTGCTATCAACCTGAGTGCCTAAGTCCCTCATGACTGAGTGCGCATTATAGGACATTGTTATTAATGTAATAATTTGTGGGGATGTCACTCCCCCCCAAGATGATAATGCATTTTTTGGTATTCAGTTTGAGGCCATGTTTCTCACACCAGTCATTTGGTTGAGACCCTCTTGGAGGATGTCCACATCACTAGGGGAGTTGATGACAGCACCCAGCTTGCAGGCATCTGCAGACTTGGTCAGCCATAGCCCACTGGTTTTGGCCTGCACCTCAGAAAAGTATATCACAAACAACAGCGGCCCCAAGATCGATCCCTGGAGTACACCGTTTGTTACATGTCTACTGCTTGAGGTGGCCTCCCCTCTTTTGACTAGATGGGTTCTATCAGTGAGACAGTTTGCTACCCATCTGGTAACATACAGATTGATGCCTACTTGAGAGAGTTCATCCATTGTACCCAAGTGGGGAATAGTATTGAAGCCTTTGGTCAGGTCAAGGTAGGTGGTGTGCACAGTTGACCCCTCGTCCATGGCTTTGGTGACTGTCTCAAAGAAGTCGACCAGATTTAGCAGGCATGACTTCCCCTTGATGAAACCAAACTGTGTGGGATCAAGTGTTTGGAAGTTGCCAATGTCCTTGTTAATGAGGTCCACGATAATCTGTTCCATTGCCTTGCAGGCCAGGTTAGTTAGGCTGATGAGTTCATAATTTCCTGGATTGGTGGATGCTCCACCTTTGTGCAAAAGGATGAGAGTGGCTGTCCTCCACTTGGCTGGTACAAAGCCAGTACTCAAGCTTTGGCTGAATAGGGTGCCTAATGGTGCTGCAAGTTCCTGCCTGAATTCTTGTAGGATGCAGCCTGGGATGTTATTTGGTCCCATGGAGGCTGTATTTTTTGCCTTTGAGAGGGCAGCAGTGTTGATTTCCTCCATAAAGATAAGGGGAGGGGTCAGGTGCTGGGGATGTCCTGATTTACTGATGGGGGGACAGAGGAGTGAGGTTTTCACTGAATCTGTCTGCCAGCAGGTTGGCAACAATTACATGTTTTGTGTTGTTCTGGGAGAGACATATTTTCTTTGTGTTATCTGAAGCCAAAGATGATAGCAGTCAATGATATAGTTGTATTATAGGGTGAATATTCACGTGCAGTTTTTGTTACCCTTATAACCTGAAATATCAGGAATGATTGGGAATATGACATTGGAGTACTAAGCTGGGGTCCCTCCTCTGTATTCTGGATGTGTACTTACTCATCCTATTGGTAGTGATGAACATCTCAGGACACTCAGTGAAGCTCAAAAAGAGGGGCTGGTTTGAAAATCATGAGCCAGTAGGGTACTTACTAGTCATGGTAGTACTAATTTATAACTATTTCACAGGATTACACCAAATAAAATCACTTTAGCTAGCAGATTTATGAGAGCCTCTCTCTCTCTCTCTCTCTTTAATGCCCTCCCTGTGGGAGTAATAAAGACTTATTGTTGAAGTTTCAAGTAGTTTATTCAGTTATGTAGATAGATGGATGAGTGTTCTTGTTCTAATACATTCTATTCAGCAGGTCAGTTCATGCAAGCATTGATGTCAAACTGGAAAAAGCTCTGTAATTAAGTTTTCATATTTTGCTTCAACAAATATGAGGCCTGTAAAGATATGTGAAGGCTGCCAGCATAGGTAGATAGATTTTTGTAGGTGATTCTATGTCATTGTAAATATGAATATAATCCATGGGCTTGTCCTCTTAAATGTAAGAAAACTGTGTTAAATGTTGAACTTCAAAAATGTAACCACAGTGCACTCTGCTGGAAGAAAGCTGATAAGTCAAACATTGTATGACTGCTTGATCTCAAAGCTCGGAGACATAATGTCTGGACTGAGGAATTCTTTCTGTTGCTTTGAGACCAGAGTTATTTGCTAGATTTTACATATATAATGTCTTTTATTGCTTCAGTTTCCTTGCCAGGTGCAAGATCAGGAAATGTTAAAACTCTGAATTTCTGTTAGCCTGGGAACCAGAGAAGAATGATGTAATCTAAAATGAGTCAGCAGTGATGTATTATTTTTAAGACTTTCTCAGAGAGAGAGAGAATCAGCGAGCATTTTACATTTGTCTTCAGAACTGATCACACATCATCAGTACTCTGCCTTTGCTCTCTGTGCAAGTTTATTTAGAACTGTGATTGCTGTTAGAAATAAATAGATTTTAGTCAGATTTAATATAGCTGTTTTCTATAGTTATGTCAGACTATTCTGCAGTATTATTTTAAGCATTTTCCTGTGGTTTCTGAACTCTTGACTAGCACTGTGTTGAATTTAGAAGATTTGTCTTGTGTTTTTATTATTTATTATTAAATATTTTTAAACCTTTCAATTTTGGCTGTTTTGTGTAGAGGTACTTTAAGCTCTAGAGTACATTGCATGCATATAGTGATACTGTACAAATCTACTCCAAATAAGCCTTGCTGCTCGTCACACTTACTAATTGGATAATAATATTGCACAGTAATAATTGGACACCATTTGGTAAGGGCCTTTATAGTAGCTGATAAGAGTACTGGTGGCAGTGATTACTACCTTATAGCCTGGCAGGATGGGGCATAGCTGGAAGACCTATGCCAGCCTTCCCCAGAAGTGTCTGTGTGTTTTTCTATAAACCAATTCTCAAAGTGTGTGTGTGTCAGCTACTTGGACAGGAGCACAATGCACTGGTTGGACAGAGAGGGCACTAGAGGTTTTGGTTTGACTACTCGGCTGAGATCTGTACCCTAAAGCTGTGCCAGTGGGGAGTCCAGTTGGGGATCTGGAGAGAAAGGGAGAAACCAGCCCCAGACTGACTGTGATCTCTGTGTGCTCTTAAGGGAAATTGTACTTTACTGTGTGTATATTTGTTAGCCTTCTCAATGTGGATGCCCCTTACTGGTGTACTGGTGCTAGTGGTGAGGATAGAGGCTCCTTAATTACTGGGCCAGTGCACGGGCATCACAAGCCCCACAAAGGCAGACACAGACTCTCATATTACTGGTGATACCCTCATAAAAGCAGGCATTGTTAATAATCAAACTTTAAACCACTCTACAACCCAGTCTATAAGATGGACCTCAAAGTAGTGGTAGCTCATGGTGTGTTGTCATTTTTTGTTTGGTAAAAATAAAAATAAATACCTTTTAAGTAAGAATGAGATTCCATAGGCTGCTGAGCTAGTAAATCCTTAGGGGTCCTTCAGGTGTGTTCAAATAAGGGACTAACCGCTATGCTTTGGGGTTGGCTCCTTGTTTTTCCATCTCCCGGATTTTCCTCCAGTCAGCTCCCCTGGACGCTACCACCATTGTCTATAACTGCCTATAAATAACTGACCTATTGAATGGGATGTATTAGGACAAGAACAGCCATCTACCTACTTAACTGAATAAAGTGCTTAAAACGTAAACACGGCATTTTTATTCCTCCTGCAGAGAGGGCATCAGAAAGAGAGAGTACTCTAGATCTCTGCTAGTTAAAGTGATTTTAAGTGGACTAATCCTTTGTGCTTTCCTTCTCGTTAGTCCTGTCACTCTCGGGTTCACATATGGTGCACCAGACCTGATTCAAGCTTTTCAGATAACTTCTGATGTGATGGTGTTAGTCTCGCCTTTACTCTCAGTTGTGGGTCGGATCTCATCCATTGGATCCAATTTGGCCTTTTTCAGAAGCTCAAGACCTTCAGCAAAGCTTGTGGGTATTCTACCTTACCCACAATGCAGTTCCCTACATCCCTCAGATCTTTTGTACCGCACAGTGAAAGACATGGTCCTCTCAGGAAGCTCTGGGCTAAGTGCAGCTTTTTTGTATATAATTTTAGTTGTTTCCATTTATTTTTTTACTTAATCCTTTCTCTAAAAGCTAGTTAAATAATTTCCTTACCTTTTCACGTCAGTTTTACTTACAGGACGTTTTTTGGGCTGTGAGTGTTATTCTTTCTTATTAGCTTCTCCCACCCCATGTCCATTTAAGTTAGAGGATGTTTGTTTGATATTTGTTTGGTGGGAAGTGTGGTCTCTCCTTTTCTCTTTTCTCAATGTCCGTTTAAATTAGAGGGTGTTCATTACCTCCAAAAAAAACCTTACTAATTTTCCTCATCCTGTAATGTCCATTTTTAATTAGAAGATGCTCCTTTGTGTGTATGCATGGCTGTTCTCTTTCTTCACTGTAACTAGCTTGCTTGGCCTTTGCTTGTGAAAAATGTCTCAAAAACAAGAAGGGAAACCCTGAAGGTTTAAGAAATGTGAACAGTGTGGGAAAATTATGCCGCTTAGTGACACACACACACACACTTTATGTGTGTATTGGTTGGGGCCTCCATCTCCAGGAGTCCTGCTGTATTTGTCTTGGGTTTAAACAGAGGGCTGTTATGGAGCACAAAAATAAACTCATCTTGAAAGATGAGGCTATTTCTCCAGAGTCCTCGAAATCTTCTAAATAGGATAAGTCTGACAAAGCACAAAAATGACCTTCCTAGACTCCAAAGTCTTCTTCAGAGCTGAAACAAAAAATTTCTAAACCGTCTTCTCCTACAGATTGTATTGCTGGTGATTATTGGATCTGAGAAGTCTTAGAGCAACTTGAACCTTCTTCTCTGACCTTTTCAGCTTCTACTGAGTTTTGATATCAGAGCCGTTCTCTTTCATTGGAGCCTATAGCTTCTCAGCTCCCATGTCCTTTTTCGACAAAGTCCTGAGCCCCTACTTTGTCTACCTGATCTACCAGGTGTTTGTCAGATTGAAGACACTAGTTTTGGTCAAGTTATTACTGGATACAATCTGAAAGGCATCGGATCTGACAAAGTCCTCCCAGTCGGTGCCTACTTCTCCTCTGATCCTTCCACTGGAAGATTTGGATCCCCAGCTGGTGTCTATCTTAGAATCTAGGCCCATGGGTTCCTCAGTCTCTCTATGGGATATTCCTTCCATTTCTGAGCCAGTGACTTTGCCTTCTCATGTAACCCTTCCACAGGACCGTAGAGTCCCCAGATCTCAGGATGTCTAGCAAGGGACTCCACCTTTTGAAACATCCCCAGATTATCCCACTGAGGAAGCCCGTCAGTAGAGGACTTGCAAGAGCAGCATCTGGACTACCTAGAAGAGTCAGTCACATCTGATACCAACCTCAGTGATGCAGAAGGGTCCCCATGGTCACCTCCTGAAGATGTCTCCATGTTAAAACAGAGGGGTGACTGGCAGTCCGCAACATCTTCAGCTGAGGAGTCTGTATACCTGAAGGCTTTCGCGTCTCACCCTTCCATCTCTTGTGTGACCCCTCCTTCCAATGGGCTTATTGATTTAATCCTTTAGAAGGCTTGAGAGACCCCAGACTCCATAGAACCAACTTGTAGGAGTCCAAATAAGTATATCACTGCCCCTTCGGACAAGCCTTTCTTTACTAAACGTGTAACATTTGATGCCATGATCATGGTGGCGGACACTAAAAAGGAACTTTCTGAGACCAGTTCTACTATCCATCCCCCGAATAAGGATTTTAGGACTATGGATAGTTATGGAAAGTACGTCTTTTTGTCAGCAACCTTCACCTTATGGTTGGTGAATTACTTAACTCATTTTACTAGGTTGTAGAGGGATCTGATCAAAGAGCTATCAGACTCCCTCCATTGAGCTGTAGCTGATGCAGTGACAGATAAGGTAACTGCTCAGCTTGCCACCCTAAACTTGGTCGTAAACTCTTTCATGGGATTCATCTCATATGTAGCAGATGGAATGAGTAGGGCAGTGGATTCAGGCATCTCTCTTAGGAGCCAGGCCTGGATGCTCCTTTGCGATTTCGTGGAGCCCTTTAAGACTTCCTTAATTAATGCCCCTTTTGATGGCTCCTCTATTTTTAGACCCAAAGTAAAAGAAATGATCACCAGATGTGAACAGGAAGGCAAGACCTTATAAGCCACTGGAGTACATTTTTCCACACCCACCAGACCTTTTCCCAAAGGTCAAAGAGGCAGTGGAAAAATGTGGTTCAAAAAGACGCAAAAGTCTTTCCAAGACACATAGGGTGAATGTTTCCCTAGAGGCAGAGGGGGGGAACAATAATGGAAGATGCCACCCTTGTGGCAGAGGAAACCCACAGAATCAGGGCTCCAGAGAATCTTTCTTTGGTAAGCCTTTTCAGCGCTCCGGAAGTGGTGCTCAATTGTCCGCCTCTGGAGGTAGTCAGGTGATGATTGTCTCTGCATCTTCATACCTGGCAAAGAATAACAAATGACAGATGGGTGCAGAACATAATGTCCAGGGGTTAAGTCATTCCGTTTTCCTTCCTCATTTCCAAAAACAAAACAGTTCCAGACATTCCACCCAGTCAAAAGGAACAAGCAAACTTAGAAATTCAAACGTTGCTAAGAAAAAGAGTCATCCAAGAAGTCTCTGCAGACAAGAGATTTGCTTAGGATTCTTTTTAGTTCCAAAGAAAACAGGGGACTGGAGACTCATCCTGAATGTCAGCAATCTAAACAAATCAGTGGAAAAGAACATGTTCTGGATGGTGATACTGCAGTCAATACTTTTTTTCTGGAAAAAGACAACTGGATGTGCTCTATAGACCTTCAGGATGCGTATTACCATATACAGATGGAAAGACGATCCAGAAAGCACTTGCGCTTTCGGCTAGGAGCCAGTCACTTCCAATTTCAAGCTCTGTGCTTTGGTCTTACTACAGCCCCCTGAGTGTTCACCAAATGCATGGCAGTAGTCATGGCTCACCTAAGACAGCAAGGATTATGGGTATTTCCATATCTGGATGACAGGCATCTTCTGCTACAGGCCAAGGACTACACTCTTAAACCATGTTGCTTTCTAGGGTTTACCATAAATTATGAAAAATCTGCTAGAGCCATGTCAAAACTTGGTCTTTATAGGAGCAGAAATAGACTTAAAAAAATTATAGCAAAGCTTCCACAAGACAGGGTGGATGATCTTCGGTATTATGTAAGAATACTGATCAGAAAGAAACGAGCTTCTGGGCAAAATGGCCACCTCAGTTGTCCTTATTCCTTTAGCTCATCTCCACATGAGTATACTTCAGTGGTTACTTTCAACGCAGTGGTCCATTCTAGAACTACCAATGACACACAAAATTTTGCAAAAAGGATCTCCATTGGTGGATATACTCTCCTCTGGTGACTCAAGGCCGTCACTTTATTCTTCCTCAACCCCAAGTCACGTTGACCATGGACGCTTCCCAGATAGGGTGGGGGGCCATTATCTGGGGAAGACATTTCAAGGCATCTGGCATCAACACGAGGCTCATTTTCACATAAATGTCTTGGAGATGCAGGCTGTGCTTTTAGCGTTGCAAGCATTTCAATACTCCCTTCCTCTGGGAACAGTTGTAATCCAATCAGACAACATGTCTGTGGTTTGGTACATAAACAAGCAAGGGGGAACCAGATCTTACCCCCTTTGTTGAGAAGCCTAAGGGTCTGGCAATGGGCTACATCTTCCAACCACTTTCTGATAGCACCGCACATCCTGGGAAGGTCCAACATAATAGTAGACAAATTGAGCAGAGCCATACTATGGCCACATGAGTGGTCCCTCAATCAAAAAGTTGTGGAAGAGATTTTCCAGAAATGGGGCCAGCCTTGCTGTGACCTTTTTGCTTCACCTACCAATGCCAAATCCAGCAACTACTTTGCCCTGATCCCCCTTCTGGGGGAGTCCCCAAGGGATTCACTTGTTCACAACTGGCCCCTGGGACTTCTTTATGCCTTTCCACCAATTCCCAAACTACTTCAGAAAGCAAGCATGTTGAAGATGACAGTAATCCTAATTACCCTCTATTGGCCTCAACAAATTTGATTCCCCTTTCTCCAGCCGCATATTTAAGACTAGCCATGAATTCTGGACCCTTTTCTAGATGCTCTGACTAACCTGTCAAGAATTGTTCATCCCAATCTATACAACCTCAAACTGACAGCTTGGCTGCTCCAAGTCTTCTGATAGCCAGGTTTTCTTCACTTTCCTCTCCTGTAAGACACATTTTAATTTTGCCACATAAGTCATCTACATGAAAACTGTGTGAGGGAAAATGGAAGAAGTTTGTTTTATGGGCTAATTCTAATCAGCTTGATCATTTTACTGCTCCCATTCATTTTACATTGGAGTATTTGGTGAAACTTTTTAATGAAGATGCTGCCGCAACTACTGTTAGAGCTCAACTGGCAGCAAATTCAAACTTTCATATATGAAAAATGGCTACGGATTCATGTCAAACAGGCTTTGTAAAGCCTTCTTGAAAGGAACTACACTTTTAAGGCCTCCGTACAAAGATCTGTCTCCATCTTGGGATCTGAATTTTGTATTGTCACATATTCTTTGTCCTCAATTTGAACTTTCTGCTAGCTGTGACTTAAAGTATCTTTCTTGGAAGACGCTCTTCCTGGTAGCTATCACCTCAGCAAGGAAAGTTTTGAAATTGCAAGCTTTATCTGTCAAACCACTATACTTGATTTTTCATAAAGGTAGTTTCTTAATGCAGCAACCCCTCCTTTCTGCCCAAGGTTGTATTGGAAAGTAATCTCAATCAATCTGTGGAGTCACTGGTGTTCTTCCCAAATTTTCACAATAAAGGGAAATACTCATTACACCTATTGGATGTTCATAGACAATTGCATTTTTAGCTGTATAGAACCGCAGAATTCAGAAAATCACATCAGCTATTTGTTTCCTATTCTAGCAGTAAGAAAGGCCTACCAGTATTTAAGGTTACCCTATCCAAATGGCTTTCTGAATGCATTTCCTTTATTTAGAATTCTAAGAACAAAACTCTCCCTGTACCTGTTAAAGCTCATTCCATCAGAGTGATGGCTACTTCCTCAGCTTTCCAAGCTAGTCTGTCTTTGGACAATATCTGGCTGTAGCCACATGGGCAAGGCCTCATACCTTTATTGCTCATTACAAAATAGATTTGGCCTCCAGGAGTAGAGCATCCTTTGGTTCTGTGGTCCTGAGGAATATTCTCCCGTGAGTCACTCAAGAATCAGGTAGCTTGGGATGCAGTCCTATAAGTGAGAATAAAAGCGAGATTGACAACATCACATAAAGAAGTTACGTACTTACGATAATGTTCCATGTGTGTTGTCATCTCCGCCTTTATTTTCACAACCCATCCACCCACCCCCTGCATATACTCCTGGGAGACTGGATAATAGTAATTGGATATCTTTGGACTGTAAAGCCTCAGAAATTGTTTGTTCCCTTTGCACTATGAATAGTTTTACCTTTAATTCCACTAATGTTTGTTTATCATGGGCAGACAAGATCTGAGGGATGTAGGAAACTGCATTATGGGTAAGGTAGAATGCTCATGAGCTTTACTGAAGGCCTTGAGCTTTTGAAAAAGGCCAAGACCAATCCGATCCATGTGACAATAAAGGTGGAGATGGACAACACACATACAACGTTATAGTATGTACATAACTTCTTTTTTTTCAATTGTAATGATTTACTAGAGAGAAACAAACAGAGAGAGTGGAATGTGTAAAACACATGATCTGATGTTGTCAGTCTTCACATAATCCTTGACTGTGGGCTCTGTTCTGCGCCTTGGAACCAACTTGGCCATTATTTCAGCTTGCACCTTCCAAAAACTATCGAGCTCAGCTCTACCCACAATGCTCCTCACCATATTACCCCAGATCTCATTTGTTGCTTCGTAGTGCCAAATACATTTTTCAAACTGTAAGTTAGTTTTTTCTTACTATCAATCTCTATCATTTATCCTTTGTTTTTATCTTTACTACCCCACTCCTCTAGATATCCTTTGACATCTCTCCTTCTTACGTTTAGCCTGCGTGCATATGTGTGTGTGTGTGTGTGTGTGTGTGTGTGTGTGTGTGTGTGTGTGTGTGTGTGTGTGTATCTGGGTATAAGGTGGCCTTGGTCTTTCTAAGTTGATAGCTGACACTATTGAGCCAATCCTTAAGAGGCCTGATCACATTCTCTCTGCCCTAAAGATGAGCAACATTGGACCAAAGGTATTCCTGTTGTTGCCATGGTGGTTGGGGCAGCCATTAAAAAGGAGCTTGCAGATGAAAGTCCTACTATCCATCCTCCTAACAAGGAGTCTAGGACAATGGCTAGATTTAGGAAGCATGTATATGCTTCATCGACCTTCGCTGTCAGGTCCTTGAACTATGTGGCACATTTTACCAGGCTTCAAAAAGATCTGATTAAAGTGTTTTCAGATACTCTTTCAGGAGCAGTAGCTGAGGGAGTTAGAGACAAAGTTGCTTCTCAGCTTGCCACCCAGTCAATCTCCAATTCGTCTATGAGGCTTATTGCTCATGCTGCTGAAGGGATGACAAGAGCAGCGGGTTCAGGCGTAGCCATTAGGAGACAAACCTGGATGTGCTTATATGAGTTCATGGAGCCATTTAAGTCTTCTTTTGTCAATGGTCCATTTGACGGATCATCATTGTTTGGCCCCAAAGTTAAAGAGACTCTAGCCTGATGTGAGAAAGATGGAAAGACCCTATCTGCCTTGGGCATATGCTTTTTCACTCCTCTGTGACCTTATTCCAGGAACCAGAGAAGTGGTAGGCTATGGTTCAAAAAGACCCAAGGACCTTTCCAAGACTCACTTGGTGCTGACTTCCCCCAGGGCAGAGGGGGAGTAGTAAAGGAAGATGCCATTCAAAAGGCACAGATGGCCCACAGACTCAGGGTTCCAGAGACTTTTTATCTGGTAACTCCTGTCAGCGCTCCTGAAAGGAGGCCCGATTGCCTTCCTCTGGAGGCAATCAGGGGACAATTATCCCTGCACCAATCTGCCTGACTAGAAATAACAACAGACAAATGGGTGCAGAGGATCATTAGCAGAGGTTACAACATCCCCTTTCAGAAGAACCAAAAAGACTGAGAAAAATCTCGACATTCCACCCAGTCATATGGAGGTAGCAGTCTTAGAAATTCAAAAACTGCTCTAAAAAAGAGTCATCCAGGCAGTCCCACCAGACCAGTTAGAATCCAGAATTTACCTTTTTAGTGCCAAAGAAAACAGGGGACTGGAGACCGATTTTGGATCTCAGTCAATTGAACAAATCAGTTCAACAAACCAAATTCCAGATGGTCCTGCTTCAGTCTGTTCTTCCGTTTTTGGAAAAGGATGATTGGATATGCTCAATAGATCTTTAGGATGCGTATTACCACATAAAAATGGACAAGCGGTCCAGAAGATTTTTGTGCTTCTGGCTGGGAGCCAGTCACTATCAGTTCAGGGCACTGCCCTTTGGTCTCACCACAGGCCCTAGGGTGTTCAAAAAGTGCATAGTGTGGTAGCAGCCCATCTCAGACTGCTAGGATTCCAAGTGTTTACATATCAAGACGATTGTCTACTTACTGCTCCAACCAGGCGTCAACTCCTAAAGGCACGAGATTACACTCTTCACTTTTGCTCCAGCTTAAGGATCACTATAATCTATGAAAAATCCCATATAGAGCCATCACTGCACCTGTTATTCACTGGAGCTATGCTCGACACAATCACTGGCCTTGTGTCACATCCTCTAGAAAGACTCCAAAGGATCAGATCACAAGTGGGTGAGATTACTCGAAGCAAAAAGTAGCAACAAGACTCATTCTACAGACTCTCAGATCAATGTCAGCCTCTATCACTCTGGTTCTCTGGTCAGATATCACATGCAAATTCTTTAATGGCTCCTGGCCTCCCAGTGGTCATTATTGAATCAACCAATGTCCCATCTCATTCTGATCACCAAACATTGCAAGGAAGACTTAAGTTGGTGGCTTCCCTCCAACAAAATATTATCAGGCCGTCCTTTTGTTTCTCCTCAACCCCAAGCCATAGTGACCACAGGTGCATCCCAGATAGGGTGGAGGTGCATTATCTGGGAAAGACAGTCCAAGGCACTTGGTCCCAGTTGGAGGCCAACTTGCATATCGGTGTCCTAGAGATAAGGGTGGTGCTTCTAGCATTGCAGGCATTTCCGAATTCTCTCCCCTTGGGAACAATTGCAATACAAACAGACAATATGTTGGTAGTTTGGTACATCAACAAGCAAGGGGGAACCAGGTCCTACCCCCTTTGCTGAGAAGCGCTTAGAGTTTGGCAATGGGCAGTTTCCTCTGAGTGCTTTCTGATAGCAATGCACATTCTGGGGAGCACCAATGTGATTGAGTAAAAACTGATCAGAACCATCGTCATACCTCACAAGTGGTCTCTCAATCCAGTAGTCACCCATTCTGTCACTGGGGCCAACCTTACTGTGACTTGTTTGCATTCTGTCTGAACAACAAGTGCAGCAGTTACTTTGCCCTACTCCCCCTCCTCTGGGGAGTCAGCCAGAGAAGCTCTCCTTCATGACTGGCCCCCCGGTCTCTACCTTTCCACCAATTCCACTGATATGTCAGTTTCTAAAGAAAGCCATCAGGTCGAAGAACAGAATAATTTTCATTGCTACTTTCTGGCCTCGACAGGTCTAGTTCCCCTTCCTATGGCCTCATCTTCTTCGGAAACCCTGGATACTGGACCCAGCTCTGACCTATCGTCCCACCTGGAGGGACTGGCTCATCTGAATCTACAGCATTTCAAGCCCACTGCATGGCTTCTCCAGTTTCCATGATTTCCAGGCATCCCTCCCTCATCTGCCTGGTCCAACGCATCATTCTAACCCAACACAAATCATCAGTGGTTGCTAGACAGTAATCCTGACCCATATTCAGCACCTGTTGACAAAGTTCTAGACTTCTTATCCTTACTATATGACTCTGAGTCATCAATCTGTATGATCCGGGTGCATCTGACTGAGATTTCTAACTTCCAAATCAGTTTCAGTCGTTCATCACTTATGTCACATAAACTTTGTAAAACCTTTTTGAAATGAACTTTAATGCTCAGACCTTCATATAAAGAACCCTTGGCCCCGTGGGATTTAACTTTTATACTGTAATCACTTACTTCTCCCCCTTTTGAATCTTAAGCAACTTGAGACTTAAAATTCTTGTCCTGGAAAACTTTATTTTCAAAAGCTATCACTTCTGCCAGAAGAATATCGGAAATTCAAGCTTTGTCCTTCAAATCCCCTATTTGATATTTCATAAGGACAGGATCTCCCTCTAGACAAATCCTTCCTTTTTATCAAAGGTTGTTTCCGAATCAAATATCAATCAGACTTTACATCTCCCTGTCATTTTTTCCCAATTTTTCCAACAAAAGAGAATACTGTCTACACTTATTAGATGTGCACAGACAATTATGTTTCTACCTTCACAGGATATTAGAAAATCCAACCATTTATTGCTTTTTCTTCAGTTTCTTTAGGCATTCCAGTATCTAAAGTTACCCTGGAAAAAATGGCTTAAGGACTATATTACTTTTGTTTACAACAGAAAAGGACTCCACCCACCAGGACCTGTTAAAGCACATTCAATGAGAGCCATAGCAGCATCTGCATTTTTTCATGCCAGAGCTTCTTTAGATGATATTTGCGCAGCAACAATGTGGGCATCTCCTTGTACCTTTATTACTCATTACAAACTGGACCAGATCTCTAGGGGTCGTGCATCATTCAGCTCGATGGTGCTCAAGAATATTCTTCCATGAGACCTCCCAAGATTCAGGTAGCTAGGGACTCTGTCCCACAGTCAAGGATTATGTGAAGATTAACAACATCAGGTAAAGAAGTTATGTCTTACCATAATATTCCATCTGTGTTGTCGAACTTCACTAATCCTTGACTTTCCCTCCCTCCTTTTCCGTTCCTTTAGAACTCTTGATGGACCAAATATTCTGAAAAACTGGCTTCATAATAGGGACACAGATATGGTCACTTATCTATTATTTCTGGTCTGTCACTATAGTTTGCAAACTCGATCTGAGGTAATTTGGTGAGGAGCATTGTGGGTAGAGTTATGCTTGATAGTTTTTGGAAGGCGAGAGCTGAAATAATGGCCTAGTCAGTTCTGAGGCTCGGAACCAAGCCCACAGTCAAGGATCAGTGAAGAATGACAACACAAACGGAACATTATGGTAAGACATAACTTCTTTTTAATGTTCATCATACTGATCACTACTCCTGTAGCCTTAGCAATGTAGGTTATATCCTCCCACAGATATAACAGCCGAACAACTTCCAAAGCTTCAGGGCACCTTTCACATACCCAAACTGTCAGGCTGCTAAGTTGAGCTGAGCTGAGATGATTAAAAAGGCAAATTCTTTGCCATGGTTTCACAGTTTCTAAGGCTGCTGTCTTCAGGTCTAACTGTCAACATGAAAATCGGATTAATTAAAACAAACTTCATAGCCAATCCAGAGATCCACCCTTTTTAACACAGTCAGAGGATTTCAACAACTGATGCACAGATGGAGCTTATTCCAACAGTTAACAAAAGACAGACACATAAACCTTCTCCTCCTCCTCCTAGTGGTCTTTATAATAGGAAGTTGGAAAGTGATATTACTGTCCCATTATAATTCCACACCTAACAAGGCATTGTTGCCTAAACTCAGTCTCCTTATACACCTGTACATATCCCTGTATAGTTATACAAATCTTGATGTACAGTACTGCCTATCTCCTTATCAACTGGAATCCTTTCAGTAAATTTCCTCTGTACATTCTCAGCCATCAGGTTGCTATGAAAATGCTGTATATGTAACTTTGTAGTGGTACACTTTTATGGTTTAGTAAGAAAATAGCTTATTTAACACTGCAAAAAGATGGCCTGTAATAAATAGGTTCCAAGTTGACTTCTCGGACATTGCTTGGGTGCAGACAGACCAGTTATTGGTAAACATTAGCTGTGCATTAGTAGGAATATGCCTGGGGAGATTATGACCTTCCTGTCTTTCAGGAATGCATCCTTTAGGAGTGAGAAGTGACAATTACTATTATAGCTCTTGTTTCAATGACACAGCCAACTGTTGCATTGCTGCAGTACCCTTAGCTATATGGGTTATATCCTGCACAAGATATAACAGCCAGCCACCTTTCAAAGCTTAAGAGCACCTTCCATGCACCCAGACCATTGACAGCTTGAGAAGAGATGAAGAAAATCAGCAGTCTGGGTGCCAAGCCCTTCAAAGCTTTCCTGATGGTGTAGAGTGCTCCTCTTGCAGTCTTTCGAAGATTGACGGTCAGCGTTTCTCCATTGCTGAGCAGGTAAGTTTGTTTTGGTGGAAAAAACTTCTGCATGAATATTTTTTATCAGAAACATAACTTTTTCTCTAAAACTAATTAATTTAGGTTACGAGAAAGTCTTTTAACTGATTGTAACGTGAGTTTTAGTCACTTTCTACTGTAAAGTGTGATTTTTCATTTTTGTGGAAAAATGTTCAAGTTTTTTTCTTTTACGTTTGTGGGCTGGGATATGTGTTTAAAGTGCTTTTCATGGTCTTTTTTGGTAGAAAGGATGACTTTTTTTAAACTTACCTGTTTCGCCAACTATTGCTGTCAGTTTTACCTGGTCGCAAGCTTCATTTTCAGCATCACAATGGAGCAACTGGTCAGTTCCTTGTTTCTTCCTTTTTCCGGTCACAAACAGAAGAACATTTCCAGACAGCCATTGCTCTTTCTGTTGAAGGCTACAAATTTGCCTCAGCCTTAGATGGGTAACTTTGCTGTGGTCATTTCTGGTTCCTTAGACCATTCATCTTCTACATTGGCTCCCTCTTGTGTAGTCCCTTCAGCCACCATGGACCAGGGATGGGGTTCACCTGTTCTCTGGAGCTATTGGAGTGTTCTTGGTGGGAAAGAGAGAATAACTCTTGTCAGTCTCTGAGGAAGGAGCATGGAATGTCTGTCTGCCTAGCTGGACTGGGATGCCTTTCCCCAGAGGTGATATGTTTAATAGCAGTCAGTCTGCTTTTATGGAAATACCTGTCAAAAAAGAAGCAGAAAGTTAAACATTTATCTTCCCCTGTCTCTATTACTTTAGACAGGAGTGATTTATTGAGTTTAGCTCAGGGCTTTTTTCAGGCTCTTAATCCTTTTCATTTTGGATTTACAGGTAGGGAAAAAAAAAGAAATTCATTATTTTCTGAAGATTCCCAGATTGATGAACAGAGAAATGGTTGTGAGGGAAAAATTCTGTTTTCTCTTCTGAGGTAACTGAGTCAGATTCTGAAAAGAGTGTTTCTTATGATAGTCCCTCAGAAAAATTTTCTTTTTAATGAAACTGGTTGTTTCAGCAGGAATATAGAAACATTCCAGCATCCTTGAAAAAATATTATGAGTTATAACAACTGCAGTTCCCTGAACCCATTCATGTTCTTGTATTTCCACCTTTGGTGGATGCTTTTATTACAGCCTATAATTATAATCCCATATCTGGTCCTGCAAATACTGTTGCAGCTAAACATTTGGTAAATGGTAATCCCTTACCCTCTGATAATGGTGGTAAAGCCATTAATAGATTTTGGAAACTAAACGTGTATACATCTGACACACTGATTTTTAGAATTCTTAATTGTCAGGACCACATGTTAAAGTTTTTGCTTCCATCATTTGAAAATATGAGGAACATTATAGCCACTGTTCTCTTTTTTGAAGAAGAATCTTCCACAAATGCTCTTATTGCTTCTGTGTCTCAAGTGAGTAAACACACTTTGAAGTGTGCTTATGATTCAGTTATTTTTTTCCCAAACAGCTGCTATTGGAACTGTTATGAGAAAGTCGGAATGGTTATGGTCTCAAACTTTTCCTGAGGGTGTTAAAACTGAAATTTTGAATTCTCCTTTGGATAGGGAAGTTGTGTTTGTACCATTTGCTGCTGAGGTCCTTAAAAAGCGTGATGATGAGTCAGGGAAATTGGTTCAAGGATGAGTCAGATTTTCAGTTTTCATTCTCTATGTTTGTTAAAGGTTTCACACCTACTTCAACATATTTTCATAAAAAGTAAATAAGCAGACCCAGAAAATGTCTGGCAGACAGACATTGGAGGCTCCAAAAAGTAGAGGGTAGCCTTCCAGAAATTAGGATAGTCCAACAACTCTTACTGTCTATTTCTTTCTTTTGCAACAGTCCATTAGAGGTTCTGAGGGCTGTCGGAGTCCCAACCTCCTTTTTGGTATTCCCTTGTCATCATCCATTCCTTATTTCCCCTTGACTTTCAGCATCTGCTGGCTCTAGGGGTCAAACCTGTCCCTGTGTCTCTTTTTCTTTCTTTCAGGGAATTTTTTTTATTCTAGGATGTTTTTGGTATCAAAGAAAGAAACTTCATGGATACCAGTACTGAATCTTTCCTTTCTCTCTCAGTTTGTGGAAGTTCCAATATTCAAACAGACTAATCCTCCACAGTTTATCTCTTATTTCACCTTTTTTGTTTTTTGGTAACCTTAGATTTAAAAGATGTTTATCAAGATCTTTATCATCACAGTCATAAAGCCACAGTTTTCAAAGCACTTGTCTTATTGCATCCTACAGAATGGTATTTGTGTGGTAACACTTAGATACATCCATTAAAAGAGCTTTTCTCCACAGAATAAAATAGATGTATTTCTAGATCTATTCCTCTAGCTTTCCACTTAGTCCAGCACTGCAGCATAGGAATTTCTCAGGATTTTAGGATTCATGGCCTCAGTAATTCTCATGATTCCTCAACGAAAATATGTATGTGTATATATTTATTTATTTGACATTTGTTAACCGGGTTAGTCTGACTGGGCAAGATGCCCTATTTCAGCAGAGATCTGAGGAGAAAAGCTCCAACTACATAATAATCAATACATTGATTAATACAAAAATTAAAGTTGGAGAAAATTGATCTTTATACAAAGGAGGTAAAAATAGATTAACATATAAGTAAATAATAGAAACATATTACACTAAATAAGAAAGTCAATAATTTAAAAAAAAAGTGACATTCAGAGTGACAGTCATTGCAATGTAAAAACCTTAAGAGGTGTCAGGAACCGGAGGGAGAAGAGGAGGAGACTGAGAGGAAGGAAGTTAGTGGTGAAGCAAGACTGATCGGAAATTTGAGTTAAATGCATATTTGAGGTAGAAAAAGAAGAGGGGACCTTAGTTGTTGAGAGGAAGGCAAGGGGGAAGATGTTCAAGTGGGGCATTGCAGAAGCAGATCCAAGAGGTATGCAGGTATTCTTTTAATGCTATTTTAAAGCTGTGGGTGTTATCAGTTGTGCGTAAATGTAGAGGAAGTTTGTTCCAGGCAAAGGTGGCAGAGTGGCTATAGAGTACCTTACCAATAGATTTGTTAGGTTTGGAGATACACAATAAGAGTTGGTCTGAGCTACACAGGCTATGGTTAGGAATATAGGGGGAGATATAGGGGGAGATATCTGATTAACAGATAATTTACTGAATAAGGATACCTGTATTCTAATTGTTACAGTGTATTTTGTGACTGCTACATCATAATAAGGATAGGGCAGCCTCCTAGGCTGAATCCACCTTGATACTCACCAAAGGAAGGTTCTAATGAAAAAAGTTTTGAACTGAGCAAGTAAATAGCGGCATTACACACTAACGACCATTACTTTGAACATTGAAATAAGCTGACTGAATGGAAAGATAGTGTCTACAACTGTATTACTCGCTAGCGACCATAAATTAGGACTTTAGAATTAGCTGCTTTTCTGAATGGTAGTGTTTACCACAGCTAACATATATACTATTAGATTTCCTACCTGTAAATTTACCATGGTGCTAGGTGCATTAGTTCTTTAGATAACTATACTTCTCGCTTCCAATGCTGACGCTTGTTTTATACAATTTGTAATGCTATACATTCTGTGTTTAAAGCAGCACATTTTTCTAAAAGTATGTTGTATGCTGCCTTTTGTTTCAACATTGTAATAGTTTTTTAACAGTGTTTCTTAAGGATAATTATCCTTGCTTAAATTGCATATTTTCTTCAGTAGTCTGTATGCTGCCTAGAGTTTTTTGTAAAAATATCAACTGTTTAAAATTTGTTCGACAGCTACTAATTACTGTACAGCAATGCATTACTTGTAAAGTATTTTCTACACTGCCTATTTGGTATCTGTAATCTGTCCTTTTCCTCTTTGCCTCACCTCTTCACTTTCTCTCTAGCTTCCCTGCTTAACGCAAACAATATCTTCAACCTACTGGAAGTGGTTAAGAAGCCAAGTACTTTCTGCCAAAGTATGTCTGTATACACTTGAGATGTGTTAAACTTAAAATCCATTTCCACAAACCCTACCAGATGGTTAGAACTCTCTGCAACTCATACACTGCAGCAGCCGCCCTTCCCTTTCTCTACACATACTTATCTAGCGTTTTCTGCCCTTCCTAAGGCCACAACAAGACCACAGTTTACAGGCTTCCCAGCCTCTGGCTCTGAAAGGTACCTTGCTGTACTTACAAAGTTTGGCCACTAGAGGGCAGTCGATATCCAGCTACTATCCCCTGCCTTACTATCAGCTCCACATCGACCGCCCACAGCTTTTCTATTCTTCACTTTTACTTGCTACCCCCCCACACCCCACAACCATATTCAGCTTTTGTACTCTTCGCCTATATTCTCTCTCTGTGCACACTGGCCTACTTGCCCAACTATATACACAGCTGATTGCTCCCAACTCAACCTGTCCTGACACTCGCTCACCTTTCTTGGCTCTTCCCGCTCCGTTCGCCCTGCGGGCTCACTCCGCTCCCCTACCCTGCCCCCATTTCCCACCCACACCCCAGTGGTCCTACATTTATTATCCCTCTTGCTAATCCCTCCCACTCCCCCAACCAATCCTCTTACTCCTCTCCCCCACCCCTTCCTCCAATCCTTCTGACTCTCATTGCCACTCCCCCCTACCCAGCAAATATCACTTTACACTCTTCTCCATCCCTTCTATCTCCAACTAATATGCCCTTCCCTCCTCCTTCAATCCTTATCTCCTTATCTTTACCCTTCCTTCTACTACCTCTTTTCCATGCAACCTCTTATACTGATTTTTACTTACTCTCTTCCCCTATTCCTCCTCACAACATTCTTTCATCCCACTATCACAATATCTCAGCCTCTTTAGTTCCCTCCCAGCCTATCCTTCTCCTAAAAATAAAGCTTTTTCCAAACTCTACTAATGACTACAAACTCAAACCTAAACTCTACCAGACTCCTTTACCCAAATCCAAGCATAATAAACTTACTCCCCACCCCTGTTTGTTTAACTTAGCCGGCGACATCCACCCCAATCCTGGTCCCAACTCCTCTCCAACATAGCTCCCTAGCTCCAACAACAAATCAACAAATAAAAACCTCAAATTCCTCACCATCAACGCCCAAAGCCTACTAAATAAATTAACCCTCTTCCATGCCTAGCTCAGTCATAACCTACCAGACATAATAGCCATCTCTGAAACCTGGCTAAAACCCCATATAAGTGACTCTGAATTCCTTCCCCCTGGATTTCACTCTCTCCGATCTGACCGCACAAGTAAAAGAGGTGGTGGTGTAGCTTTAATCTACTCCAACCACTTGTCCATCACTCCATAACCTAACCATATCCCTTCTTTCTCAAATGCTGAACTTGTCATTGGTCTACTAAAACTAAACATCCATAAAAGCATCTGTATCATCTCCCTCTATATTCCTCCTGGTAACAACACCAATACCCTAGAAGACATACTTTCTTGGACCACCTCCAATATTAAGCTAGAAACCTACATCCTAGGAGACATAAATATCGACTGGGGAAAAATCAATAACCCTAATCCCACATCAACAATTAACCTATTCACCTTTACTCAACTTACCAACTCCATAACTAGACCTAATAAAACCAACCCCCCCTGGCTCCATACTTGACTGGATCCTAGTATCTCATCCTAACAAAATCATAGAATCAGGTGTCATTCCCGACTCTCTAGAAGACCACCTCCATGCCTTCACCATTCGAGCTGCTCCCTCTTCCTCGCACTCCCACCAATACATTCATTCTCGTAACCTAACTAACTTTAACCCTACTACTTTCTCTGATTCCCTTAAGCTAACTAACTGGAAACCCCTAAAAATACTACCTCTAGACAAAGCCGTTGACTACTTTAATTCAACATTCTTAACAGTCCTTAACTCCCTAGCTCCAATAAGAACTAAAAGAGTTAAAAATACAACCTCTCAATGGCTCACCAAAGACATAAAAAACATTATGCTACAAAGGGATAAAACCTGGAAAATCTACCTCTGCTATAAACAACCTGAAACATTACTAAAATATAAACAGTTGAGAAACCTAGCCAAAAAACAAGTCATTAGAGACAAAAAGCCTTACTACGTCAAACTACAAGAAAATCATGCTAAAAATCCTAAACAATTCTGGAACTCTATTAATTCCCTCCTCAGGTCAGGAACAAAAAACAACCCCTATCCTGACACCAGCAAATCTGACTCAGAAATTGCCTCACTATTCAATACCTTCTTCACCTCTTCCATAGCCGAGCTTACTAAGACCTTTACCAATAATAACCCTCCTCCCCTCCCTGCCCAGTCTTCCCCTCCCTCCCCTTCCCACCCTAAATTTGAACTTAAACCTGTCTCCACCAATCTAATAAAGAAACTCCTTTACAAACTAAAGCCTTGCTCCAATGCCCCTGACAGCATTCCGTTCTCCTTCATAAAAATAGCTTCAAATGCTATTGCTCTGCCTATCAGCATCCTGATCAATAGATCTCTACTTGAATCTTACGTTCCCAAACTATGGCGAACTGCATATATTCTTCCACTCCACAAGGGGGGCAAAAATTGTAATGTCTCCAACTTCTGCTGCATAGTCATCCTCTCCCCTATCTCCAAAATTCTTAAAACATGTATCCACCTGCAGCTCTTACCATTCCTTACCAAATACCAGCTACTCTCCCCTACCCAACATGGCTTCCGCCCAGGACACAGTACTAACTCTGCCCTTCTCTCCTTCTTACATTCTGTCAATTCAGCCCGTGACTCTGGTAATTTGGTATCTTCTGTCCTGCTGGACCTATCCAAAGCTTTTGATAAATTCTCCCATACCTACCTTCTAGATCATCTCTCTAATCTTAACCTTTCCCAAAAAACCCTTTCTTGGTTCTCCAGCTATCTTTCAAACAGGTCCCAAGCAGTGAAATTGGGCCAAGCCACATCCTCTTTCCTTCCTACTCCCACTGGAGTACCCCAAGGTTCCATACTAGGCCCATTGCTATTCAATATCTTTATTAATGACTTCCATAAAGCCATTCCTAACACCAAAATTGTACAATACACTGATGATTCCACTTTGATTTGTTGCACCACTAACCTAGCAGAGCTCCAATCTCTGACTCAAAATGCCTTCACTACCACTGAAAACTGGATGCTCCTAAACCACCTCTCTCTTAATGCCAGTAAAACCAAGATCCTTCTATTCTCCCCCTCTAAATCATCCCCTCTTGTTGAAAACTCTCTTCATATTACCAGCCTTAACAACTCCCCGATAGAGATCGTACCCTCTGCCAAACTTCTCGGTGTCACCATTGACAATCAGCTAAAATTTAACTCCCATATCCAGCTAAACATCAAAAAAACTTACATAAAACTTAGCCTACTTTACAGAAACAACCACTTCCTCTCTCCTTTCTCCAGACTAACTCTCGCCTCTACCTATCTCCTTCCCTCTCTCATTTATGGCTCTCCCCTGCTCACTAACTTATCTTCCACACTTACCTCCATACTGGAAATATGCTACAACAAAATCTCCAGATTTGCCACCAGTGCCAAATCCTCCTCTCACCATTGCAATTCCCTTCACTCCTTAACCTGGCTTGAACTCCCCAACCTACTAGACTTTCACCAATTAACCACAGTCCACAAATTATTATTCCAACCCTCAAACTCCCCTGCACTATCCAACATACTGCAACCATATTCCCCCCTCAGACCCCTTAGATCTTCTCACCAAAACCTGATCACTATTCATAAACCTAAGCGCCCTGCTGGCCAGCTTCTCTTATCCTTTACCCTAGCAAAAAAATGGAATGCTCTGCCCTCCTTTCTAAGGACCTGTAACAACCACAATAACTTCAAATCTCATCTTCATTCCTACCTCTACCTAAACAGGAAATGCAACTGCACTCTTCCACCCTTACCTCTCAAACTCTCCTCCCCCTTCATTCCTGGCTAACCTCTCACCTTCCTAACCTCACTCTCAATTACTAATTTGTACTCATAACAAAATATTACTTCTAGCTATTATACTGTATTCTCATTTATCTCTTAAACTAAATTGAAATTGTATGATTGTTTATTTCTTGTAGAATGAACCCTACTGTATGTATCTTTTACTATCTTTGAAAAATGTGTATGTTAACAAACTTTGTCCTGTGGAGCTTTTCTCCCCGGGCCTCCACTGAAAATGGGCCCCCTAGCCCAGTGGACCTCCCCGGTAATCAAACTGGAATAAATAAATACATAAATAAGATTAATCAGAGATGGACAAACAAGGGGATGGTGAAGGACAGAGTGGGTCAGACGGAGCTGAGGCAGGAGGATTTGGTGTTGGAGTTCAAGCCAGTGGAGTTTCTTTAAGGAAAGACAGCGGTATGTTCGATAAGGGAGACTACTGGCAAATCAAGTTATTTTATTATATGCATGTTCTAGCTTGGTAGTCAGATTCTTTTGTAGTTGGGTGAATAATGGGGTGGTGTAGAGAAGGGTGGGAAGAAGGTATGCTTGAGCAAGGGACAGTTTAGATTCAGGAGTTAGGATTTTTTTATTCCTGTACAGCAGTCCAAATTTTTGATGAGTTTTTTATACAGTTATTAATGTGAATGTCAAATTTAAGATCATCATCTACATAAACTCTGAGGAGTTTAGCATGTGATTCAACTTTTATGGGAGTGTTATTTAGAGAGGAGATGGAGAAAGAGGTTTTGAGATGTTGGAGAGATTTAAGCAGGAAGAGTAGAAGTTTAGTTTTGTTAGGGTTAAGTAGTAATTGATTAGCAGAGAGACATTTTTCAACAGAATGTAGAGATTCTTGAGTAAGGTGAGTAGGTGAGGTAGATTGTCAGATGTGGAGATGATAGAAGAGTCATCTGCATATTGAATTAGAGGGGAGAGAGTACAGGAAAGGTAGAGGTTGTTAGTAAAGATGTTGAACAAGAGGGGCCCAAGGATGAAGCCTTGTGGCACACTGGTTTGCACAGAGAAAAAAGGGGAGGTAGAAAAGAGCCATTAAACAGATTGCAGCCGATCAGATAGATAACTAGAAAACCAGCTGAGACAGGAATTACAAGGGTTAAGGGAGGCTAGTTTGGAGAGAAGGAGCTTGTGGGATACAGTATCAAAGGCTTTAGAGAGGTCGAGGAACAGGCAGGAGACTAATTTGTTATTATCAAGAGACGAGGAAATTACTTGAGTGAAAGATATAAGGGCAGTAGTAGTGCTATGATGAGGTCTGAATCCATGCTGTGAGGGGGTGAAGAGGTTCTCATGAGTGAGATAACACATGAGCTGTCTGTGTATGCACTTTTTGAGAATTTTAGAAAGGGCGAAAGAATAGTGATGGGCCTAAAATTTGACGGATCAATGGAGTTTCCTCCTTTGTGCAGGGGCAAGATGTAGAATTTTTTCCAGACAGTAGGGACAAGACCTTCTTTTATTGAGCGATTGATAAGTATAGAAACTGGGTAGGCAATGGAGGAAGCTGCTAACTTAAGATAGTAAGGTGGAAAGTTGTCAGCAGAGGGGAACAAGGTTTAAGTTTATTGAGAAACAGTCAGATAAGTGAGGTGGGATGGGTTTAATGGAGGAAGGAGTGGAATGAGGTGGGTGTGGGGTGTCAGGGATAAGATTAGCATTGGTTTTAAGTAAGTTCTGTATGGAGTTAATGAAGAAGGAGTTAAGAAGAGTGGCGGTTTCGAGAGAGGAGGTGTTAGGAAAAAGATTTTGGGGGGGGTTACCGAGGTAAAGAATTTTGTTGGTAGTGGACCAGAATTTTTTGGGGTTGGTATGAGGGATTTTTTGATGGTTGAGGTAAAAGTTTTTTTGTCAAGGTTTTTTAGCACGATTTCTAAGTTCTGTATAGAGCTGGAGATTTAAGGTAGTTTTGTGCTTATTCCAGGATTTCCAGGCACTGTCCCTTTTCTGCATGAGGGAGAGACTATCCCTCATGCAGATATGAGGATATGGATATGGCTATGTATATATATATATATATATATATATATATATATATATATATATATGTATGTATATATATATATATATATATATATATATAGAGAGAGAGAGAGTTTTGGGATTTGTAAAAATTGAACTTTTTGTTGGAGATACCACTTTTACCCGAATATAGGCCTTATATTCTATCTTCCTGCTTCACTATAGTCTGTAAGCACAGATGCCTCAGCCTTATTTTTTTGGGGGGTGTGTGAGTATTTGGGGGTGAGTGAAGGGTCTTTGGAACAAAAAAGACAGACCAAAACACTTAAACATCAAAGAGATGTAGGGAATTGTAAACATAATCACCTTTTTCAGTTATCTGTGGTCCCATTAGTTCTACAAGTAATCACAGGCTACACCACAGTGATGTGTTACATAAACAAAAAAGCCTGAGAATGAAAGGTCTGAAGGTTTCCAGAGCTTAATCTCTGTGCAGAGAAGCCATGGCTGCCTAGGATATAGCAGTGGTGCACAAACTCATCCTGCAGGCTTTTTGCCTTCATTCAGAGTAAAATCTTTGCAGCAGTTAAGTTGAGCAGGATAGACTGAATGGTCATCATTCTCACTGCTTCAGTATCATTTGGCTGTATAGGATTTCTTCTGCCCAGGATATAGCAACCAGCTGGCTTCAGAAAGATCTGGCTCCCTCCGACATCTACACTCTGACTGTTGATTGGCTATCCTCTTCCGACCTCTACACTCTGACTGTTGATTGGCTATCCTCTTGGATGGAAATCAGCAGTCACTATGAGTATACAGAGTTTCAGCACTGTCTTGTCAACTCTAGAAGAAGCAGTTCCGAGGTTTCACAAGTGCATCAATCATCTTCTAGATAAGTTAACAGAGGTCGAGATTTTCTACAGAGAATTTATTGCCATTTAAGAAAAGATTTGCATATATTATTTTCTGACTGAAAGCGGTATTTCCAACCTTTAAGACAGCCAGTATTTTTTTTCAATATTGGAAGTTTTCTGCAAGGGACTACTAATTTTAGATTAGGACTTATTTTAATGTATTGGAGATAATTTTGTGATAAAAGTGTACTGCTTGTGAGAACTTTTATTTGTATGGGAAAGTTTTAAGGCTTGAGAAATGTTTTTAGGCAGGACATGTCTTTTTTCAGTGAAATGCTTGTTGTACACTTTGTGGCAAATTATCTTCAATTCTTTCTGTCAATGCAATTCAGAAAAGGGGATTTGAGAGCTGACAGGGATTTTTGTGGAGTGTTTGTGCATTTATTTGAAAGGGATTGTGAAGGAAAAGTCTTTGGATTACAGAAGAAAGCTAACTGGCTTCCTAATGTAAATCCACCAAGCCAGTCATGCTCCACCAAATCCACCCCCATCAGCTCTCAAAAGAAAAGCCAAAAAACAAAAGTCTTATACTTACTGTGCAATTAACTACCTACAGCAACCAACCCACAGACCTCAAACTCTTCAAGTGAAGAGAGAAAAAAGGGACTGATGTCAAGTGCCTCTCTTTACCAGCATTTTGGCACAACCCTGCCCCTCTGACAATTTGCACTTGTGACAATTGCCTCCTTTGCACCACCATTGCAATGCTACTGGATCCTGATGGTTATTCTTCCACAGTTTCTTAAAAAGAAAAATCAGCGCAGTAAGGAGCCCTACTCACCACTGTGAGTTCAGACAGTGCCTCAGGTGTTATTGGGTGACAGTGTTGTGGCTGACCTTTGTTCTTCAGACCACTCACTTGTTACTCTAGGTTCTTCTGGTGTAACACCTTCAATTGTCATGGCATGGGGTTAGCCACTTCCTCTTCAGCTGTTCTAGTGTCTGATCTGGGCATGAGAGAACCCATCTTCTTTGGATCTGAGATATACTCTGGGAAGTTGTTTTCAGGGTAACCAGAGAAAGAGACCTCTTGCTAAGGATGAAGTGTCATCCCCTAGTCAGTCTTCTTCCAAGGAGGTCCCTGCGAGGAAAAAAAGGATTAGATATGGCTCATCTGAAGATGTGGTCTTTGTTCATAAAAATGATTTCTTTACTGCTGCCAGGAAGTTATTGCAGTCTGTTAATCCTGGAACCCAGAAATCATTTCCAGAGTGCAATCTCAATAAAGAAATTCCTGAAGAAAGATCTTAAGGGGATTCTAATATTGACAGGGACAGTGCTTCTTCTCTTGGAGATTCTCAAGCCCAAAACTGTGATTCATTGGAAAGTTGGTCTTCTCCACCTCCCCTGGAGGAATCTTCCTTTTGAGAAACTATTTCCCAGATGAATGAGATATTTTGTGGGAAAAAGAGGATGTTGGCCAAGATCTGAGGAGGTATTATATGTTGCAAGGGGTCTGCTTTGTATTATTGAATTCTTACTTACCCGAAAATTACATTCACAAGACGACTTTGCCAAGAACTTATTTTAACGAACATCCAGATCACAGAAGTTGTACACCAGGAAACTAACCACTTGGCCAGCATGGTGAACTTTGCCCTTTTCCCCTCTGTAGTGTGATCTCGGAGTTGGTATATTTAGTTAGGGCATGTAGGGGCAAAGCCTCCGACTTGGGTGAGTTTGATTTGCTTTGGTTCATTTTTTTTCGTGGTGGCCAAGTGGTTAGTTTCCTGGAGTGCAACTTTGGAGATTCAGGTGTTCATTAAAAAAAGTTTCATGCAAAGTCATCTCGTGAATGTAATTTTCAGTTAAATGAGAATTCGATAATACAAAGTAGACCTGTTGCAAGTGGGTATACTTCATACTACACCCATCCCTCCTATTTTGCCAGCCTTGGAGGATATGTTTAATACTGCCTGTAATAACTCTGACTCTCAAACTTCAGTCCCTAAAAAGGCAGATAAACTGTATAAAGTACCTCAAGCTAACAACTTCTTGCTTTCTCATCTTAGATCAGACCTAGCTGTCATTTTGAACCCTTTGCCAGCTGGAAACAGACTATTCATCAATACTAATCTTTTTCCTGTGGATAAAGGAGGAACCATATTAGACAGAATTTGTAAGAGAATGTTCTCTTTTTCCACTTTAGGATATAGAATTATTAACTACAAAACACGTGTGGAAGTTTATTCTTAGCTGTGTAGACTATGTTTGAGAGAATGTTCTGCTACAGTTTCTTCAGAAGGTAGCACCTATCTAAATCCTATTATTTCTAATCTGTCCTAAGTATCTAAACATGCTTTGAAAGGTATGTATGATTGTGGAGATACCTCATCTAGGACCTCTGCTACTGCTACAGTTTTTAGGAGGTAAGCCTAGATGTTAAGTTGTCAATCTCACCTTCGTTCTTGATAGTTGGGATCGGAGCTGATCCTCGGCTCTGACTCGGCCATCTTCAATAGCTCGAGAGCTGTTTACTGGCTCGAGGCTACCCCTTATCCCATGATGCCTAGAGCTAGCTACCCAGATCTCATTTGCCGCTTCAGCTGCGAGGTTCCTGGATACTGGCTCAGGCTCGTATATCTTTATTGATCTGCCTTTTTTTTCGTCAGATTAGTGTTTTTGGTATAGTAGTTGTTGTTCTTCCATAGTCTATTAATTGTATATTTAGTTTAAAGTGTTTAGTGTATTGTAGCTTTTTTCCTTAGAACTCGTTTAAGTTAGAGAGTTCTTCCCCCCACCCCTCTGTTGTAGTGTTAGGTAGCCGTTTAAGTTAGAGGCTTCCTAGTCTTTAAACAAAACAAAAAAAAAAAATCTATCTAATTCTGTGTTATTTTTTGTGGTAGTGTTCCATTTTATTTTCTCTTAGTGTTGTCTGGCTTGTTGGCCAAAGTAGTCTTTAGAGTGTGATTACTCTTTTTCTTTGGATATGTCTAAGGAATCCAAAGTGTCAGGATTCAAGAAGTGTAACTCATGCTGTCAGAAAATATCTCTGACAGATGGGCACACTTCTTGCATCTATTGTCTAAGTGCAGTACACCTGCAGGTCTCTTGTTCTATATGCCATGCATTTAGCCCAAGAGTTATGCAGGAGCGCAAGAACAAACTTATTTTGAGGGGTCTTCTCAAGCCTCAGGATTCACCGGCCAAGGCTCAGCCAGTGAAATCCCCTAAACAGGCCAAATCCTCGGCTCCCAGCTCGGAGCCGTCATCGGCCCTAGTCTTGCCTTCTACTTCGGTTCCTGTGCTTCCTCATCAGCTCCAATAGTACCCTCGGAGCCATCAAGGATCCAAAAAAGGCTGAAGTCCCCTTCACTAGAGTCCATTCATTCGGCTCCTCAGTCTCCCCTCTTGCAGAGTGACCGTAGTCACAGATCTTCACACTCCTCTCGGTCCTCTAGGCTCTCGGACCATGACGTGGAGAGATTGGTCAGTAGGTTGTTGAAGTCGCAGGCACTGGCCAAAATGTTGTCCAGCCCTCCTCATCAGGTGTTGGCTCCGTCCGTTTCTATCGATGTTCCTCCTCCGACTCCATTGAGCTCGGAGCCGGAGTTTATTGGGGTTCGAGTCATGGAACCGTCGGCTCCGATAATGATCTCTCCTTTGGATCCATTGTTGGCTCCGATCCCCTCGATGGTGCCTTCCATCAAGGGATCTGGGCGCCGAGACTCCCTCTTCGGCTCCGAGGGGCCGAGTGGCATCAGACCCTTGTCCGACCCCGCTCTCCCTCTCGGAGCATCGGCACAGGTGAGCTCGGCTCCTACATCGGCCTCGGAGCCGTCTCCCTCGGTGCGGATGAGGATTCCAGTCTCCTCAGAGCCGGAGCCTTCTCTGCATCATGGCAGGGATGCCTTCGATGTCATGAGGAGTGTGCTGGCCTCTGAGTCAGCTCCACCTTCAACCCCATTGGCTCCATCCCCAGTAGTGCCTGCGTCAACTTCTGTCCCTCCTCCAGACCCCAAGCGTGGGGAACCGGCGCTCCAGGTCACCCCATTGGGTGTTTCCTCTTCTTCCGAGGCCTCCCCTGATCATTCAGAGGAGCCCCCTCGGAAGAAGAAGTGCAAGAGGAAGCACATTGATTCCCCCGAGTCTGTCACTTTGGATACGGATTTGGATGAGTCGGAAGGGTCCCCGAGATCCCCCTCTGAAGATGTTTCCTTCTCGGACATCCTAGAAATGCTTAAGTAGAGAGGGAACTGGAATACCCTAGCCCCTACCGAGGACGAATCTGTATTCCTGGATGCGTTCGGTTCGCGACCTTCCACCTCCTGGGTTTCTACGCCCTTCGATCCACTAATGTCTGTGGTGGCTCGAGGGGCTTGGTCAGCCCCAGATACAGTGGAACCAACCCCGAGGAGACCAGGCAAGTTTATTACTGCACCCCTTGACAAGCAGTTCCTTACTAAGGGTGTTCCCGTGGATGCCATGGTGGTAGCAGCAGCCACTAAAAAGGAGTTAGCGGAAATTTCTTCCTCTGTCCATCCTCCTAACAAGGGGTCCAGGACCATGGACAGATATGGGAAGTGAACGTTTGCTTCAGCGACCTTTTCCATGAGGTCACTGAATTACTTATGCCATTTCACCAGGCTTCAGAGGGATCTCCTGAAAGAGCTCGGAGATACCCTGCAGGATCCATCAGCTGAAGGGGCTCAGGCTAAAGCGGCCTCTCAGCTGACAACCCTTAACTCAGTAGTCAACTCCTCCATGAGGCTCATTTCCTATGCAGCCGATGGGGTGAGTAGAGCCGCAGGCACAGGCATGGCACTTTGGAGACATGCATGGATGCGGCTGTGTAATTTTGCAGAACCCTTCAGAGCATCATTCATCAACACTCCCTTTGACGGTTCCTTTCTTTTTGGACCACAGCTGAGAGACACTCTTACTAGGTGTGAGCAGGAAGGCAAGACTCTCTCTGCCATGGGAGTCCATTTTTCCACTCCCTCTAGACTATACCCCAAGGGTCAGAAAAGTGGAAAGATGTGGTTTTGAAAATCCCAAGGATCTTCACCTGACACACGTAGTGATTTTTCCTCCGGGGCAGAGGAGGAAATAACAATAATAACAGACGCCACCCTCATGGCAGAGGGGGTCAGCAGAACCAGGGCAGTAGAGAATCCTTCTCTGACAAGCCCTTCCAACATCCCTGAAGGGTTGCCCGACTGTCCGTCTCTGGAGGCAGTCGGGGAAGACTTTTATTGTACCCAAAAGCCTGGCTAAGCATAACGAAAGACAAATGGGTACATTCAATAATATCCGGAGGTTACAGAATCCCATTCGTTCAACCCCCTTTAACGTCACGCAAGTCCCTCCCAGATGTTCCCCCCAATCTGAGGGATCAAGCAGTTATAGAAGTTTCAAAACTGATAGAAAAAGAGTTATCCAGGAAGTCCCGGCAGACCAACACGGATCCGGAACTTACTCAAGGTTCTTTTTGGTACCAAAAAAGACAGGGGACTAGAGACATATTTTGGATCTCAGCAGACTGAACAAGTCTGTTCAAAGAACAAAGTTTCAGATGGTCACGGTACAGTCCATTCTACCCTTTCTCAGTCAGGACAATTGGATGTGTTCTATAGATCTCCAGGATGCGTACTATCACATCAAAATGGACAGACGCTCCAGGAGGTTCCTTTGCTTCCGGCTGGGAGCCAGTCATTACCAGTTCAGAGCTCTGTCCTTTGGTCTCACCACAGCCCCCAGGGTGTTCACCAAATGTATGGCAGGGGTCACGGCTCACTTGAGGCATCAAGGATTCCAGGTGTTTCCATATCTAGACGACTGGGCCCTTACTGCTCCTACCAGGCATCAACTCCTTCAAGCCAGGGACTATACAATCTCAATTTGCTCCCAGCTAGGCATTACCATAAATTTCTAAAAATCTGCCTTGTTGCCCTGTCAATCTATTACTTATATAGGAGCAGACTTTGATACAAGGAGCATGTCCGCAAAGCTACCTTTGGACAGGGTGTCCACAATTCACCAGCAAGTTGAAGTCCTCATGCAATGCAAAAGAGTACAAGTCAGGTACGTCCTTCAAACTCTAGGTTCTATGGCGGCAGCAATTCTTCTGATACCCCTGGCCTGCTTTCGCATGAGAATCCTGCAGTGGCTACTTTTCATGCAGTGGTCCTTCCAACAGCTCCCCATGTCTCACATGATCATCATTACAGAAACATGCAAAAGGCACCTTTCCTGGTGGATGGTCTCCCTACTAGTGATTCAGGGCAGACCTTTCATTCAGCCCCCTCCAGTTACTACAGTGACCACAGACGCCTCCCTGATAGGGTGGGGGGGGGGCATTATCAGGGAAGGACAATCCAGGAAATTTGGCAGGCTCACGAGTACCATCTGCATATAAACGTCCTAGAAATGAGAGCCGTGTTCCTAGTGTTGCAAGCTCTTCAGGACTCTCTTCCTTCTGGGACCATTGCAATTCAAATGGACAACATGTCAGCGGTGTGCTACATCAACAAGCAGGGTGGAACCAGGTCCTACCCCCTATGTCGAGAAGTGCTCAGACTCTGGCGGTGGGCGATTTCCTCCTAACGATTTCTGATTGCGATGCACATCCCTGGGACGTCCAACGTCATAGCGGACAGGCTCAGCAGAGCTATTCTCATGCCTCACGAGTGGTCTCTGAATCAGTTGCGGATTTAATCTTTTGCAAATGGGGACAACCTTGCTGCAACCTTTTTGCCACCCCCTTCAACAACAAATGCAGCAACTACTTCTCCCTTCTTCCGCTTCCTGGTCACTCTCCCAGAGACGCTCTAGTCCACAATTGGCCTCAGGGACTTCTTTATGCCTTCCCTCCATTTCCCCTGATACCGAAACTTATTCAGAAAGCTATGTCATTGGGTTGCAAAATGATCCTCATTGCCCCCTACTGGCCTCGACAAATATGGTTCCCATTCCTGTACCATTACCTTCTCAAGCAGCCTTGGATTCTGGATCCGATTCCAGACCTACTGATTCGTCAATCAGGCGGGCTGCATCAATCCCTTTAAATGCTCCAGCTCACAGATTGGTTGCTCCACTTCCAACTTTAGCCAGGTTTCCCAGTATTGCGCCGGCTGTACGCGACATTATTGTTTCCTCCCATAAGTCTGCCACTTGGAGGACTTACGCTAGTAAATGAAAACGTTTTTCTTGTTGGACAGAGGTTAGGGACATAGATCCCTTCACAGACCCTATCCATGAAATCTTGGAGTTCCTAACAGAATTATTTCATTTGGGGTCCGCTTCTGCTACAATCAGGGTTCAATTAGCGGCCATTTCAAATTTTCATGTTGGGTTGTCTAATGCAAACATTATGTCTCATAAGCTATGTAAAGCATTTTTAAGAGGGGCTACTCTCCTTAGACCCCCAGTGAGAGATCCCCCTCCTCCTTGGGACCTTAATTTGGTACTAACCTCATTAATTATGCCCACTTTTGAACTGGCAGCTTCCTGCTCCATTAAGTTTTTATCTTGGAAAACTCTCTTTCTGGTAGCTATTACTTCAGCCAGACATGTCTCTGAACTTCAAGCACTATGCGTCCGTCCGCCATACTTAGTTTTTCATAAGGACAGGGTCGCTCTGAGGACTAATCCCTCTTTCCTTCCGAAGGTCTGCTCAGAAAATAATTTGAACCAGTCTATAGACCTACCTGCGTTTTTCCCTAACCACACCAACAAGGCAGAATACAAGTTACATCAATTGGATGTTCATAGACAGTTGCGTTTCTACCTGCATAGGACGAAGGATATAAGGAAGTCTGACCAACTTTTCCTTTCCTGTGCTCGGGGCAAACAGGGTCTCCGAGTTTCCAAAGTGACCTTATTCAGGTGGTTGTCTCATATCATTACCTTTATCTGTCAACTAAGGAACACGGACTTGCCAATCAAACCGAAGGGTCATTCTACCAGGGCCATAGCCACCTCTGTAGCCTTCCAGTCTAGGTTGCCCATGGACTCTATCTGTGCCGCTGCTACGTGGGCAAATCCTCATACCTTTATTTCTCATTACAAGTTGGATTTGGTCTCCAGAAGAAGAGCTAACTTTGGTTCCACTGTTCTGAAGAGTCTGTTCCAATGAACCACCCAGGATTGTAGGTGCTAGGAACGCTGTCCCAACCAGCAAGAATGAAGGCGAGATTGACACTTTCCCAACCAGCAAGAACGAAGGCGAGATTGGCAACTTAACATAAAGAAGTTATGTACCTACCATAACGTTCCACGTTAGTTGTCTTCATCTCGCCTTCTTTCTTGCCCCCCCCCATCCCCCTAGCCTATTGGACCGAGAGGAGTTCAGTTTTCACTGGCTGAGTGTTCTCTGTTTTTTTTCCTTTACTGACTTTAGGACAGGTATGTTTAACCATTTGTTTGGAGGAGTTTCTTCCTATAGCTATGTCTGGGGTTAGCTATTTCAAATGAGATCTGGGTAACTAGCGCTAGTCATCATGGGATAAGGAGTAGCCTCTAGCCAGTAAACAGCTCTCGAGCTATTGAAGATAGCCGAGTCGGAGCCAAGGATCGGCTCCGATCCCAACCAGCAAGAAAGAAGGCGAGATGAAGACAACTAACATGGAACATTATGGTAGGTACATAACTTATTTTTACATAACTAAAAGTTTACTGAAGAAGTAAAGTCTGAGATTTTAAATTGTACTTTAGATGATGAGGTTTTGTTTGGCTACTGCTACTTAGGTCCTCAAGCAATTTGGTAAAAGTGGGAAATAAATTCAGGGAATGTATAAGATTTTTCAGAATGACTATGCCAGCAGTCTTTTTTAACTCCCCACCCCTACTGCCCTGTTTCTCTAAATCTATCATATAAACTGGCTCTCAGTAATCCCTTCTGGCAGTAGATTGTATTAAACTCTTTGGTGATAAAAGTGGTTCAGGAAGTTTACATTTGGCAGCAGATACTTATACCTTCTTTCAGAGCAATTCCTCTCCACCCTCTAAACCAAGTATTTTTTTCCTCATGTACCTCCACAATTGCTGACCATAGGATTTATAGAGCCAGTGCATTTAGATCAAAGGTAAAATATTTCTATTCCAGAATGTTTTGGTTCCCAAAAAAGATATTTCATGGAGACCAGTTGTAGAACTTTCCTTTCTCAACCTGTTTGCGAAAGTGCCAACGTTCAGAGTGTTGACCTTTCAGGATCTGTTACCTGTCATTGCTCTTTAGATCATCAAATTCTCATAGCCAGAGGCTTCAGAAAATTTCTCATATTTCTAGGTCATATTATCAGTTCTCTGCATTACTATTTGGGTTATCTACAGCTCCAATGGTGTTCACAAAATGTCTAGCTGCAGTGGTAGCTCTTTGCAGACTGCAGGACATTCACATATTTCCTTATGTATATGAGTTACTTATCTTTGCAGAGTCTTTTCCTGTATGTCAGTAGTTTTTAACATGGGTCTCTGGTTCCTTACTAATCTGGTTTCCTGATAAATATTCAAAAATCCTCCTTGACTACATCACATATGACTTTGTTTCTAGGCTGCCTTTTAGCTATTTCTAATCAAAATGTTTTTTTTACTCAGGTGGATTTTTTATCTGTAAACATTCCTGAGCTTCTCCAGTCAATCTCAGATTTTAGCAAGAGACTATCACAGGATCTTAAGGGTCATGCTTCTATGATTCTCATGATTTCTGTAGCCAGATTACACAAGGAAAATGTTATGTTTTTTTCCCTAAACATTGTGATCTGAAGAAGCCAAAAAGACATTTGGACTGCAGGCTAGAGACCGCCTTCCCTCTCAGGGATTGATATCTGAGTATATGCAAAGAGAAAGGGATAGGAGAATCCTAATCGAAAGACCTGCTCTGGTAGAGTTTTTAATTGAATCTAGAACATAAGCTGCTGTTAAAAAAGGAATAATTAGTAGGGTATGTAAAATACTGCACAATAACTATAGAAATCAGTCAGAGGAGGTTAGAAAAGATTGGAAAGAGAGACTGGATAAGTAATTCACAAGGAAACAAAGGGAGGACCTATGTATGGCTCCCAAATATGTAACAAGGTCTGGAAGATTTAGGATTTTTGCTTGGAAGTGTTTGCATAAGTATTGAAAATGTCATCTAGTGTTCCATTTGAAACAGCTCTTCAGGCTGATTTGAGGTTCTCATCATACAAGACAGTGTTACTGATTGCTCTGACTTCTACAAGAAGAGTGCCTGAGTTGCAATTTCTTATGGTGGGTCAACATCATCTCATTTTCTTCAACAAGAGGGGTTCCTTATGAATGAATCCTTCATTTTTGCCTAAAGTGGTATCTGGGTATACTTTGAACCAAGCTATCCATCTCCCTGTCTTCTTTCCAGAATCTAAAATGAGGAAGAATGGATCATTCTTGCTCTGGATGTCTACAGACAACTCATATACTATCTTGACAGAACTAAAACCTTCAGAAATTCTGTCTACTTATCCATTTCTTATAACCATAAGAAACAGGGACCAGTAGTGCTGAAACAGACTATTTCCTATTGTTCCCCCATGTTATTCCCCTTTGTTTTTCTCACCATAAGTCAATTCCAGGCTGGGTCAAGGCACACTCTGCTAGGGTCTTTACATTTCCAGTGGCTGCTTGGAAAGGTGTGGACTCTAGAAGTATTGCAGAGGCAGCATTGCAAAGCATTACCAACTAGACTCCTTTTCCAGGTTCAGAGCAGGTAGGATCATTCTCCTAGGGCTCATGGACCATTATACTTCCTTCTTCCAAACTTTATAGTTGTTGTATTCTACTCATATAGCTAAGGCTGCTGTAGCAGTGATCAAATGATGAGCATAGTACAGTTGTGTAAGTAAAGTTAACATAACAATAGATGTTAGTATGAGTAGCCGCACCCTCACTCCATGTCCTTTATTTTTTGCTGTTTCTTTTTATTATTAGGGTATGGACACTGAATTTGATTTACCTAGTATTTTCTTTTTTCAGGGCTCTTGCTTCCCTCTTACAGTTCACATGAAAGCTTTGAAAGGCTTGGCATCCAGACTTCTTATTTTCTACACCTCTGCCTGAGCTATCAGTGGTCTGGGCATGTGGAAGGTGTCTTTAGGCTATAAAATCTGGCTGGCTGTTATATCCTGTGCAGTATATAACCAATACAGCTAAGGCCAATGCAGCAGTGATCGTTCAAACATCTACTGTTATGGTAATTTTACTTACACAACTGTTTTCATTTGTTCCTCTTCTGGGAGAATATTCCAGTGATGCTGTTATCTAGAAATAGCCACACAGAACTCCTTCACATTTCCCCCATTTCTTATTGTTTTGAAATCATACAGATATTCAGGCAGACAAGTTCAAAATCTTTGCTATATCCTCATTTTGGCCTTAGCAGGTGTGGTTTCCTCTGCTTGGAATTCATCATCAGGACTACCCACAGAACCTACTTGATCCACCAGTTTCATTCAGAGCTTATTCAGAATTTCCCAAGTTTATTAATGGATCACCACTGTAGTAACCTATAAGCTATTTTGGTATTTCCCCATGTACTGGCCAGTAGACCAAAACTTTGGGTGCTTTCCATGTGCTACAACTGCCAGGAGCACTCAAGGTACTCCCTTTAGAAGGCAGTTGGAATGACAAATTACTTCAAAGCTTTTTTGCCATCAATGTAAGTGCTTCATTGGTGGACCCCCTGATTCCGTGAGTTGGTCAGTGATCCTGCTATAGCTGGGCGGATAAGTCCCCGTTAGGGAAAGCCTTCTACTTTTATTACTTTATGACTAAAAAGTATACTGTTATTTTCAGTTTTAATACTTCTAGCAAGAAACAGAGTGACTGGGACAAAGGAGTTGTTATGTTGGTGCTTGTATAAACTTTCTGTGAAGAATTATTTATTTTTTGACTAAAAACTATTAGTTTTATTGATGTTTTTATTTATGTTTTATGTGTTGTGATAGTCTGGCTCCTATTTTGCTTCAGCCACTGGTGGGTGACCTGTTGCTGCCAATGATTGTTCCTCAGGTCATCCATCTTGTTCCTCTGGTCCTCTTGGTGTAGATGTCCTAGCCAGCAAAGCCAGTGGGTCACCCACGTCTTCTGCAGCTGTAAGGATGCCCTTGGCAGGCAAGGAAGAACTACTTTTGTCACTCTCTGGGGAAAGAGCAGGTGAGGGTTCTTCACTTGGCAGTGATGGGGTTTTGGATGCTGGATCCAGTGTGCCTAAGAGACAGACATTGTTAAGGGAGAATGGGTTTAGTGAGAAAAACTTTCAGATGTTCTTCATCTCACATTGCTGCAGTCCTAACACTTGGGTAGTCCGCTGTCCCAGTCGGCCCGAATACCAAAGTATAAGGCTGACGTCGGTCAAGGCGCATTTGACTGACATCAGAACGTCAGGGTACAAATGCGCATGACCGACGTCATATCCTCAGTCTTTTTTGCCGCATGGTCCGATGCAGAAGCAGTATTGCGAGTGCAGGTTGGCGTTCTGAAATTTTCTGAAGTCGGAGTTTCAGACCGAATCAAAGTTGGCTAAGTACCCCGTTGGGGAATATTTTGTTTTTTTCTTGCCTCAGTATTTAACCGGATGTCAGAAAAAGTGAATAACTGTATTTCTTGTGGGAAACAGATACCTCATAGAGATTACCATACATTGTGTATACCTTGCTTAGGGCCTGAGCACGACGTTGTTGGCTGTCGCTCTTGTGCTAGATTTAACAAACGCACTATTAATTGAAGATTAGATTGTGCCAGGTTAGTTTTTGGGAAGCGTTGTAATTACAACATGCCGTCGGATGCTCCGACGCCCGCTTCGTCTAAAAAACGCAAGGACAAAGCAGCGAAGCCTAGGGTGGAAGAACCGTCTGTCCCGGACGTCGGTTCTTTAGAGGGCTCGGTGGAGCCGGTGGTTCTACCAGAAGTTCCTTTGGATTCTCAGGGTGAGACTTTACTGTTACAAGATGTGTCCTCTCAGGAGGTAGGCCAGGCTGAAGGGGCTTCTCAGGTAGCTGTTCTCCCCTCCCTTCCTAAGGTGGTTAGGCCCTCCCTTCTGTTTCCAAGGCTCCTTCTAGAGGTAGGCCAGGGTTAACTTCAGTGGGGGTCTCCCCTAGTTCTTCAGGGTCTCTGCCTAAGAAACATATGCTTAAAATGGCAGAAGATTTGATTACTATGATTAGAGGTTCTTTACCCCTGATAAGAGGCCTAGGGTGGAACCTGAGCTTGAAAGTTTTGAGCAGTGTTCGGAGGCTTCTGAGTCTTCGGCTGAAGACTTGCAGGAGTATCCTCCTTATTCTGATTCTGATGTAGATGACTCTACACCTTCGGACTTCTCCTCCTGAGGATTTTTCTTTTCAGAGACCCTTCATTCCATGAGGGAGCATTTTAAATGGGAAGGTCAAGATTTCTCTGATTCTAGGAAAAGGCTTAGGGAATTTTTGTTTCTACCCCAGCATAGGCCTTTAGCTATACCTCCTGTTCTGGATGTGGTAGAGGATGTTTTGCAGAGGCTTCCCTGAACCCTGATTCTTTGCCTCCTGCCCCAGTTAAACCGGACAGGTATTATAGGGTGCCTGAAGCTCATAAGTATCTTTTAAGAGTCCCAGGGCAGACCCAGAAACTGTTTCTCAGGGCCCTAAAGGTGTTAAGGCTTCTGTTGTTAAAAATCCTGTTCCTTCTGATAAAGAGGCAAGGGCTTTGGATAGATGGGGGAAAAAGGTGTATACTTCTTCCACTTTAGCCATGAGGGCTTTGAATTGCCAGTTTCACATGTTGAAATACCAAAATTATCTCCTTTCACAATTGAAGTCTAAGGTAGATGCTCTGGCGGAAGGTATTGAGTGTAAAGAGTTGCAGGATTTAGTTCATGTTTCTGAACAAGTGGGTAAGCATTCCTTGCAATGTGGTTTTGATGCTGTACAGGCCTCTTGAGGGTGGCAGCCACTGGTTCTGTTCTTCGCAGGCACGCCTGGCTCAAGGATCAGAATTTAGCTGAACATGTAAAGACAAGGATTTTAGATGCTCCTTTACAATCTGATGTGTTATTTGGTGCGCCTGTGGACGCAGTTTTAAAGAAAATGGAGGACAAGGCTAAGTCTATGCAGACTGTTAAAGATTTTTGCAGGTTCAGCCTCCAAAGTTTAGTAGAAATTGGCCTACTAAGGGGTGGACTTATCCTTCTTATGATTCTCAGTCTAGGGGTAGATCTAGACGTGGTAGGGGCAGAGCTCAAGGTTCTTTTAGGCCTAGAGCAGGCAGTTCGCCTGCCCAGTCTTCTGGTGAGGGCAGGGGTCAGTCCTTTCGTAAGCAGACCCAATGACTTGCCTTTTCAGCTGCCAGAGCCTTCTCGTCTGGCAGCACCTTTGGGAGGAAGGCTGGCACTTTTCAAAGAAAACTGGAGTGTTATTACCCAAGACAGATGGGTATTGGATATCGTTCACCACGGTTACAGGTTTTATTTCCATACCTTGCTTCCTTTCAAAGGCATGCCAGACATTCCTCCTCTACAAAGAAAAGAGGCTCACAAGCAAATTTCTCTGTTGCTCCAGATTGGGGCCATTCAGCCGGTTCCTGTGCCAGAAAGGGGCCTAGGATTTTATTCTCGCCTGTTCCTAGTACCAAAAAAGGGGAACACGTGGAGACCAATTTTGGATTTGTCTATCCTCAACACTTATTTGGACATTCCCAAGTTCAAAATGTTGACGTTACAACAGCTTTTACATCTGCTGGGCAAAGATCACTGGATGGTAACTTTAGATCTCAAGGAGGCTTACCTTCATGTGCCTATCAGACTCAGTTGCAGGAAGTATCTGCGTTTTCGAGCTGGAAATTCCCATTATCAGTTCTCTGCATTACCCTTTGGCTTATCTACTGCGCCCAGAGTATTCACAAAAGTTCTGGCTCCAGTTGTAGCTTTTTTCAGGCTAAAAGGAATACAAATCTATCCTTACTTGGACGACTGTCTGATTCTGGCTCAAGAAAAGGATGAGCTTCTTCAGCATCTGGATTATGTGATAGCAGTGCTAAGATGCCTGGGGTATTCTGTGAACGAAATAAAGTCCAGTCTAGTACCCTCTCAAGACATGTGCTTTCTGGGTGTGAGACTGAATACAGCAGCCCAGATGGCCTTTTAACCCCGGACAAACAAAAGAGTCTATCCCTTTACTTCCATCAACTATCTCATCAGTCCGTGCTGACTGCAAGGACAGTCCTTCAAGCATTAGGGTTCATGGCATCTTGTATTCTGGTGCTTCCCAATGCCAAACTGCATATGAGGAAGCTGCAATGGTATCTCAAAATGTATGGACACAGCACTGCCAGGATTTGGACACTGTCATTCAAATAATACCTTGCATTCAAAAGGAATTTTTGTGGTGGGCTCAGGAATGTCACCTAAACAAGGGACTCTCTGTGACCCGGCCAGAGGCGAGTCAGATTCTAACGACAGATGCCTCAGACATAGCTTGGGAGCTCATCTGAATGGAAAGTGGATACAAGACAAGTGGCCTGCCAGACTACAGCATCTACATATCAACATGAAGGAGATGTTAGCAGTCCAGTTTGCATTGAAGGCTTTCAAGGAGTTACTTCTTCCAGGGCAGGTGTTGATTCTAACAGACAACACAACTGTCATGTGGTACATCAACAAGCAAGGGAGAACACATTCTTATCCTCTATGCAGGCAAGCAATGATTTTGTGGGAGACTGCGCTCAGCTTGCAGCTTACTCTTCAAGCAAGGTTTCTGCCAGGAGCACAGAACTCCTTAGCAGATGTGTTAAGCAGGCAAATCATGGATCCCCACGAGTGGAAACTGGATTTTCATGTATTTCAAAATTGACAGTGTCATGGGAACTCAGACATAGATCTGTTCGCTTCTCCACTAAACCACCAGCTGCCAAAGTTTTGCACGAAAAGTTATCATCACACAGCTTGGAAAGTGGATGCTCTTTCGTTCAGTTGGGAAAATCTTCATGTGTATGCCTTTCCACCTCTGCCTCTCCTCCCAAAGATACTCCTAAAGGTCAGACAAGACAAGCCAAGGATGATTTTGATAGCTCCAGATTGGCCTCGGCAACACTGGTACCCATTACTGAGGAATCTGGTAAGAAAGCCTCCATGGCCTTTACCTTTGATTCCACACCTTTTGTCTCAGAGGGACGGTCATCTACTCAATGTCAAGCTTCACTCTCTTCATCTAACAGCCTGGCATATTCTCTTTTGAACCACAGCAGGTCTCAACTTCCTCAACAAGTTTTGAATGTGATTACGGAAGCCAGAAGACCTAGTACACGTAAGGTGTATGCAGAAAAATGGAAGAGATTTTTATTTTGGAGTGCAGCAAAGGATTTGGATGTTTCTGAGCCTAATTTGAGTGTGGCTCTTCAATATCTTACTGAGCTATTGGACAAAGGTTTGTCTTTCTCTTCCATTAAGATTCATGCTGCAGCAATTTCAGCTCACTATGATTGTGACCCACCATTGTTTTCTCATCCTTTGTTCAAGCAATTTCTTAGAGGGGCAAAGAATATAAGACCCCCACGAAGAGCTCCTACTCCTGCTTGGGACCTCAATTTTGTGTTGGAGAAACTTACTCTACAACCTTTTGAGCCTGCGGCTACTGCTGAGTTGAAATACTTGTCATGGAAGACTGCTTTTTTGTTGGCCATTACTTCTGCAAGAAGGGTTTCTGAATTGCAGACCCTTATGGCGGTGGAGCCTTTTTTGATTTTTCATAAGGATAGGGTATCATTACGTACTAATCCTTCATTTATGCCTAAGGTGGTTTCTAGTGTGGCTTTAAACCAAACTATTCATTTGCCTACTTTTTATGCAGATCCCCAAAATAGGGGAAAAGATTTTGCACACTTTAGATGTACACAGGCAGTTGCGTTATTATTTAAGCAGGACTAGGGATTTTAGGCAGTCTCAGCAGTTGTTTGTTTCTTTTGCTTTGAGTTCTCAGGGCAAGCCTGTGTCAAAACAAACTATTTCTAAGTGGATTGGGTTTTGCATTGCATTCTGTTACTCCCATCATGGCAAAGAGATTCCAGCTGGGATTAGGCCTCATTCCACTAGGGCTACTGCCACTTCAACAGCATTTCTAAGGGGTGGCAACTAAGGATATTTTGGAGGCAGCTACTTGGAGTTCAGTGCATACTTTCTCCAAGCATTACCACCTTCCTCTCTATTCTAAGTCCAGGGCTGGTTTTGCCACTGCTGTGTTGCAGGGCATTTTGGCAGCTCCTGCTTCATTATAGCTTAGCCATCCTCCCTTACCTCTGCTTTGGGATTCTACCCAAGTGTTAGGACTGCAGCAATGTGAGATGAAGAACATAGTACAGTTTTGTACCTACCATAAATGTAGATGTTCAAGATCCACATTGCTGCAGTCCAATCCTCCCTCCTTCCCTCTGTGTTTAGGGGTGGTTGTGTGGGTGAGGTTCTATTTTTGTACATTTGTATATATTGTACATATTTTAGGCACAGGAGTGTTTTGGTGTTTTTTGGTTTTGGCCTTATCTTTTTAGGGTCTTCTGACATCTGGGGCAAGAAAAGACTGAGGATATGACGTCGGTCATGCGCATTTGTACCCTGACGTTCTGATGTCAGTCAAATGCGCCTTGACCGACGTCAGCCTTATACTTTGGTATTCGGGCCGACTGGGACAGCGGACTACCCAAGTGTTAGGACTGCAGCAATGTGGATCTTCGAACATCTACATTTATGGTAGGTACAAAACTGTACTTTACCTGTTTCTCTGTAGATGGACAGGGTAGATTTACTGGGATTTGTCAAGTAACTGATTACTGCTTTTTCCACATCTTCACAATCTACTGGGAGAAAAAGAAAGGAGTTCCTTCTCATACTGACAGGATTTTCTAGTCAGAAGAGCAGTCATTGGTGGGGGGGGGGGTGTACCTCAGGGGTTTCTTTTCAGTCTGAATATTCTGATTATGAGGATAGTATTGCCAGAATTCACTGTTGAATACATTTTTTGCTTGCATTTTATTTGACATGAAGTAGATGTTTCAATTTGATTAGGATTAAATTTGTATGAGTCAGAAAATTTAGTATAATTTGTTACAGATGCAGATGGCCAAAGCTGCAGCCATCCCCTCCTGTATTGCCTGCTTTAGAGTGTCTTTTTCTCAATGTGTCAAGGCTTCCTGATTGGCAACCTTTGTTCCCTAAGAAATATGATAATATAGGGTGCCTCAGACCCATTAAGTTCCTGTTTTCTAATTCTAAAGCAGACCCAACAGTCATTACTTTAATTAAATCTGTTGCTGCTAACAGGCCACTACTACTAATATCATTCCATCCAACAAAGATGGGAAAGCAATAGTTAAGTTGAGGAAGAAACTTTGTTTAACTTTCAGAATTTTGAACTGTCAAGATATTTTTTTAAGGTTTGTTTTGTCCTTTGACAATATACAGAAGTTAATGGTTACCCTTCCTTCTTCTGAGATAAAGAACTCATTAAATGTTATTGTGACAGCTGCTTCTCAGATGACAAAACATATCCTGAAATGTTCTCACAATGCAGATGACTCTTCATCTAGAGTCTCTGCCTCTGGATCAGTGTTATGGAAACTTGCTTGGCTTCATAATCAAAACCTTCCTGAAAATTGCCAAAATCGGAACTCACTACCTAGCCAAATAACCTCCACTATTCAATTTAAGAAACTCCTGAGAACCCACTTCTCAGTTGGCTTTGTTCATGCTACTCCCCAGGTTAATTTGCACCAATACCATTTTCAAGGACTCTACTAAAGGTCCCCTAATTCCTTTCACTGTAAAACTTAATAATCACTGGTTATTTCTGTAACAAAATATTGAGAGTGCTCATAATTTAGAAAGACAAAAAAACATTCTTTTGTTTATATTTTATATAAACCCTACTACTAGAATGCTATATGCTAACTTTACTAAAGGAATTGTTAATCTATGCATAACTTATGTTTCTATGGAACCTATATCTCTGTATGATATTCTTGTGTAATTTCTTTATGACATGCTATTGGAACATTTCTCCCCGGGCCTCCACTGAAAATGGATATGTGTCCAGTCGGACTTTCCCGGTTAACAAATGTAAAATAAAATAAATAAAATAAAATAAAATGTTAAATCTGAGATTTTAATCTTCCCCTTAGAGAGAGAGAGAGATTTGGACTTCTGTAGGTCAGGTACTAAAGAAGTGTGATGAAAGGGGAAACCTGATATAAGGAAGGAGAGACTCAGATTTTCCAGCCCTCCTTTTTTTAAAACAAATAATTTTCCTTCTTCAGCCTCGTTTTCCTATGAAGAGTTTGAGCGGGAGCCAAGTGTTAGGGTTTAAACAACAATGGAAAGAAGACTCAACAAAGAAAGGAAAAGCCTCCAAATCTCAAGGGCAATGATGATCCACCTGTTTAAGTTCCTTCTTCTTCCCACCATGGCAACTTTCTATGTCCTTGAGACTTCATCTTCCTTTTTGGCATCAGACAGTCTTGGATAATTGGGTTTTGACTCTAATCTAAGTAACATGAATATTCCTGGCAATGGGTATCCCTTCTTCCATTTCATGGGATTCCACCTTGCCCAAGGAACTATTTTCGTTTTCTTTTTCTTCCCATTCTGTACAACATGCTGTTAAGGGAGTCATAGAACTAGTTTCTGTCCATCTCCTAGGCAAGGCTATTATTCAAGAATATTTCTGGTTGCTAAACCATAATGATTGTGGTGGCCAGTTCTGGATATTCCTGCTATAAGCCTTTTTATGAAGATCCCAAAGTTCAAGATGTCATCATTTTGAAATTGTGTACCTTTGATTCTCATCTAGCTTTCATGGTAAAGCTGGACTAAAAGGACACCTATCATAATATTCCTGTTGCCAAGAAGTTCAGACATTTCTTAAGATTTGATGCATCTGGCTCACATTAACATTTCTTTGTTTTACCCTTTGGACTCTCCACTGCATCACAGGTATTCACAAAATGCCTAGTTCTAGTCATTGCTTATTGCAGACTATAGACCATTCATATCTTTCCATATTTAGATGATTGTCTTATTTTTGCAGACTGTTTCTCAAATCCCTTTAACAACTGTTCGGGAACTTCTGTCCAGTCTGAGGTTTCAAATCAATTTGCAGATGTTTTCTGTCATTCTGTCTCACAAAGTGATTTTCCTGGGATGCATGTTAGCCTTGGGAAAATCCTTCCTTCTGCAGGACAAAGGCAGCATGCTTCACCTGTTTTTCTTGAGTATTTCCAGCCTGAGCTGCAAGATAATTTGTCAGGATAATAGGGTACATGGGTGTGATGATAATAATTATGCCTTTTGTCATACTTCACATCAGGAAAATACAAAGCTACCACAGGTCAATCTGGGCTCAGTATCTATACCCTTTGATTTTTCAGATTCCAATTCTGGGATTGGTAAAGTGGGAGATTGGATGGTAGGTTGACCAGGTAGCTTTCAATCCAGGTCTTCCATTCTCCTGTGTGGCCCTCCACCATCTGTATCTGCTTTAGGGACTGGTTTCAAAGGAGGAGAAGTGCTAGCTCTGTGTGACCCAGTGGTGCATAAGTATCAGAGATATGTTGGATGTGATGAATGCTTTAAAGACCTTGAAACATGTCTGGTATACATGACCTTTTCAGGTGTACACACACAATGCCACAGTAATGTGATAGATGAACAAACAGAGAGGTACCAGATCCAACCCTTATTCAGACTGTCTATAATTGCCTTGGTGGTAGCAGATCAGCTCACTCTATCTTTTCAGGCTTCAGATATTCTGTTAACGAAAGATCGTACTGCAGACAAGCTCAGCAGAACCAGGATAGGTCCCTCCATAAAATGAAAGCTTCATCCTAGGGTCTTCCAAGAATTGATCCAACTTTGTCAAACACCTCTAGTAGATCTGTTTGCCTCCTCTCAGAACAGACAACTAAAGAAATAATGTTGCAGGATTTCTAGCAGTCAGGCCTGGAAGACAGATGTTTTCTCATTCTCATGGATGGGAAGATTCCTGTATGCCCTTTTACCCTTTCCACTGATTACCTGGGTTCTTCTAAAGATCCAGAAGAGCCACAAACCATGGTTATGACTCCCTTCTGGCCAAGACAGTAGTGGTGCTCCCTAATTTTTAATCTGGTGAGGGCAGTTATCTATCACAAGCTTCCCCACTGGCAGGATTTTCTCACACAAGACAGGGGGAGTTTGATATACCTCAGTGAGGCAACTCTTCAGCTAACTACCTGGATTATAGCATCTTGTTACCATTTAATCACCTTTTTTTATGAGGATGTGCAGCAGATATTAAAGGAGGTAAAAAGCTGTCTGCTAGAAAATCATGGTTCTATATCAGAAGACCGAATGGAAAAATATCGAATGGCAAAACAGCGAAAAGGCCGGACCTCGAACTTGCTATTGTGGGGGCTGTGCCCCCTACACCCCCGCTAAATATATCTATCTATATATATATATATATATATATATATATATATATATATATATATATATATATATATATACCAACTCCGAGATCGCACTACAGTGAGGAAAGGGCAAATATTTCAATCTTCACTGTACCACGATCTGGCAAACAGCGCTTTGAGGTCCGGTCTTTTCGTTGTTTTGCCGTTCAATATTTTTTCCATTCGGTCTTCTGATATAGACCCAAAAATCATATATATGCACGTGAAAGACATTTTCTAGTTGATGCCACTCAAAGAACTAAGACCCTTTTCAGGCCTGGCTGCATCTGGTTCTTGATTATTTGTGTGAGTTACTGTCCAATGGCTTGTTGTATTTTTCTTTCAAGGTACATTTGTTAGCCATTTCTGCTATTCTGTCGCTAGATCCTTCTCTTTTGAAAATACAATCAAGTTAAATAGTTTTTGAAAAGGGTGCTACATATCTGACCACATAGGAAACAGATAGCTCCTTCTTGGGAATCTCAATTTTATGCTTAAAAAATTACTTCCATTTGAACCAACTCACAAGGCTGATTTGAGGTTTTTAACATGGGAGACTGTTTTTCTTATTGCTCTGATATTTGCTAGGAGAGTATCTGAGCTACAAGTCCTTATGGTGAGTCAACTCTTTCTCATTTTTCATAGGGACAGGATTTCTTTGAAAACAAATCCTACTTTTATGCCTTGTCTCAAAGTTTACTTTAAATCAGGCCATCAAGCCAGACTGTTAATTCATAGACATCTTTCCTAATCCAACGAAAGAAGGAGAATGAATTCTTCACTCTCTAGATGGCTGTCTGGATGTACAGAGGCAGCTCAGACACTACCTGGGCAAAACTCATCTGTTCAAGAAAGCTGAACAGCTATTTGTCTCCTGTGAAGGTAAGAGAAAAGGACAATCTGTGATAAAGCTGACTTTCTTGATGGTTGTCCCATGCTGTTACTTTATTATACTCACCACAATAAGCCACTTTCAGGCAGGATTACAGCTCATTCAACAAGGGCATTAGTTTCTTTGGTGGCTTTCTAGAAAGGAGTGTTCTCTAGAAGTATTCTAGAGACAGCAACTTGATCCTGTTTTCACACTTTTAGAAAGCAGTGCAAACTGGATTTTTTTTCCAGGTCCAGAACAGAGTTTGACAGGACTGTTCTCCATGCATTGCTGGAGTCTTAATTATTGGCCTTTTCCCTTTGTTTGTTACTTCTTACAAAATTATTGGAATCTACCCAAATAGCGTAGGCAATGGTGAGCCATGTAGGAGCATAGTACAGTTGTGTAAGCAAACTTACCATAACAGTAGATGTTCTAATGGATCACAGTTGCAGTAGCCATTCCTCCCTCCAGGCCCCAATTTTTTCTCTTACTCTACTTATAGTTGCAAGGGTAGGTTTAATTGCATTCTTTTGTATAACCTTATGTTTTGCTTTATTTCCTAGTACAAGTATACATGACTCTTGTCTCTATCCTGAGCAGAAAATGCTCTGAAATAATTTGGCACTCAAAATGTTATACTGCTCTCTATCATTTCTGAATACTTAGTGATTGCTACATTCTTGTCTCTCCACAGAGAGCGTACCCATTACTTTTATCTGCTAGAACTGCTTGTCTAAAGTTTTAGCTCTTTATTTATTGTTAAGATATATTGAAAGGTGTGCTACTGCTAATACCTACATGAAAATGTTTATTTACTCCTCCTTAATTGAATGATTGGGGTAGGGTAGGATTGTACCTATGCTATATTTCTACATTAGAGATTGTTTTACTGACAGACTAAATGTTCTTACTTAGCCATACCATTACAAGTGTCTAATTATCACAGTATGGTTATTTCTTGTGTTTAAACAATACACTAATCATTTTATTAGTAGTTTTTGTTACTATTCTGTATGCTAAACTGTGGAAATTTCTACACTAATTTATATACTCGAGTTATTTTGTGTTTGTCTCATTATATCATTAACATGCTCTCTCCCTACCTTCCTTCCCTCCTAGCCCCCCGTCCACTACTCTGCACTAAGGAACCTACCTGGCCATTAAGGATACCCTCAACAATTTCAAGCCGTGTCCAGTTGGATCCAGTTACTGTACTGTCCCAATACCTTACTACGGCCTGTGCAGTATTTTACAAAGTACGTCCTATGACATGACCCTTACTGATAATTACTCACAGCTGTATTTTGCAATTGTACTGAATTACCTTTGGCCCCTGAGTCAGGAATGCTAGCAGCCAGAGTCCTCTCCAAGTCCAGTATTGTCTATCTCTTTCCTTCACTCACTGCTTTCCTTAGCCTTCCCTACTAGTTTTTTCTGCCCTCTGTCACCTGTTGTTATACAACCACTGAACACCAGGTGGCAGTCTAACCAGGCCTTTACCTTCACTCCCCTTCCATCTGTTCTAATTCGCCCCTGTACACTATTCTTTCCAGCTTCTCCTCCCTTACCCTCTTGCATAATCACTCCTTATATTTCTCCTTCACTGCCCCTAACCTCTACTCCTATCACTGTCTACCATTAGCAGACTAGTATGCAATTTTGTTTCCTCTCTCTATCCTTGGTCTACAACTATACCTGCTCCGCTTGAAGCCACTCACCTGCTTCATCTTCTCTGTCTGGGGTGCTCTGCTTACTGATTGTCTCCTTCACTACTTGCTGTATCCCCTACGGGCTCACTCCGCTCCCCTACCCTACCCCGAATTCCCACCCACCCCCAGTGCTGTTACATTTATACTTAAACCACACCCACTATACTTCCTATCACAACACCACAACTACATAGTTATAAACTCCTCCCCTTATCTCTATACCTTATCAGCACTAAACTACCCTACTCTTCTATAGCTTCTCCTTCTTACTCCTCTGCTTAGCACACTCCCTCATCTCCTCTATCCATTCTCCACAGCTATAACCATTACTCTTACATCTATCACTATATTCTTCCTACCCCTCTACCTACTCTGGATGTACAGAGGCAGCTCAGACACTACCTATCCTACACTTCAACTATATTCTAAACCACCTTTGACTTTACATTAACCTTACTCTGCCATTCCAAATGGCCTACTCACATAAACCTTTGCTTCCATACTTTTTTCTGTCTTGTTTATTATTTATATTTCCAACCTCAACCTATACCCTCACTGCCTATGAGCATTATGTGCTGGCCCATAAAGTGTCCCATCTACAAACTCTCCCAACCTTACTTCCCAACTGCCTCTCTCATTGTAACATTACCTCTACCTCAGCTTATCTGCATCCTAAGTTCCATAGATGTACTCATGTTACTTACCTCCCCAATAGGTTAGCCTCACCTAAACTTAATAAAATCTTAAAAACTTCTTTGATACTATCCAAAAACATTTTAACAGGTGGAGACATTCATCCTAATCCTGGCCCAACACCACTAACAGGTGGAGACATTCATCCTAATCCTGGCCTATCCCCACTAAATGTCAATCTACAAAAACAATTGCATAACAATGCTTCCTCCTCTTCTAGATTAGATAACTCCCTCAGAATAGCACATCTTAATATTCGTAGTATCAACAACAAAATTAGCCAACTGCATGCTCTCCTTCAAGCCCATGCATTCGACATTCTTTGTCTAACAGAAACTTGGCTAAAACCTATTACTCATGACCAAGAAATAATCCCACCTGGATACAATATCCTTAGATGTGACCGCACTTCAAAAAAGGGCGGCGGCATAGCAATCTTGTTCAAATCTGAACTCCTTGTTTCTCCTGTGATGTAGCACTACCCTCAAATACCACTGCTGAGACCCTTACTGTTCAACTCCAAATAAATAGCTCTAAATCAATCTATATAATCTGTTCACATATCCCTCCAGGAAATAATATTACCACCCTAGAAAACATACTTAGTAGCCTATCCACCCACCTTCCTCAAGAAACAATAGTACTAGGAGATTTTAATATAGACTGGACCTTATGCAATTCTTCCAACCCTAAGACCCATATAAATCTATTTGGTTTCACTCAAATAATAAATACCCCCACTAGAATCCATAAGCCTAGTACTAAAGAAACTACTCTTGACTGGATACTAATTAATAGTTACCCTGAAACTTACTTGACAGGATCTCTCCCAGATGACATTAGTGACCATATTCTAACCTACATAGTTAAGCAAAAGAAATCTAGCCCCAAAGACAACAATTTTATCACGTATCGATCTAAAAAACACTTCCAATCTGAGAACTTTATCAATGAACTAAAAGCCTGCGATTGGTCATTACTAAAACTACTCAATCTGGATGAAGCTATCTCCTTCTTTAATTCTCCATTCCTTCATGCTCTAAATAGCCATGCTCCCATTCACTCCTCCAGAGTCAGGACCACAATAGCTCCTTGGCTTACAAAACAAACCAAAGAAAAAATGTTCTTACGGAACAAAATTTGGGCAAAATGGAGAACCTCCAAAAGCCCAGCAGATCACCTCTACTTTAAACAGTTAAGAAATGCCGTCAAAAAATATATAATCTTAGATAAAAAGAACTATTATTCCCATCTTCAACATTCAAACTCTAAAAATCCTCAAAAGTTTTGGTCTGGCATTAATAAACTTCTCAAACCAGGCCAGGCTAGAACTCCTTCTCCCAGCTCTATCCCCCATAACAACCCTCTGCAAATAGCAAATGCTTTTAACAACTACTTCATTGAAGCTATTCAAACCCTTACTAAAACACTATCACCCCCTACCCCCACTCCTACACAACATACCAACGATTCTCTGCCCCCCTTTCATTTACAACCAGTACCAACTACCTTTATCTGCAAACTCCTTCAAAAACTTAAACCCTGCACCCCTTCTGCTGACTGTCTCCCAGCAGAATACCTTCAAATTGCTGCTAAAGCCATCGCATACCCTGTTTCTATCCTTATAAACAGAACTATCTCAGAAGGTTACATCCCTTCCTTATGGAAAATCTCCCATATAATCCCCCTACACAAAGGAGGTAAATCCACTGATATCTCCAACTACTGTCCAATTGCTTTACTCTCCCCTTTAGCTAAAATCATGGAAAAATGTATCCACCATCAACTACTTCAGCACCTTCTCACAATAACTTGCTTGCTAATTGCCAACACGGTTTTAGGCCCTTTCATAGCACTACATCTGCCCTGCTAACTTTTACTGACTGTATTAACAAGAATCGAAACAACAACTCTCTCATCTGCTCTATTTATCGATCTATCAAACGTCTTCGACATGGTTAATCATAACCTACTTATCAATGCACTAAAAGCCCAATATCTTGACCAACAAGCAATCATTTGGTTTAAATCCTATCTTGAAAACAGAAAACAAGCAGTACTCTGGGACAATAAACTATCCCCACCTCTCCCAGTGGACACTGGAGTACCCCAAGGCTCTATCCTAGGACCACTTATTTTTTCCATTTTCATTAATGATCTCCCCCCTCCTCTCATGCTTTATAACAAATACCCCACCTTGAGAGTCATTGACTATCAACTACTAACCCCTTCTTACCTGCATTTTGTCCTTCCTAGTCTCTATTTTTCTTTTTCTTACTTATTGTTTTTTATTTTTTCTCTCAAATGAATGTTGATGCTTAATTACTATGTTTAACTGTTGCCTGATTGTATTTGTAACCCCTCTATTGAATTAAGACATGTTTATCTCCAAAATCAACTCTAATGTCTCTGTACAGTATTCACAAAATTTACTTTCTTTACATATTATGCTGTATAATTTAAGCTAGTCATTTTTTTCTAAATTTTTAATGCCTTAATGTATTTGTGCATGGAGCTTTTTTCCCCGGGCCTCTGCTGAAAATGGATATGTATCCAGCTAGACTAGCCCGGTCAACAAATATAAAATAAATAAATAATAAAATAAATAGATGGAGTGCTTCAAGCAGTCCTGGCAACTGAAACACATGGAAGGTGCCTAAAGCTTTGGGAAGCTAACTGGCGCAGGGCGTAATACCCACATAGCTTAGGCTACTGCAAGAATGATCCATTAGAACATCTACTGTTATGGTAAGTTTACTTAAACAACTGTTCTTTTTTCCTTCTAACCACATGGTTACTCCTGTCCCAGGAATGGCAATAAATTCTTCATCCCTGTGTAGGTTCCAGATACTCACCTCTGTCCAGAGGCTCAGTACCAGAAAAACATTCAAAAGCAAATGGGCATGTTTTCTATATATGGAAACCCTAAAAGTCTTAAACTCTTCACAGCAAAAAGTACCAACACAGTTGTACTATCTTTCTCAGATCTTTGACACAGAATTAATTTATTCCTCAGTTATGGTGTACTTTACTTCCATTTCTAACTTTCGTCAATATTCTTTGTCAGTATTTTTGAAAGTATGTAAGGCCTTCCTCAGAAATATTTTTCTTATCTGGTCCTTTATCAAAGATCCTGTCCCACTGTGGGTTTATACTTCTTTCCAAGAACTTGATTCCTCCTTCTTTTGAACCATCTGCTACAGCTAAGCTAAAAGAGATATCCTGGAAAATGTTCTTTCTAGTGGCCATTATTTCATCAAGAAGAGTCACTGAGTTACAAGCATTATGTATTATTCATCCATATTTAATTTTCCACAAGGATAGTGTCATTACGAACTAACCCCTCTTCTATACCTAAAGTAGCCTCAGTCACTCTGTCAGCCTGTCTTTACTGTTTCCTATCTGTGATATTTGTTGCATCATGTGGATGTTCACAGACCGCATAAATTGTATGTGAACACAGCCAAATCTGTCAGGAAAGACTTTCAATTGTTTGTACAGTAAACTCTCAGTTAACCGACAATCATGGGGATTGGCAGATGCCAGATAACTGTAGATCTGATGCTGTTAGTCTTCGTTCATTCCTTACTGATGGGTTCTCAGTTCCATCCTCAGAATCGAACCGGCCCAATATCAAGCTTGTGTCAGCCAAAGTCCCTCGAGCCAAGGCCCTACCCAGAATGCTCTGCTCCCTGTTGTCTCAGATCTTGTTTGCCACGTTGCTGTACAGCCATGTCAAGCCACTCTCTCAGCTGTCTAATTTTTTGAAAATTTTGTACATTGTTCTTACTGTAAAGTTTTTCAAATAGTTTCTACTAATTTTTTCCTACCCTAGTGTATACTTTAGATTCTCTCCCTTTAGTCTTTTTCCCTTTACTACCCTTTTCTTACCACTGAGGTCATTCTTCATTACCATCGTTGGTAATCCTTCCTTTTCTCTTCTTACCCATTTGGGTAACCTTTCCTCTTCTTTTTGGTATTCTTCTTCTTCTCCACATCATAATGTCAGATAAGAAAAGTAGCATTGGTTTTAAGCAGTGTAAGGACTGCGGCCGTAAGTTACTGCTTTAAAAAAAAAAGAGGAAGAATGAATTAATATTGAAACGTCTTCTCAAATCTCCTTTCTCTGAGGCTATTTCTGGTTGGAAGGCTCACCCCCTCCTTTTAAACCCCATAAGAGGCATTCTTCCTCTTCATTATCGAGGTCACTCCCTTCTTCTCCCTCTGGAGATCATAGGGAGTCATCTTATAAGATGGTGAAATTGATTACTACTTCGGCACTGCCACCTGTGTCCCTGTTGGCTCCAGGCTCAGCACCACCTCAAATGATTCTGGCTCCAGCCATGTCTTCCTTATCTACACCAACACCAGAGTTCCTGGTGCAGCCCTTACCGGCACCATCCATGCAGGTACAGTTCCCTTCGGCACCGTTGATACAATCCACTTCAGCTCCGAGTATGACATTTCTGTCCTCCATGATGCAGACATTTTCGTTGCCGACAAGTTCTTTGGTGCAGTCCTTTTTGGCACCATCCTTATTACCAGTGCAGTCACTTTCCTCGATGGTACCGTACCCATCGGGGCAGACTTTTGCCTTTATGGTGCAGACACCTTCAACTTCTATGGCGCTGATGTCGTCGGTGCAAACTACTTCCACACCATTTTTTTCAATACAGACGTCCTTGGTTCCAGGGTCTGCACCTCACAAATTAGCAAGGACCAAGTATTCTCTTTCCTTGGATCCATTCACTGGTAATTAATATAGTCCTTTTCTAGAAAGGCCAGAATCACCATCAGCTCTCTCTATGAAGTCATCCAGGAGCCTCTCTGAGCAAGATGTGTTGCGGCTTGTTGACCAGTTGCTTGTGGCCAGAAGTCTCTCTCACTCATCGAAGTCCATGTTTCCTCCTTCAGGTAAATGTGTATCTCCTCAAACTCCAATGTACACTCCTCCTTCGACTTCTACCCGAGTTTTGAAGCCTATTACTCCGATAACAACTTCCCTTCCTCCAAATCCAATAGTGGATCTCACTTTGGAACCAGAGTCATCCTTGTGGGCCTCGGTACACTGGGCATTGGGCTCTTCTCAGGCCAGTGGCTGTGCCATAGGGGAGGGCATTCCTGGTTCCACACTGATTTTTTTCTATGGCACTCACCAGGAATCTTCTCTCTCTCTCATGGTTCACAGTCCTCTTGAGACTCTCGGTCTGGGGGTCGGCACGTCGGGGTGGGGTGTGACCCCGGTTCCAAGATTGTCGTGCTTGGTTCCAGGCTCCCATCCCTCATTGGGCAGACTGGCCTTCTAGGCCATGGAGAGGGCACTTGCCTCCGCTAGCAAACCCCACATGTCAGAGTCCTCTCCCCCCTCTGTGCCGCAACTGTCACAAGCCACAACCACCGGACACTGGGAACAAGGGACTCAGGTTTCTCCTCCTGAGGAGAACCCCTCTTCACAGTCTTCCCCAGAACCTTCCACTGAGAAAGTACCTCGCAAAGCAACATGCAAGAGGAAGCACATGGACTCCAATGAGGAGTCGTGTACTGAAAATACAGATTTTGATGATGGGGAAGGGTCCCCACGCTCACCCTCTGATGAGGTGTCCTTTGGTGACATCCTCAAGATCCTTAGACAGAGGGGTGAGTGGAAGTCCTCTAATCCTTCCTCTGTGGAATCCATATTCCTGCAGGCTTTTTGTGCCTGGCTCCCTACCTCCTGGGTCACCCCCACCGGCCAATGAGCTCGTCCAGCTCATAGTCCAGCACACATGGAAGGCTCCTGACAGCCTGGAAGCGATACAAAGGAGACCGGATAAAATATTATCGCCCCCAGCTGAGTTTCCACATTGGTCACGAGGTCTTTCAGTAGATGCTATGGTGGTGGTGGCTGCAACCAATAAGGATTTGGCAGAAGAGAGCCAAACTGTCCATTCACCCAACAAGGAGTCCCAGGCGATAGACAGACTAGGGAAGCATATATTTGCTTCGTTGACCTTCTCTATAAGGTCTTTGAACTATTTGGTGAGGTGTGAACAAGATGGCAAGACCCTGTCTGCCTTTGGTGTCAGACACCACTCCTCAACAGTTCTACTCCAGAAATCAGGGAAGCGGGAAGATGTGGCACAAGAAATTACAGGGCTCTTTCCGGGATGCATGTGCCGAGTTTTCCCCTGGAAGCAGAGGGGGAAACTCCAATGGAAGACACCCCTTTCAAGGCAGAGGAGGTCCGCGAAACCGGGGTTCCAGAGATTCCTTCTCTGGCCAACCCTATCAGCGCTTCTGAAGCATTTCCCGACTGCTCATAGTCAAAGGGAAGCAGCAGCACACAAAATCCAAAAGCTGCTACAAAAAAGAGTCATCCAGATGGCCCCCCCCCCAGACCAGACAGAATCCAGATTTTACTCAAGGTTCTTTTTAGTGCCAAAAAAGACAGGGGACTGGAGACCAATTCTGGATCTCAGCACACTGAACGAATTTGTAAAAACAGAGAAATTCCAGATGGTCTATCCTTCCTCTTCTGGAAGAAGATGATAGGATGTGCTCTGTAAATTTTCAAGATGCGTATTACCACATAAAAATGGACAAACACTCAAGAAGATACCTCCGCTTCTGCAGAGGAGCCAGTCACTACCAATTTCGAGCTCTGCCCTTCGGTCTCTCTACAGCCCCCAGAGTGTTCACCAAATGTATGGCAGTGGTTATTGCTCACTTGCGACTTCAAGGTTTCCAGGCATTTCCATAGCTAGACAACTGGCTCCTCACTGCCCCCACCAAGCGCCTATTGGAAGAAGCTCTGCACTACACTCTCCTCACAGCACAAAACCTGGGAATCACTATAAACTGGGAGAAATCCAACACAACCCCAGCTCAGTCTTTGGAATTCATCGGGGTACTGTTGGACACAAGAAATTGCACAGCATCTCTTCCAGACCACAGGCTTCAGAGAATAAGGCAACAGGTTCAACTACTGCTCTGTCAACACAAATCTCCCGCTCTATCTATACTCCAACTCTTGGGGTCAATGGCAACCTCGATCACCATTGTTCCTCTAGCCAGGTTCCACATGAGGTGCCTTCAGTGGTTACTTCTCACTCAGTGGTACCCTCTACAACTTCCCTTGTCTTTTCAGATAAGTGTAACTCAGAGATGTAACCAAGATTTACTCTGGTGGATGTCTTGAAATCCCCAACAATGGTCTCGCCCCTTCAGCCCTCATCAACTGATAGCCATGGTGACCACGGACACCTCCCTGATTGGGTGGGCTATGTCAGAGAAACTCGGTCCAAGGCACCTGGTCGAAGACAGAGGCCCTTTTGCATATCAGTGTCCTGGAACTGAGGGCAGTGCTACTAGCATTGCAAGCATTTCATTCCATCCTTCTGTCAGGGAATATTGCGATCCAATCAGACAGCATGTCAGTGGTCTGGCACATCAACAAACAAGGGGGCACCAGGTCTTACCCATTATGCCGAGAGGCCTTGAGAATATGGTAATCGGTGATAGCTTCCAACCACTTTCTAATTGCAATGCACATTCCCGAGAGCTCCAACATGATAGTGTACAAATTGACCAGGTGCATTCTGCAACCTCACGAGTGGTCCCTCAATCCTATGATAGCGGCAAGAATCTTCAACTGCTTGGGCCAGCCTTGCTACGACCTATTTGCCTCCTCAACCAACTACAAGTGCAGCAACTATTTTGCCCTGATCCCCCCTCGGGGACAGTCACCGAGAGACACTCTAGTCCACGCTTGGGCCTCGGGTCTACTTTATGCTTATCCTCCTCTTCCCCTCATCTCCCAATTTCTGAAGAAAGCACGACAGTTGAAAAGCAAAGTGATCCTCATTGCTCCATATTGGCCTCGACAAGTCTGGTTCCCCTTCCTCTGGCCTCACCTGCTAGATCAACCATGGATCCTCAATCCATCCCCAACATTGATCTCCCATCCGCAGGGTCTGACTCACCCCACTCTAACAGCCCTGAAACTGACAGCTTGGTTTCTCCACTTCCAATGATTGCCAGGCAGGAAAACCTCTCGTCCCCTGTGCGCAGTATTTTTATTGCATCTCATAAATCGTCCACCAGACTAATCTATCTTAATAAATGGAAAAGGTTCTCTCTATGGGCAGCGAATAAACAATTAGATCCCTTGTCAGCCCCAGTTTCGGTGGTTTTGGATTCGTGTACATTTAGCTCCCATCTCAAATTTTCACATTGGTTTTCAGGATTCTTCACTTATGTCACATAGACTCTGTAAAACTTTCTTGAAGGGGGTTATCCACCTAAAACCTCGCTTTAGAGAACCGGTACAACCTTGGGATTTGGCATTGGTTCTGCAAGCTCTAACAGCCACCCCCTTTGAACCTGCATCTACATGTGAAATGAAATATCTCTCTTGGAAAACTTTGTTTCTGATTGCAATCACATCGGCCAGAGGCTTGTCAGAACTTCAGGCCTTATGCATTAAACCTCCCTATCTTATCTTCCATCGGGATAGGGTATCACTGAGAACTAATTCTTCTTTTTTACCAAAAGTGGTGTCAGAGTGATCTATCAACCAATCTCTTGATCTCCCAGTGTTCTTTCCTAACCACTCTAACAAGGGAGAGTATTGCCTGCACTCCTTGGATGTTCATAGACAATTACATTTTTATCTGGATAGAACAAAATCTACCCATAAATCAGACCAACTGTTTCTGACCTTTTCTGGATCTATACAAGGTTATCCTGTCTCAAAAGTTACATTGGCTTCATGGCTGAGAAATTGTATTACTTTTATATACAACAAAAACGTCACTTTGCCTCACAGAGTGAAAGCACATTCTAGAAGATCTATGGTAACTTCAGCAGCTTTCCCTGCTAAGTCTTCCCTCAATGATATTTGCTCAGCTGCGACTTGGGCCAAACCTCATACCTTTATTAATCATTACAAGTTGGACTTGGTCTCGAGAGGTAGAGCTTCTTTTGGCTCCATGGTGCTCAGGAATGTCCTTCCATGATGGTCACCTAAAGGATGCAGGTAGCTGGGGACTCTGTCCCATCAGTAAGGAATGAACAAAGATTAACAACATCAGATAAAGAAGTTATGTCTTACCATAACGTTCCATCTGTGTTGTTGATCTTTGTTCATTCATTACTTCCCACCCTCCATCCCCCATCCGGAGGTTCCTGGTTGATCTCATGTACTCCTTTATTGTAGGTCTGTTATGACCAGAGGTAACCTCTAGTTTTATCTATCAACTTGCAAACTCGATCTGAGGTAACAGGGAGCAGAGCATTCTGGGTAGGACCTTGGCTTGAGAGTTTTTGGCTGACGCGAGCTTGATATTGGCTGGCTCAGTTCCGAGGACGGAACCGATAACCCATCAGTAATGAATGGATGAAGATCAACAGCACAGATGGAACGTTATGGTAAGACATAACTTCTTTTTTCTGGTTGCCTGAGAGTTACTTTTAAAATAGGCCTGACTAATACTGTACCGTATACTATTTGTTTGGTTTGTCTTGTTCTCAGGTTGGTGAAAGAGGGAATTTATTCCTATCTTTATTTTTAAAACTCGAAAACTCTAAAAACATAAGATATGTTTCTGTAGGGGAAAATAGGAAGTGCAACACATGAAAATTGTATTGTATTTCTTCGATTTCTTTTTGCTGGTTGCTTGAGAGTGCTGGTTGCTTAGGTTCCAGTTAACTGAGAGTTTGCTGTATCTTTTCCTAATAAAAATTAACTTTATTCAGATGGTTGACAGACTCAAATAAATTCTTTTATGAGAAAACAGTAAACATTTCCTTCTCTGCTTACAGCTCACCCAAGAATGGTAGTTACCTCTGAAGCATGCATATTGAAATGATGCTTGTGCAGTGGCTACATACTAAAAGAATACTTTTGAAAGACAATGAGGATGTGATATCCAGAGCCTGGTTTTGGTAATGGCTTTCAGCAGAATAATATCAGGGAAGAAGGAAAATGGGTGGAATAATACTGATTGTTAGAGGGGCTCCAACGATGATAGAAAAAGAAAAAAAAGACAATAATGGCAGACTTATGGTACTAAGGGGTTATTGGCAGGGGAGGAGGAAGGTTATGTTGGCATGTATTTATATTCCATCTAAAAATCTATTATGGAGCTTAGGAAAAATGTGGGAGAAATAATCAGCTTTCATTAGGGAATATTGTTTAGAGGGACTGTCAAAGAGTAAAATATTGCAGAATAAGAGGAATCTTACACAACAAGAAAAGGAGCAACTGCAGAGTGCTAAAAGGAAATAATGTACTATTTGCATAATATGTATGAGTTTATAAAGGTTGTGTTAAGCAACTTATTTTTGATAACAACCACAGAGCCCAAAACACTTGCAACGCAACAACTAAGAAAACAGAAAGATAAATGGGTTGTCACTGCATTTAAGGATTTTATGATAAAAAAATAACCAGAGATCCTGTAGAGAACTTGGAGATATTTTGGAAATGTTATGAAAATCTGTATAAAACAGAGGAAAGTTCAAACCAAGAAAAGGCACAAATGCAAATATTAATGGAAGACTTAACTTAATTATGCCAAGGTCAGAGGAAGATGAAGCTCAACAACTAATAGCTAAGACAGGAAGATATGAGATATAAATGGTGATATCATCAATCACCAGAGAAGCCTTAATGAACATACCATATTTCTGTGTTAGTTTAGAAGATGAGAGGGAAAAGGTGATAAAGATGTGCAAGGTTTTAACAGTATTTTAAAATGGAAGATGGTATCAGCATCTTTGAAAAAATCTGTGGTGGCTGTATTACCCATTGGAAGTAAAGACTGTTCAGACCCAGCTTTATATAAACCTATTTCAATTTTAAACCACATTTATAGTGTTTATGTCTATAGGAGAAATGGCACAGGTGCTGCCAAAATTGATAGATATGGATCAGTGTAGTTTTGTGGAGTTTAGGCAAATGTTTAACATCATTAATATAATAATGATGATCCAGAGGGAAGCAGAATGTAAGAAAATGCTGCTGTTGCTGGGGGGTGGTATTTCTGCAGAGAAAGTATTTAATAGAGTCAAACTGGATTGTGTGAGCAAGTCAAAGGTAACATTTGCATTCCCTGATAGGAATAATATAATTAATTAGGGGATATATGAAGAGTTGGAAAAGAAGAATTAAGATGGGAGGGTTCCTCTCCAATACGCTGTGTTTGAACAGAGAAACAAAAAAAAAAAACGATCAAATCAGTTGCTCCACTCTTTAATAAAACTAAAAGACAGTTAAGCGCTTTTCATTTAGTCCATTGACTAAACTTCATCAGACAATGTGCATGGTAAAATGAATGCAAACTTAAGTACAAGTCCTAATTACAACATTATTAACTGGACAGCCCTAATTACAAAATTAAAAGAACATTTCAGTGTTACAAAATGTGGTAAACAGTTCACTAATAATACTACTACATCTTCTCAAACAATACAAAAGTAAGAAATCTAGTAAATAATGAGCAATAGGTGCTTTGTGCTAAAATTAAAATAAATATAAAAATAAATATTTGAACCTATCAAGCAGGGTGTTCTGTTTCTTATAATACCTTCCTTCTAATGTAGGTATATACAATGATACACAGAGGAAAGTTCTACTGACATAATAAACAAGCGAGGTGATGATGGTACCAATTTACCTATACCCCCCTGATGTTCATCGTGTTACACTGCTGCAGTCATTACACTTGGGTTATCCTGCCATCAGGCGGTTCCCCAGTCGGCCTGAGTTCCAAAGTCTTGGTCCGGTGTCGGTTGCTGTCGCCTCCTCTCTGACGTCAGTGTGACAGGGATATATAAGATGCAGCCAACGCCATTTTCTTCAGTCTTTCTTGCCGCGCAGTGCCCAAAGCGAAAGCAGTTTGCAAGTGCCGGTCGGCCGTCTCCTGAGATTTTCATTCCAAATCCAGAACCGAAGTCTTCTACAAAGCTAAGCACCCCGTTGGGGAAACTTTTTCTTGCCTCAGACCGATGTCAGTAAAAGTTAATAACTGTATTTCTTGTGAGAAGCAAATACCTCATAAGGATTTCCATTCCTATTGTATCCCATGCCTAGGCCCAGACCACGACGTCACTGGTTGCCGGTTTTGTGCTAGGTTTAACAAGCGCACTATTAAACGTCGGTTTGATTTTGCCCGACATTATTTTGGTAGAAAATTCAATTATACCATGCTGTCGGAACTTCCGACAACCGGAATACACAAAAAGCGCAAAGACAAGGATAGGCATCCTAGGCCCAAAACTGACGACGAAGCCTCTTCTAGGCCAGTCGCCGGTTCTCCAGTTTTCAGCGAGGCGCCTTCACAGCCCCTGAAGACCGCTTCTGTAGAACCACAGGCCGCCTCTGACTCCCACGTGGAGATGGCTGGGCCTTTGGATGCACAAGTTATTCAGCATACCGAGACTAACCTTTCAGAGGGATCCGGAGTAGCTGAGCAACCCACAGCTTCAGAGGGTGTCTTCAGACCTACTCAGTTAAGCATTAAACCCTCAGCTAAATCTAAGCCTCCTTTAAAATCAAAGAAACAAATACAGCATTCACCAGGGCAGGCCTCCATGCCTAAGAAACAAATGCTCAAAATGGCCGAATACCTAATCACTCTGATCAGGGGGTCCCATCCCCCCTCCTGATAAAAGGCCTAGACTGGATGCAGACTATGTCTCATCCGACCAGGTGTCCATCTCTTCTGATTCATCCTCAGACCTGGGATACTCTTTACCCCCTTATGAGGATTCTGATGCTGAGGAATCAATTCCATCAGCCTCACCGCCTGAGGACTACTCCTTTGGGGAAACCCTACATACCATGAGGGAGCATTTCCACTGGGAAGGCCAGGATTACTCAGAATCCAAGAAAAGGCTCAGAGACTTCCTTTTATTACCTCAACACAGTCCCCTTGCTATTCCGCAAGTGTTAGATATTGTGGATGATGTGTATATTGAATCCAGCTTAAATCCTGATTCCTTACCTCCAGCCCCTGTTAAACCTGACAGATACTACAGAGTCCCTGACTCACATAAATTTCTGTGTAAAAGCCCTGTAGCTGACCATGAAACTATTTCTCAGGGACCCAAAGGAGTTAAGGCCTCATCAGCCAAGAATCCAGTTCCCTCTGACAAAGATTCCAGAGCATTAGACAGATGGGGAAAGAAAGTATATACGTCTGCAGCTTTAGCAATGAGAGCCTTAAATTGCCAGTTTCATATGCTAAAATATCAGCAGTTTTTACTGTCTCAGTTAAAACAAAAAATGCTTCCAGAATTAGATCCTCCTAATTTAAAAGAAATGCAGGATTTATTGCATGCAGCTGAACAAGTGGGAAAGCATACTTTGCAATGTGGTTTTGATTCTCTAGAGGCCTCCTGCAGAGCAGCAGTTACAGGCTCTGTCATTAGAAGACATGCTTGGTTAAAAGAACATACGTTACCAGATCATGTTAAAGCAACATTATTGGATGCACCTTTGCAGCAGGATGTGTTATTTGGAGTTTAGGCAGAAGAGGTATTAAAGAAAATGGAGGATAAGGCAAAATCTATGCAAACGGTGAAGGATTTCTTACAGGTTCAGCCTCCTAGATTTAGCAGAAACTGGCCAACTAAGAATTGGTCCTTTCCAATTACAGACAGACCTCAAAGGGGAAGAGTCAGACATCCAAGAGGTAAAGGGGAAGATGCAGACGTCCAAGAGGTAGAGGTCAAACACAAGGTCCTTACAGGCCTCGACAATGGGTTGCATCAGGCCAAAAAGAAGGGGGAGACAGGCTCCAACCATATAAAAAGCAGCTCCAATGACTTCCCACTACAGCTGCCAAACAAATCCCTCTTGGCAGCCCCCTTGGGAGGAAAACTGGCACTCTTCTACCACAACTGGCAAATGATCACCAAAGACAAATGGGTTCTCAACATTGTATTTCAAGGTTACAGGTTCCACTTTCACACTCTGCCAAGGTTAAAAGGAATGCCAAATCTGCTACCAAATCAATGGGCAGAGGCCCAAAAACAAATTACAGCACTCATGGATATGAGAGCTATTCAATAGGTACCATCACAGGAGCAAGGACAAGGATTTTATTTAAGACTCTTTCTGGTACCCAGAAAGGACAAAACCTGGAGGCCCATTCTGGATCTTTCATCTCTAAACACTTACCTGGATGTTCCGAAATTCAAAATGTTGACAATACAGCAGCTTCTTCCCATGCTGGGCAAGAAAGCTTGGATCATGACTTTGGACCTCAAGGAGGCATACCTGCATGTCCCTATCAGACAAAACTGCAGAAGATAGCGAACAACGACCACAGTATCCAAAAAGTTCTTTAATAAAATCTCTTTCAGTAGGCACTCTCTGAGAATTAGAACGCTCACCTCTATCACCTCTCTCAGAGGAATTAACTGGATTCAGAAGAAAATTGTCCAGAGACATCTGATTTCCTTCTCTGGTCTCTCTAAAAATCCTTGGAAGATGGTACTGTGGATCAGAAGACATCAAAAACAACGAAAAGGCACCAAGTAGCAAGCAGCAAGTAGCGAACAACGACCACAGTATCCAAAAAGTTCTTTAATAAAATCTCTTTCAGTAGGCACTCTCTGAGAATTAGAACGCTCACCTCTATCACCTCTCTCGCTACTTGCTGCTTGCTACTTGGTGCCTTTTCGTTGTTTTTGATGTCTTCTGATCCACAGTACCATCTTCCAAGGATTTTTAGAGAGACCAGAGAAGGAAATCAGATGTCTCTGGACAATTTTCTTCTGAATCCAGTTAATTCCTCTGAGAGAGGTGATAGAGGTGAGCGTTCTAATTCTCAGAGAGTGCCTACTGAAAGAGATTTTATTAAAGAACTTTTTGGATACTGTGGTCGTTGTTCGCTACCTAAAACTGCAGAAGATACCTCAGATTCATAGCTAGTTCAATGCACTACCAATTCTCTGCACTGCCCTTTGGCTTATCTACTGCGCCCAGGGTCTTCACAAAGTGCCTGGCACCAGTAATTGCATTTTGCAGACAGAAAGGAATTCAAATTTATCCATACCTGGACGACTGCCTGATTCAAGCAGAGAGCAAGGACATTCTTCTAAAGCATCTGGCATTTGTAAAAAAGTTATTAAGTTGCCTGGGGTACACAGTAAATGAAAAGAAATCAAAACTAGTGCCCTCACAAGAGATTATATTCCTGGGTGCCAGCTTGAACACAATGGCCCAGATGGCTTATCTCATGCCAGACAAACAAGGACAACTGACTCAATACTTTCAATTGATGGCAACAAAGACCCAACTCCCTGCAAGAAAAATTCTGCAGGCCTTGGGTTACATGGCATCCTGCATACTACTAATTCCATATGCCAGACTGCATATGAGGAAACTACAATGGTACCTAAAGAATGTATGTTCTCAACACTGTCAAAGTTTGGAAACGGTTATACCACTAATCCCTTGCCTTCAACAGGAGTTACAATGGTGGGCTCAAGCTTGCCACCTCAACAAGGGACAGCCTTTTACACAACCCACAGCCAGGCAAACACTGACAACAGATGCATTGGATTACGCCTGGGGAGCACACATGGCAGGCAAATGTATTCAGGGCACGTGGCCCGCAGAACAAAGGCATCTTCACATCAATCAAAAAGAGATGCTAGCTGTACAAAATGCCCTTATAGCTTTCAGGGACCTGCTATATCCAGGACAACTACTGCTAAAGACAGACAACACCACAGTTATGTGGTACATAAACAAGCAAGGGGGCACTCACTCCTACCCCCTATGCAGACAAGCCATGACCTTGTGAAACACAGCTATAAACCTTCAAGTTCATTTGCAAGCACAATTCCTGCCAGGAGAGAAAAACACACTGGCAGACGACTTAAGCAGAAACATCATGGATCCCCACGAATGGGAATTGAATCCACAAATATTCAGAATGATAACACAGAAATGGTGGAGCCCGGACATAGATCTGTTTGCATCCCCAATAAACTGCCAGCATGGAAAGTGAATTCCTTCTCATTCAGCTGGGAGAACCTACAAGTATACGCTTTCCCACCACTACCTCTCCTGCCAAAGGTACTCATAAAAGCCAGGCAAGAAGAGCCAAAGATGATCCTGATTGCACCAGACTGGCCACGCCAGCACTGGTACCCAATCTTAAGGAGCTTAGCACAAGAACCACCCTTGATTTTGCCTCAAATCCCACATCTGCTGACTCAGCACAACAATCAATTACTCCACAGCCAGCTAAAGACCTTAAACCTAGCTGCATGGAAGATTCCTTAATCAAGCAAGCAATGCCTCTCTCCAAAGCAGTTATGGATGTCATTCTGGAGGCCAGAAGGCCTAGTACCAGGAAAGCCTATTTGGATAAATGGAAGAGATTCTGTGCCTGGAACCAAGCTCACAGCCTTGACCCTGTTTTCCCAAACATTGCTCAGATACTACAATACTTAACTGAGATGCTGGACAAAGGCCTCTCCTTCTCATCCATCAAGATCCACGCCTCTGCCATCTCTGCTCATTACAACACGGATCCACTGATTTTCTCTAATCATCTGTTAAAACAGTACCTCAGAGGGGCTAAAAACATAAGACCGCCCCGTAGAGCACCTACTCCAAATTGGGACCTCAACTTTGTTTTGGAAAAATTAACTTTACTTCCTTTTGAGCCAGCTAACACAGCAGAATTAAAATATATCTCTTGGAAAACTGCTCTGCTCCTGGCAATAACATCAGCACGAAGAGTTTCAGAATTACAGGCACTAATGGCAGTGGAACCTTTCCTCATTTTCCACCAGGACAGGGTGTCTTTAAGAACTAACTCTATGTTTATGCCAAAGGTGGTATCCAGTGTGGCTCTAAACCAAGCTATTCACCTGCCAACTTTTTATCCTAAACCACAGAATAAAGGGGAGAGACTACTGCACTCTTTGGACATTCACAGGCAGTTACGCTTCTACTTGGACAAAACCAAAGCTTTCAGAAAATCTGAGAAATTATTGGTAGCATATGCTGCAGGAGCACAGGGAAAAACCATTTCAAAACAGACTATTTCAAAATGGATAGGACATTGTATACGTTTCTGCTACACATACCATGGAAAACCTGTACCTAGCAGCATTAGATCTCACTCCACCAGGGCAACAGCCACTTCAACTGCCTACCTCAGGGGAGTACCTACCAAGGATATTTTGGAAGTAGCAACTTGGAGTTCTGTACATACCTTCACCAAGCATTACCATCTGCCTCTATACTCTAAATCCAGAGCTGGCTTCGCCACTGCAGTGCTGCAGGGCCTTATAGCCACCCCTAATGCCTTATAGAACCAGCCACCCTACCTCAGCTTTGGGATTCTACCCAAGTGTAATGACTGCAGCAGTGTAACATGATGAACATAGTACAGTTTTGTACCTACCATAAATGTAGATGTTCGAGTGTATACACTGCTACCTATACCGCCTATACCCCCCTGATGTTAAGTTGTCAATCTCGCCTTCATTCTTGCTGGATGGGTTTGGAGCCAACTCGGCTACTTACTAAAGCTCGAGAGCTTATTTTACCGGCTCGAGGCAACCCTATATCCCATGATGCTAGGCGATAACTCTCCAGATCTCGTTTGCCACTTTCGCTTGCGAGGTGCGTATTTTTACCAGCTCCTGGTAAGTCTTTAAATATATAGTGTTACAGTCACCCTTTTTGGTTAATTTTTCACTCAGTTGTTTTTCAGTAGTTAGCGACTACCTCCAATTCTTTTCTGTTTATACCTTCCCTTTTTATCCCTTATATCCCCTCCCCTCCACTCTTAGGTTAGGCCTTAAGCCTGCCCCTTTCCTAATTTTTCTTAGGGATCCTGTGGAGTGTTTGGGTGTGTCAGTATCCTAATTAATATTTTTATTGTTTTTTATAGTTTTTTGAGTGTTGTGTGTGTGTGTGGGTGTGTGTGTGTGTGTGTGTGTGTGTGTGTGTGTGTGTGTGTTTTCTCTTTCCTTTTGTGATCCTTCAACACTGTTATGTCGAAGGAGCCAAAGGAAACTAAGGTCTCAGGCTTTAAGAAGTGTGACTCGTGCTGTCAGAAGATGTCTCTGACAGATGGTCACACTTCTTGTGTTTACTGCCTGGGACCCCTGCACCTGCAGGACTCTTGTTCTGTGTGTCATGCATTCAGTCCAAGAGTCCTGCAGGAGCGCAGGAACAAACTTATACTGAGGGGCTTGTTAAAGCCCGAGGGCTCCCCGACTAAGTCTGTGTCAGGGAGGCCTTCGAAACCAGCAAAACTGTTGGCTCCAAGTACTAAGCCTTTGGCTGCTGGCTCTTCGTCTGTGCCTAGATCGGCTGGAGCCGATCCCTGCGAGTCACAGGTTCCGGTCTCGGCACCACTCGGTGCCGATACCTTTGAGTCCATGCATTCACTGTTGGCTCCGGCTGGAGCCGACGTGTCCTCGGCTCCTTTGGCTCCATCCATATCTAAGAAGAGGTCAAGATCCCCTTCATTGGAGTCCATCCATTCGGCTCCGAGATCTCCCCTGCTCTCGGAGCGGAGCCATCGGAGCCGATCTTCTCGGTCATCCAGGCTGTCAGATCATGACCTTGAGAGAGTGGTAAGTAGACTGTTAAAGTTTCAGGCATTGGCCCAGATGATCTGTAGCCTGTCTCATCAGACGGTAACTATTACGACTCCACCTATTTTTCCTCCTTCAACTCTCCCTCAGAGTTCGGAGCCGGAGCTCCTCGGAGCCGTGACTGTTGTGGCGTCAGAGCTGATACCTCCCCCTTCGGCTCCTTCGTCTTCTGCTCCGATCTCCTCCTTGATGCCTTCATTGGACGGATCCGGGTGCCTGGTCTCTCTCGTGGGCTCCGAGGGGGCGAGTGGCATCGGACCATTGTCCGACCCCATTCTCCCTCTCGGAGCGTCAGCGCTGGTGAGTTCGGCCCCGACATCGGCCTCGGAGCCTTCCCTGTCGGTGCGGCCTGGGGTTCCTACCTCTTCAGAGCGGGGGCCCTCTGGCCTTTCTGACAGGGGAGCCTTTGAGGTGATGAGGAGTGTACTAGCCCCAGGGCATAGTCAATGGTCAGCTCCATCAGCTCCTCCCACTACAGTGCCTGCTGATGTCTCTTCCCACTCTCTTGCTCCCGGACCCAGAGATCCAACGCCTCAGGTTTCCCCACTGGGAATTTCTTCCTCTTCTGAGGCTTCTCCTGACCTGTCAATGGAGCCTCTGCATAAGAGGACATGTAAGAGGAAGCATGTGGACTCCGCTGAGTCCATTACATCTGACACCGACTTGGATGAGTCGGAAGGATCCCCAAAGTCCCCCTCTGAGGATGTCTCTTTCTCAGACATCCTAGAAATCCTTAAGCAGAGGGGGAACTGGTCTTCCCTTAATCCTTCCGAGGACGAGTCGGTGTACCTGGAGGTGTTTGGTTCTCGACCCTCCACCTCCTGGGTGTCTCTGTCTTTCGACCCCCTTATGGAAGTAGTGGCTCGGACGGCGTGGTCAGCCCCAGATTCGGTGGAACCCACCCCTCGGAGGCCATCTAAATTCATCACAGCACCAGTTGACAAACAATTCCTAACAAAAGGTGTACCGGCAGATGCCATGGTGGTGGCTGCAGCCACCAAGAAGGAACTAGCTGATCCTTCAGTACCTATCCATTCTCCTAATAAGGATTCTAGGACCATGGATAGGTACGGTAAGCGGATGTTTTCTTCAGCGACCTTTGCCATGCAGTCGCTGAATTACTTGTGTCACTTCACCCGCCTTCAGAGAGATATTCTCAAAGAGCTGGGAGAAGTCTTACAGGATCCATCAGCTGCTGGGTCCCAGGATAAAATATACTCACAGCTTGGAACCCTGAACTCGATTGTTAACTCCTCCATGCGTCTAATTTCATATGCAGACGATGGAGTGTGTAGGGCCGTGGGCACAGGAGTGGCCTTAAGGCGTCATGCCTGGATGTGGCTGTCTAATTTCGCGGACCCCTTCAAGGCGTCCTTCACAAATTCCCCTTTTGATGGTTCGGCTTTGTTCGGACCTCAAGTGAAAGACACCTTGACCAGATGCAAACAAGATGGCAAGACTCTTTCTGCCGTAGGAGTCCATTTCTCCACCCCTTCAAGACCATACCCTAAGGGTCAGAAGGGTGGGAAAATGTGGTTCCGCAAATCTCAAGGAGTCACGCCTGACACAAGAGGTCAGTTTACCCCCAGAGGCAGAGGAGGTAACAACAACAGACACCGCCCTAGGGGCAGAGGGGGTCCACAGAACCAGGGTAGCAGGGAGCCTCTCTCTGACAAACCCTTCCAGCATCCCTGACATGTTGCCCGATTGTCCACCTTCCGAGGCAGTCGGGGGAAGATTGTCACTGTACCCAATAGCCTGGCTTTCCCTTGCTCAAGACAAATGGGTACAGTCGATCATATCCGAGGGTTACAAAATTCCCTTTATCCAAACCCCAGTTCAGCAAAAGGGAACCCTTCCAGATGTTCCACCCGGTCTAAGGGAACTAGCAGTATCAGAGATATCAAAACTGCTAGCAAAAAGAGCCATCCAGCCAGTCCCAGCAGACCAACTAGGATCCGGAATCTACTCAAGGTTCTTTTTGGTACCGAAAAAGACAGGGGACTGGAGACCAATATTAGATCTCAGCAAACTAAACAAGTTTGTAAAGAGAACAAGATTCCAGATGGTCACGCTACAGTCCATTCTACCCTTTCTGGGCAAGGACAATTGGATGTGCTCCGTGGACCTTCAGGATGCATACTATCACATCAAAATTCACAGGCGCTCCAGAAGGTTTCTCCGCTTTCGGCTGGGGACCAGTCACTACCAATTCAGAGCCCTAACCTTTGGTCTCACTGCAGCCCCCAGAGTGTTCACCAAATGTATGGCAGCAGTTACGGCTCACCTGAGACGGCAAGGATTCCAGGTATTTCCATATCTAGACGACTGGCTCCTCACTGCCACCACCAGGCATCAACTTCTCCAAGACAGAGCTTACACCATTCACATTTGCAGAGGGCTAGGAATCTCTATAAATTTTGAAAAGTCTGCCTTGTCGCCTTGTCAGTCTATTACCTTTATAGGCGCCAACTTGAACACCGTACAACTTTCAGCAAAGTTAACAGATCAAAGGGTCTTAGATATTCAAAACCATGTCCATGTTCTTCTTCAGAGCGACAAAATTCAGGCCAGGTATGTCCTGAAAGTATTGGGATATATGGCGGCCGCCATAACACATCTTCCCCTTGCACGTTTTAACATGCGTCTTCTACAGTGGATGCTTTTCGCCCAATGGTCTTTTCAGCAACTCCCCATGCACCACAAGATCATGATAACTCCAACTTGCAAAAGTCATCTGTCCTGGTGGATATTGTCCCCTCAAGTCCATCAAGGCAGACCCTTTGTTCCTCCTCCCCCGGTCGCCACGGTGACATTGGACGCCTCCCTGATGGGGTGGGGGGGGGGGCATTTTCAGGGCAGGATGGTCCATGGCACTTGGCAACCTTTCGAACGCCACCTGCACATAAATGTCCTAGAGATGAGAGCAGTGCTTTTAACGTTGCAAGCCCTCCATGACTCTCTTCCCCTAGGAACTATTGCAATCCAAACGGACAATATGTCCGTAGTGTGGTATATCAACAAGCAAGGCGGAACCAAGTCCTATCCCCTGTGTCGAGAGGCACTTAGACTTTGGCAATGGGCAATCTCCTCTCAGCGGTTTCTGATAGCAACGCATATCCCCGGGAAGTCCAACATCATAGCGGACAGGTTGAGCAGAGCTGTACTCATGCCACACGAGTGGTCTCTCAAACAATCTGTGGTGGAAGAGATTTTTCAGAAGTGGGGCCTTCCTTGCTGCGATCTTTTTGCTACACCCCAAAACAGCAAATGCCCCGACTTCTTCACCCTCTTCCCCCTTCCAGGCCATCCCCTCAGAGACGTGCTAGTCCAAGATTGGCCTCGGGGACTTCTCTATGCCTTTCCACCCTTTCCTCTAATCCCACAAGTAATTCAGAAAGCAACTGCCTTGAGAGCCAAGTTGATTCTCATTGCCCCTTATTGGCCTCGACAGATATGGTTTCCGTTCCTACATCGTTATCTTTTGGTACAGCCATGGCATCTGGACCCAGCTCCAGATCTGTTGACCCATCAGTCGGGGCAGCTGCACCAATCCCTACATTCTCTCAACCTCACTGCTTGGTTGCTCCACTTCCGTCCTTAGCCAGGCTTCCTATGATTTCTAATCCCGTCCGGGATATCATAGTAGCTTCCCTTAAATCTTCCACCAGAAGGATTTACACTAGTAAATGGAAACATTTCTCCTTCTGGGCAAAGGCAAGGAATATAGATCCCTTTACTGCCCCAATTCATTCGGTCTGAGACTTCCTAGCCGAAATTTTTCATTCAGGGTCTTCTGCCTCTACAGTAAAGGTTCAGTTGGCAGCCATATCGAATTTTCATACAGGCTTATCGGACCACAACATCATGTCCAATAAGCTTTGCAAAGCTTTCCTTAAAGGTGTATATTTACTTAAGCCTCCGATCAAAGACCCTCCACCTCAGTGGGATCTTAATTTAGTCTTAACATCCTTGATTCTTTCCCCCTTTGAACCTGTGGTCTCCTGTTCATTGAAATTTCTTTCTTGGAAGACACTCTTCCTAGTCGCCATTACTTCTGCTAGGAGAGTATCTGAGCTTCACGCCCTCTGCATTCGTCCTCACTACTTAATCTTCCATAAAGACAGGGTTTCTCTAAGGACTAATCCATCCTTCTTACCCAAGGTGGCTTCGCAGACAAATTTAAATCAATCAATTGATCTCCCAGTTTTTTTTTCCCAAACTATACTAATAGAGCGGAGCAAAAGCTACATTATCTAGATGTTCACCGCCAGGTCCGATAATATTTGGATAGAACCAAACAAATAAGGAAGTCTGATCAACTGTTTTTATCGTACGCAGAAAATAAGAAAGGCCTTTCTGTTTCTAAGGTGACCCTATCTAGGTGGCTGTCTTCTGTGATTACATCTATTTATCAACTCAGAGGCAGGGAATTAACTTCTAAGCCAAAAGCCCATTCAACTAGAGCACAAGCTACATCTACAGCTTTTCAAGCTAGACTACCAATAGACACTATCTGTGCGGCAGCCACATGGGCCTCTCCTCATACCTTTGTTTCACATTACAAATTGGACATGGCCTCCAGGGACAGAGCAACATTTGGTTCCACCATTCTTAAGAGTCTGTTCCAATGAGCCACCCAGGATGAAGGTGCTAGGGACGCGGTCCCATCCAGCAAGAATGAAGGCGAGATTGACAACTTAACATTGAGAAGTTATGTACCTACCATAACGTTCCATGTTAGTTGTCTTCTCTCGCCTTCTTTCTTGCGTCCCACCCACCATCCCCCTAGCCTGGACAGACCGAGAAGATCTTCCCTTCCTTGAAGGGTCCTTATATTCCCTTGTTCACCATCTAGGTGTCCTAGGATATATATAGTGTAGGTAATGATCTTTGGGGGTTTTATCCCTCTTCCTCCTCCTTTCAGTTGGAGGATTTTGTTTTATTGGCCTATGCTAGCTTTTTCAGCTTCCAAATGAGATCTGGGGAGTTATCGCCTAGTATCATGGGATATAGGGTTGCCTCGAGCCGGTAAAATAAGCTCTCGAGCTTTAGTAAGTGGCCGAGTCGGAGCCGAGGATTGGCTCCGAACCCATCCAGCAAGAAAGAAGGCGAGAGAAGACAACTAACATGGAACATTATGGTAGGTACATAACTTCTCATTTTTGATGTACCTATGATTGAGTATGGTAAACAAAAAAGCAAAAAAAAACAAGTTAAGGTTTACTTTAGTCATCTCAAAAGACTCAAGTTTTAAAATACATGCTATTGAACAAAACTCGTTCAGGCCAGGTAGCTGATAAGAGTTCAGCCTAAATTGCCAAAGCAATTCCAATTTCTCTAAAAGCAGGGAAAAAGCCCCCCCCCCCCTAATATCTGGTCTAATGCAATCAATAACTCGAAACTTGAAATGGTGCCCTTGAAATTCTAAACAATTCCTGGTTAATGGGCTGTCAAGTTTTCCTCTGCTAATATAATATGTGTGTTCATAGACCCTTTCCCTGAATTTACGGCCGGTTTTACTGACATAGAACGCTGAGCAGCACTGGCACTGTGCTAATTATACAACAAACTTAGAATTACAGTTAAATTTGTCCTTTGTGTAATATTGTTTCCCTCTTATTGTGAATTTAATACCTGTTTCGGTATACTTGCACTAGTTACATGCTTCACATTTATATGTTCCAGTATATTTTTTGGTGGTTGCTCTTGAGTTTTCTGTGACATTCTTCAAATTTTGCCCTTTCCTATAGATGACTAATGGTTGATCTTCTACCTTCCCCTGAATGTCCCTATCGTTGGTAAGTAGTTCCCAGTTTTTTACTAGAATCCTTTTTAATCCTTGTGCTTCAGTATTGAAGGTAGTAATAAAACTCAAGGAGAAATTCAGTTGAGGTCTTTCCTCCTCAGTAACTGAAGAACTTCCCCCTCTATTAGTGTCCACCTGTTCGACACATTGTAATAATGAAGAATCACTGTGGGGTTTGTTGTTGAGGATCAGCTTAAAAAGGCCTAAGTTTCATTTCCCACTGACCTCCAGAATAAGTTCTGTTAAAAAATCACTGGGGTACCCCCAATGAAGGAACATATTTCTCAAGGTGTCACATTCTTTCTCAAAATGGTGTTCTGATATCATCCTTGCCGCATGCACCAGCTGCCCCTTGACCACAGACTTTTTCTGGTGGAAAGGATGGGAGCTGGTATAGTGCAGGAAGGAGTTAGAGTAGTTTTTTTTTCCCCCAAAAATATGTGCTGTATACTTTTTCTAAGCATGGTCCTTGGACAACTCCACATCTAGGTAATTAATAGATTCACCGTTGAAATAGCTAGTGAAATGTAAAAAAGATGTAGAGTTATTAAAACGTTCCACTAATTCGGTGGCTAGGTCAAGGTCCCCTTTGATGACCATAAATATGATATCCAAGAAGCGTATATAATAAAAAAGATTGTGTTTCACCTCGTCATTATCTAGGATGGCTTCCCATTCCCAGTGGGCCATCACTAGGTTAGCAAAGCTAGCCCTGCATGAGGACCCCATTGCAACACCAATTTTTTGCAAAAAGTAGTTGTTTTCAAACATGATGTAATTATTAGAGAGAACAATACCTAGCAGTTCTTTCACTAGTCTTACCTCAGTTTGTTCGGCTCCCAAAGATCTAATATGTTCCATTACCCATTCAGTACCTGTGTCTTGTGAGATAACTAAAATTGTAGCCCTCCCTATAATCTAAATTGTTTATGTCAGATAAGAAGGACCACGAATCTTTACATATTTGTGGTTCTAAAGCAACATATTTTTTCAATATGCTGTTAATGACTTTTGCGCATGGGTAAGTAATGGATTGTCTAGCATCCACCAAAGGTCGCATTGGTGGATTATCCTGATTTTTGTGAATTTTAGGGACCACAAACAACCTAGACATTCTAGGTGAAGCCATTGAGAAATAGTTAAATGTTTTAATGTCTATCAAAGAGTCGATAAATAAGTAATTTAAGTAAGATCTTATTCGGTTATAAGCTATGTTCACATCATTTAAACTCACATTGACATATGCTTCACCTTCCAGTATCTTAGTAATTCTGTTAGTGTAATCAACAATGTCCATTAGCACAAGGCCGCTGCCTTTGTCAGGTTTCATAAGGCGGGCAGGTAAGAATTTAAAACAGTCAAGAGCATCCAATTCTTGTTTATTCAAGTTCATTCTATGGTCATTCCACCGTACTGTGTTAACTAAAGTCCTAAAGTCCATCTCACAGATCCTGTCAAATAACAGCAACGTTGGATTGACTGGCAGGTTATATGTGCTACTTATTCACAATTGCTGTAACTCTTCCTGCTCCCTGTGGCCCAATAGTATGCGAAGATTCAGTTTTCTAATATATAACTTAAAGTCAACTAGGATGTTCGCTAAGTAGAGCATACGTGAGGGAATGAAAGTTAAACCTTTTGCAAATACTTCAGCTAAGACAGGGTCTATTTCGGAGTTGGTAAAGTTGTACATTTTGAAGTCGCCTTCCATATTTGTAATGATTTTACAATTTCCACTGTTAAAGTCATTGGGGGTAAGTGATAACAATGACTTTAACAGTGCTTTTTATAGCGCACTCTGTGCAGCCACTTGTGAAGCTGCTACTTGGTCCACAGCAGTTATTCAAGAGCTGCTTGCTGAAGCCTCCACCTGATTTTTGCTTAAAAAGCTTGGTATTCTTCTTATCCAGCAATGTGAAAACTGGGGTAATATCATACAGTATTGTTGCATTAGGTAATCACAATAACAACGGATGTTTACAATAGCCTGGTCTTAACAGCAATAATCCCTACTCCTTCATCTTTATGTGTTTCTTTTCTTGCAGAATTTTTTGTTCCATGTAAATAGTTCTGTTGCTGTGTTGTTTTGAAAATCTGATGTATGGTGATTCTCAGACATTTTAAGCTTGTGTTTACTCACATGAAAGTATGTGTACTAGCTTTTGGACAAGAAAAGGTCCTAATTCTCACATAGTTAAAGTCACTTACTCTCACTTGTATAAGGTGCAGCACTGCTTAATTGTTTTGCAGTAATGACTAGTATCCATTTTGTGTTACTCATAACCTAAATTGCACCTTTCAGTATTTTAATTCAGTAGTACTCTCTATCCAAAATAATAACTGCTTTATCAAACAACATAGACTTACAGCTTCCATGAAATCTCAAACCAATAAGAGACCTGCCTTGGAAACTCTGGAAAAAATCTGCTCATCAGCTGGCAACAAGTATAATTAAACCAGAGACATACTGCAAGAACTAGCATAAAAATGAGAAACAGAATGACTTATATCCAGGTAAAAACCTTTGCCAATCTAAGGGCATAGTGGACAGATTTAGAAGTAATATTTGGTAAACATAATAGCCTGGTATACAAAATCCATCACCTGATGTAGTAACACAACTTCTGTGCTCGACTTGGCTAAGTAACTTGCAGTAAGAGTACTTTGTTTCAAGTCTACCTATGCCTTTTCCTTTCTTTCACACCTCTCTCATATCAAACCACTTGACTTCAACACATCAAATGATCTCCCCCAAATTCTATTTTAGAACTATCTGCAAGGAATGTAAGTAGTAATATTTCAAAATTAAAAGATTCCTCCTTGCCCTTTAGCAATTGTGACATCCATCCCAAATTTCTAAAAAAGGCTGCATCCTTTATAACCTTTCTTGCATTTATTCAGCTTCTCTGTCATTACAGAATCTATCCCAGGATTTCCGGGTAACAGGAAACTAACTAAAATAATGCTTCTCTCCAAAACCAACTCTATGTCTTCAATTCTGAGAGACAAGATACTTGTGATAGCTCAGGATAGAATATGGAGGCACTAAACACAAGAAATGCTTCTATTTCTAACTTTTACTCCAGACTCAATAACCAGCCCCTTATCCATTGTTATATGACTCATGCCACAGACGTATTGTCATGTAAAGAGACTGTACTCACAAACAAGGTAGAATCCCCTTTTACAATTAACAAATGAACAAAATGTGCTGTATGTATTGAATCATGTGCCTTACTTTAAACCCAAGTACTATTGCTTTCAGTCAGTTTTACAGTTTTGACTCTTGAGTTGCTTTTGACTATTCTGCCAAATGAAGTATAATAATTAGATGATCTTGAATTGCTCTGTATTTGACTGTCACCCTCAGACTAGGAACATTAATGTTTTCGGAGTGAGGTTGTTTATCAAGGACTCTGAGATGACATTACTATGCTCTCTGGCAAGTCCTGATAATTTCTGTCTGACTGTTAATTTGCCTGAGATTTCTTCTGTAGAGGTGTGCATCATATTTGCTGACTATATATGCTGTTATTCAAGTGCAGTTGTACTATGGGAGATCTTATAATGTTGCTTCCCCAATGAAATAGAACTGCATGGGACTTTACCCCTCTATAGTAACTTCCTCTTGGGAAGATAGTGCAGTTATGAGTAAAAATGCTTGCCTATGCAGCAGATCTTCAAGGAAATGTCACATTAGCAGTAAAGCTGTTATCCCTCCTTCATCTTAATGAAAGGTTTATGTAATTCTCTTGCTTTTTATTTATTGTACATTTACACAGTTAAATGTTTTCTTATTATAATTACACTGTAATTAGACTTCTGTGGTACTTGTGACTAATATTGTGTTCTTTAGATTGTGTAACTAGTTAGGTAGGTGGTTCAAATTTGACAGTAATGAACGTGTGTGTGTGTGTGTGTGTGTGTGTGTGTGTGTGTGTGTGTGTGTGTGTGTGTGTGTGTGCGTGTGTGCGAGTGTGTGTGTGTCCGTGATTCTAGTCAAGGAAGTAAAGCTTCAGCAAGATATGTGCTGTGCCCACTTCCATTTCTACTCAGGAGAAAAATGTATTATCTATATGATGCCCCTACACTGGCCCAGTAATCAAGGAGCCTCAATCCTCACCAGTAACACCAGTGAGGGACGTGCACATTGAGAGGATAACAAGTACACACAGTAAAGTACAATTTCCCTTAAGAGCACACAGAGATCACATTCAGTCTGGAGCAGGTTTTTCCCTTTTTCTCAATGTCCCCAATAAAACTCCCCACTGGCACAGCTATAGGGTTATGATCTCAGCCGAGCGGTCAAGCCAAAACCTCCAGCACCTTCTCTGTCCAACCAGTGCTTCATGCCCCTGCCCAAGTAGCTGACACACACACTTTGAGATTTGATTTATATACAAGCACACGCACACTCCTGTGAAAGGCTGGCACAGATTCACTAGCTATGCCCCCTTCTGCCCAGACTAAAAGGTAGTTATCACTGCCACCAACCAGCTGTTTATCAGCTACTATAAGGCCCTTCCCAAAGGGTGACCAATTCTAGATTTGATTTGTGATGAGTGGGAGGGTGAGTGTGAATCCCACAAGCAGTCTGTTGTGGCATATGTCCTAAATCTCAGGACAAGGCTCAGGGACCTCATGGGCTTGGTCCAAGAGAACCTGGCAGAAGCCCTGCATCAGAAAAAGGTTGGTATGACAGGAATGTCGAGCTAGAGAGTATGGTGTGGGGCAGCAGGTTATGGTTCTTATTATTGTCAGACACAACAAGCTGCAGGCAGCTTGGGAGGGACCCTTCAAAGTGATAAGGAAGGTCAGTGACGTTAACTACATGGTAGAACTGCTAGGGAGGAGTCAGGGGCATAAATTGTACCATGTTAACACCATGAAACCTTACCATGATAGGGAGGCCCTGGTGATAAGTATTTGCAGTAAAGGCAAGAGGAGTCTGAGGGGGGATCTATGGCTACATGGAGTCAGCCAGCCAAATCCCAAATTACTATGGTGGACCTTAGGGTTGCAGGCATATAATAGGACAGTGGAGCATTGTACTGAAGTCAGCAATGCAAAAGCAGCTGGAATCTCAAGACAGGGAATGGGGTAATATATACCCAGATAGGCTCATCCTTCTCAAGCAATGTTTCTGTATTTTCACAGGTAGATGCTAAATGCTACCAGTTGTATCAGTGTGGCTTTTCACGTGGGATAGAGTCAGATGAGAAGAAATTATTTCATTCTGCAAGCTATCCCAGCAGTAATGTTTGGGATATTAATTTAAGAACTCTCTTAGAGAGGGAGAGCATTCTGTATTCCATGTTGGACCTGGAAAGAACCATTCACCACACTTGCCTTGCTCTGAAATAAATTATTATGGCATAGTGATTCTCTTAGATATAGCCAGGAATATAACAAAGCTTAGTGTAGATATTTTTCTTTATTTATTTGAGACTGTCCTGCGGTGTTGTTTTAAATATTTCCTGTGATTTTGAACTCTGATGTTACTGTGATTATATACTGAGTATTTTTTTGTTCTTGTATTAGTTATTATTAAATATAGTTAACCCTATCATTGTGGCTCGTCTGTGTAGAGATATATTTAATTTCTGATAGTGCTTGTATATTTGTTTGGTGACACTGTATGGGCCACTCTTAATAGCTTTGCTCTTTGTCAAACTACCATTTGTATTAACAGTAATATTACACAGTAAGATTGGACACCCTTTGTTAAGGGCCTTAAAGTAGCCGATAAGGAGTTGGCTGGTGGCAGTAATAACTACCTTATAGTCTGGGCAGAAGGGAGCATAGCTAGTTAATCTGTGCCAGTCTTTCCAAGGTGTGTGTGTGTGTGTGTGTGTGTGTGTGTGTGTGTGTGTGTGTGTGTGTGTGTGTGTGTGTAAATCACACCTCAAAGAGTGTGTGTTAGCTACTTGGGCAGGGACACAGAGGACTTGGTTGGACAGAGAGGGTGCTGGAGTTCTTGGCTTGGTCACTCAGCTGAGATCTTAACTCTATAGTTGTGCCAGTGTGGAGTCTTACTGGATATCTGGAGAAAGGGAGAGAAACCAGCCCCAGATTGACTGCGGTCTCTGCATGCTCTTAAGGGAAATTGTACTTGATGCATCTGGAAATACTGTATGTACTTGTCATCCTCCCAATGTACATCCCCCACTAGTGCCATTGGTTGGGATTGAGGCTTCCTGATTACTGGGCATCACCGATACATAGGGACACAATTGGGTTGAATTGTATGATTATGCTTATATAGATCCTGTTGGTTGTTAAGCTAGTATATATGCATGAACTTATGAACATTTAATTATTTAAAAGGAATACCTACTACAATTAGAAGTCTCTGTGAGGGTCTTTTGAGGCTTTACTAATTGAAGAAGGCTTCTAGCATCACTGGCTTTATATGAGACCTTCCTGTGCCAACAAAGGTTTGAAAGAATCTTAGTGCTAGACCAGCACTGGTCTTGAAAGGGATTGAGATGCAACTTGTGACATTTCTAGTTGGGAATTGAAGACAGATAAAGAAGGTTCATCAGATGTTATGATTTACTGTTACAGTAGCCTCTACTCGAAGATCTTCTATTACAGAAAGTACTTTTGCACACAAGTGATCTTTTGTTTTATGAAATACAACAGAAACATGTGTGGCTTATATTACTGAAATCCATTTGTCACAGCATATGAGCTGACTGATTCGAGGCAATTAGTTAGAGATCTTATGGTTTAATGAGATGGATCTTTGGTCATATGTAACTGTTTTCAAACATGTATGTGGTTGAAGTCATTTTGCTTTTTTATCATCTTATCTACGTGTGGCAGACATGGAAATATTCCTAGCAGGTTGATGTTATGCAAAAGGCTGGCAGCAGCTACATACAATGGTCGTAATAATTTATTTAATGAGGTGAGTGCTGTAAGTCATGTAGTGGTCTACTATGTGCCTTACAGCACTTGCAGAAAAAAATCTGTCCCTCGGAATCTGAAACATTTTTGGTTCTCAGTAAGTGATTTTGTAATATAAGCAGCCATGTGCAGGATGTGAACAATTCAGGGAGATACTGAGTATAAGCAGGAAGGCTGAGAAATCCTACAGGTCACTATTATGTTAATGATAGTATAATGGCATGGTAATGAGCCACGGTAATAAAATGAAGGACTCCACACATGCAAATGAGGATGTGACGATTGGGGAGAGATGGGCAAAGGCTGCCAGCCTAGTCAAATAGAATTTGATATATAATTCTGGCATTTTTAAATAAATGTAAAATACAGGCATGTTTTTCTTGAGTGTAAAGAATACTGTGAAATGTGGACCTGCAAAATATGTGACAACATATCACTGTACTGGCTCAGTGAAGCATGTTGTGACCCTTTCATGTTAGAATTCGGCTCCAGTGCGGCTGGATGAAGGTTTCATGCCCATTGTTTTAAGGCTAAAGTTTATGACCAGAATTTAGATGTGGAATGTGCTTTATTGCTCTAGTTTCTGTTAGAATATACATGTGAAATGTCTTCTATTGTTCTAAGTTTCTGTGCATGTGATCAATTAAAGAGCAGTAAACAATAAATTGGGTTAGCATGATTTGTTAAACAGTATGGAGAAAAAATGGATTGTTAAACTGGTAGGTCTCTTTAAATCAGGGCTCAATGATCTTTAATTGATCACGTCTTCTGAATTATGTATTTAAAGTATCTCTTACTTTGCTGATAACTACACTGATGCAGGCTATGTAACTATCCAGCTGAAACCTGTTTGTTTTTTTGTTGAGGATACTTTCAATAAAGTATTTATTTGGAGCCACTGTATGCCGGTCTTTCTATTTTTTGGTTTGCATTGAGTTTCATTGAGACCGTGCAGCTGCCGTACTCGCAGAGGTTTCTATTGTTTCAGTTTACCTATCAGAAATCCACAAACTATGGCAGACAATGCTATACCTATGCCCTATCACAAATCTGGATCATCATCAAGCATGTGTTTGGCCTACTAATGCACACTTTTGCAGACTCAGTGTGTCTGGGGGGGGGGGTGCCCTGCAATATGACCCTGCCACATGTGCTCATATATTTTCTGCCTGTGCTATGTTACATAATTGAGAAAGTAAAATCCCAATAATGAGCCTGTGGAGAAGCTGGCAGTAGCGGAAGACTGTCAAATGAAGGCACGTGCAAGAGGATGTGGCACTAGCTAATAGACATTGTCTGGTTAATAACTATGGACCAGAATAAAGCATTACCCAGAACACTAAAAGTGAGGCAAGCAAACCTACACTCAGTCTGTGCTTATCCATGCAGAGATTAGCCATACTGTGCATCAGACATAGGATACCCAAGTAACAAAGTACAGAGGCATGGCATGGTTATTATAATTTTCACATGCGAGCAGGGACACACTGTCAAATATCATCCACAGGAAAATGAGTGTGTGGTGACATGACTGGTACTAACTTGGTGCTGTGTGTCAGCCATGTTACATTGGACCAGGAGGGGCAGCTGTTATCATTGCTGTCCAGGGTCACACACATGTATGCTGCTGTAAGACAGAAATGCAGTTGTCCTAAGACAATAGTAATTACAGAAACAAATGAAGTAATAGGCATCCCTGCACCTAGAAATTCTTTCAGTTTCTCAGGTACAGAAGAGTATTCTCCTGTATGGTTTCGGAACTACAAAAAATGTCATTATGTTACATGCCTACAACACATACATGTATTAGGCAGAAAACCCATCGTCGTGCAGACTGGACTGGTACCTACAATACTTTTTAGATGGTCTTATTCTGGCTTCTTCCAACCAGCTAAGAAGGTCAGGGTCATCGTGTCTTTTTCAGCTCATGCAGTGTAATATAGATCATCACAGTAGCACAACCTGTGTTGGTGTATCCATAATGTAGATTGAAAATGTTGGCATTGCAGGGTGGCACAGTGGTGTGAAAGATTACAAAATGTGTGTGGTAGGTGCATCTTGACTAAATATGAGCTCAGATATGCTCCTTAGTGCTTCATTTGGCTAGAAAAGAAGTATATGTTGCAAGACCTATCTTTCAAGGTCATTGATGCTCCCATGAATGCTCAGTGCACATTGCAGGTGTTCATGCGAGTGCACAAGACTGAGAGAGCTTCTTTACACATCTTGGATCAAAGGTGCAATGTATACAAATAGTGATTCAGTAACATTCATTATATGGCTCCCAAATGACATAACTGCTGTAGCCAGAGCCTCTGATTTACATGATATTACACCCTTCAACCACCATTAGCTTCATCACACTATGGGAGATAAAATGATTGGTAATCTCCCAAAATGTAGTCACTAACTTCATAAACTTTCTTCATTTGGAGCTACAGTTCTTTTGTGGTAAGTTTGAACTTCAAAAAATGTACTTTCAAGCTGCCTCCAGCGGGAATATTTATCTAAAACAGGTGAGCATAGGCAATGTGCTGTGTAAGTGTATGCTAACATTTGTAAGGTACAGTTGCATTCAGGTATAGTCAGGTCAGGTATTTCACTGAAAAGGTGGTTACCCTAGGTCAAATGGATGCAGTTGAATGAGTACTTTAAAGTTCCACATCATGTATTTTGTGAAAAAGTTATCATGTCATTGCAATTATACTGCTTTGTGTATGTTGTTGTTGTCTGAGGGCATGTACAATTCAATGTAAAGCTTTAGTAGAATTGTGCCCCATTAGACTAATTGCAGTACTGCATTTATCATATATATATATATATATATCTATTTATCTATATATATATATATATATATATACATGTGTATATATATATATATATATATATATATATATATATACATGTGTATATATATATATATATATATATATATATATATATATATATATATATATATATATATATATATATATGTACATATATATATATATATATATATATATACATATATATATATATATATATATATATATATACACATACATATACTGCCTTTGACTGTAGAAGTTTTTCTTTGGGGGGAAACACTTCCTAGTACATACAATTGCAGGTTGCAGCAGCATTATGGCAGACAGGTGTACATAAACCATGTGGGACACTGTTTAAAGATCATATATATGTACTCTGAGTGCTTGATGGTAGTTGCTGTACAGGATGTACATAATCACTGTGCAAAAGAGATAATGTCAGTGCTATTGGCAGTGACACACCTGTAGGATTTGAACACAGAATAAGTCTTTGTTGCTGCTTGCCACTCTCTGCAGCTGGCACACTCACCTTACCACCACAGAAGAGGTATCTGTAATCTGACCTTGTATGGAATATGCCCATTTCTGCACCATTTGTCCGTGTTATGCTGTGAGGATGGTCAGCCAGTGTCTCTTAGCACACAGGTGATAGTTGACAATGGAGTTTTGTTGTAGACCACTGCCTGATGTTGTCATCTGCAAGCTGGACATGTCATGTATACTTTACAACCTTCTTTCTTGGGTGTAGGGAAAAAATACTACAGCTATCTGAACAGTGTTTATGGATTTGCAGGTGTGTGTGTCACAGATACTAGAGATATATATATATATATATATATATATATATATATATATATATATATATATATATATATATATATATCTTTATCTCTCTAGTTATATGTGCATATATATATATATATATATATATATATATATATATATATATATATATATATATATTACAACCATCTGCCCACAGTACCGAGTAGGTTGTAAGAGAGTATGTGCATGGAATATACTGATGGAATATACTGATGTGCTACCTTCACGTAAGTTGATTTTTCCATATACATCATAGTACCTGCAAAATGAAAGAAACAGAAATGCAAGTTCTCCTATGCAGAGGCAGACTTTTTTACAGGCTGTCATCTACATGGTCAGTAGATGACTGTCCATGCTAATTCTGACAGACCCTTCTCTGACTATTCCTGGCAAAGTGGATTGGATAACATTAATGCTGGCAGTAGCCAGATCAGAAACTATTATCAGGTCAGACACAAGGCCACCGACATAAGCGATGCCAAGAAGTGCACCACTTGCCAAGTACATGATATTAGGGTGATGAGAAGCTGTCCATCAGCTGAACTGCCATTAAAAGAGATGGAGGAGTTCTTGGCTTCTTTACATATTGGGCAGTCTGAGTCCTCCACAGGCCTCAGTGGAGTCCTAGACATTGGAGTAAAACTACAACAAGCTCTGAGAATCTCTGAGATGCTCCAGGTGTGTGTGTGTGTGTGTGTGTGTGTGTGTGTGTGTGTGTGTGTGTGTGTGTGTGTGTGTGTGTCTGTGTATGTGTCTGTTATGTATTAGGTAACTGTATACTGTGTTAAATTGTACTGTACTGCACATTGCATGTGCTATCAGTTTTTAACATAGGAACACCAGGGCTTCAGACAAGATCACCAGTACAAGACAAGGTCTATGTTGTTACAGTCGACCACTATACAAAGTGGATGTTCATCATATTTATTACTACTGCAGTAGTCTTAGCTATATAGCTTATTTCTTGCCATAGATATAACAGCTTGCCAGCTTCCAAAGCTTCAGGGCACTTTCCACATGCCCAAACTGTCATACAACTTGAGCTCACCTGACTAAAAGACAAGTTTGGGCACAAACTGCTTCAGAGGTTTACTGCTGTTGAAAAATACTCTCCTTTTCCTTTAAAGTTTTCAAGGCTCGACCATCGGCTTGTGCTTTTCTTTTCTGGGCAGATATGTTTCCTGGGGGGGACTTCCATTTTCTTTATTTTGCTGATGTTTCATTATTTTCCTATTCAGGAAGGTTACTTTAAAGCTGGGAGTGTTGTGTTTTAATGGACTGTGTTGAGACTGTAACTTACTTTTAAACAGAGCCCTTGTTTTTTTTCTGTCAGTTTTAAAATGGAGTAAAGTAACTGAAAACATTTTTTCCTGTGGTGAACTTGTATTTATTTATTTTACTTTTGTGGGGCAGCATACTGTCTTAAAGTGCTTTTACTGTTTCTCTGCCAAAAAGTAACTTTTGTTGACTGGTAGTGTTTATTGGCGATTGCTGCCTGTCTTCTCCTGGAAAGAGGCACCATTTTTGGCTTGATGATGGAACAGACTACTTGTCCCATGGTCAGTCCTTCTTCCAGCCACAAAAAGAAAAAAAATAAGCAAACAGCCTTTGCCACCATAGCTGGCTTGCAATTTGCCACAGCTGCAGGTCGGTGACTTTGCTTTGGGCATTTGTTAACCCTCAGACCACTTACATTTTACTCCAGCATAGTTGGCCCCATTTTTTCTGGCAAACAGGAACAGAAAACCAAGCATGTATCTACTCCTCCTTAATTTTGTTTGGATTAGAGTAGTTTCCTTGATGTGGTGTAAGGTTTAATTCAGGCAATTGATCCTTCTTGCAAACCTGTTTCTGTTAAAAGAAAGAGGGATTTCTCTTTTCCTGAAAAAAATTCAAGATTCTGAATCTAAACAGAAAGATGCAGGGATGGATACATGTTTTTTTTTTCCCTCAGATTTCTGATTTAAACTCATATGAGAGCTCTGTTTCTGATTCTCCCTTTGAGGTGTATGTTTCTCTAAGACTATTGCTAGAATACAAAGCACTATGAGCTTGATTCCTTCTTTAGGTCCATATCAAGCTTTGCTTGGACCATTTTCCAGGAGCTCCTGGTCTCTTCTCCATTCACCTCCCAAACATAGTTAGGTAAGATAATCTAACCATATAGCTAAAGCTTCTGCAACAGTGATCAACATGATGAACATAGTACAGCTGTGTAAGTTAAACTTACCATAACAGAAGATGTTCAAATGATCACTGCTGCATTAGCCTCTCCCTCCTTCCATCCCCCATTGATTTTTGGTTTTTGTTTTATGCCAGGGTGTGGACATTTTTTTTTTTGATTTTCCTAGTGTTGTCCTTTCAAGGCTTAGCCTCCCTCTCTGCTGACAGGAAAATTCTGTAGGGTTTTGTGCCTGGCCTTGTCTTTTATTCAGCTCAGCTCAAGCTGCCTGAGAGTTTGGGTGCACAGAAGGCACCCTGAAGCTTTGGAAACTGTTTGTTATAGCCTTGGCAGGATATAAATCATATAGGTTAAGTGTACTGCAGTAATGATCTTTCAGACATCTACTGTTACCATAAGTTTAACTTACACAACTGTTATTCATTCTTTCATTCTCTGGGATTAAAGTAATGATGGCAGGTTTTATTTATTGCAGGTATTGCCCTTTGACTGTCTTCACAATTGACATTTTATCGTGCTCCAACATTGTAGGTGTACCACTTTCTGATGTCATAAGTGACTGAGAATCCAACAATGACAGTAGCTGAAATGTGATATGGTGGGGGGTAGCAGTGTGTGGAATCCAGATCCTTTCCCCAGTTAGTGCACATGCCCTCTGTACCTGTAGAACCTACCCCAGAAACACAAGAAAACAGTGAATGGCAGGGAGTCACAGGGAAGTCTAACTGGGAAAAGATTTCTCACACTGCAGCACAGTCCCTCATAATTTCCACCACCTCCATTGAGCAGGAGGAAAACAGGATCAGGTAGCATTCTGGTTACAGTAGATGCCATGGGTACTAGGCCCTATCTGAGCTATGTTTCTCAATGTCCATGACATAGTGAGTGTGTGGGACTATCATAGAGGGACAAACTAATAACATGTCAGTCCTTGCAGAGACAGTATGTGTTTTTCAGTATGTGTGTGCAAGATGATCTGAGGGATTGCATGTACAATATGAGTGACCTGATGGACATGTTCCATAGGCATCTTGGACAATCTGAATCATGCAAGCTACCCATGCTCCTTTGACAGCTTGCCTGACACCGATCTTGTTGGGCATACAGGCAGCATACCAGACATGCTTATCATGGGCATTCCACCTCTGTCTCCAGTGTTGAGGCCACTGTTGAAGGTGGAGACTCAAGTCATTTGCTCTCATTTCCTCTCTACTAGCCAGTGTGGATGTGAGTAGGGTAAGACATGGTCATTTATGAGGGCATGGAGCTTAACCCACAGAAATGCACTATATTTATTTATTGGCATTTGATTACTGGGAAAGTCCACTGAGCTAAGGTAAACCCATTTTCAGTGAAGGCTCAGGGAGAAAAGCTCCATGTTATAAACAACACTTACATAAAAGTTACATAAGACATACAACTAGCATAAAATTTTCATACAACTTATAAAAGAGTTTCCAAAACATTTACAGCAGTTAAACATGGTCAAAGTACATGCAGTAAAATCATGGCAGAATGGTTAAAACTGTTTTACAGATTATTCACCAAAGTATACATATAACTAGGCATTGCTTCAGATAAACAAATGTTCATATGTGAAACATAGGGAAGAAGACATAAGTGGAGGAATTTTGTAAATATATAGTGGCATAGGAAATAGGGGAAAAAAGAGGAAAAGAGGGAGAGGTGAGGGAGAGAAGTAGTAAATGGAATGGAGTAATAAGGGAGAGCAATTGGAAAGAAGGAAGAGGAATGAGTGAGGAGGAGTGATGTAGAATGAAAGCAGGGAAGATGGAGAGTAAAGGCGAAAGGGATAAGTGGGTTATAGAAGACAAGAGGTAGAATTAAAGAGTTACATTTAGAAGAAATTATCAGGAAAACAAAAGTATTTGAGCAGAAGTTAGGGTATAAACAGACTTGAAATTGGTTAATACATTAAGCAATAGCAGAAGAAGGAATTGAGCATTTACATGTCCAGTTGGAGAGGAGATAGTTATGAAGCATAGTTTTGAAATTATGGGGGCTTTGTTATAAGCGGATAGAGGAAAGCAAATGATTCCATTTTCAGGCAATGTTCTGAGAGTATAATAATTGGCCTACAGGTAATTTAGGTTTATGAACTTGAAGAAGTAGGTCAGATTGCAGAGGGCTAATGGGTTTGTAAATGGTTAATAAGGAACTAAGTGCAGGGCAGTCCTGTGGTTAATAAATAAGTGTATGGGTAATTGTGAGCTGAAGGAGTAGTAGATAGTGAGGGAATTCACACCATTGTAATTTTTGTAGAACAATACAGTGGTGAGTAGAATGACGACTGTTAGTGGCAAATTTAGCTATCTTGCTATAGCATGTTTCTAATTTTGATGTCAAGGGAGACTGCAAGTTGGTTAGTAAAAGTGCACCATAGGTTAGAGAGGATAATAGGTAAGATAAGGCTAATGTTTGTTTGCTAGGGAGGGAGAGGAACTTACTGTGTCTGTAGAGCAACCCTAGTTTTTATGGGTCTTCCTCATATTATTTTAAATGTGCAGATCAAATTTAAGGCACTCATCAATAATTATTACTCCTAACAGTTTAGTGTGGGTTACTAATTCTATTTTAGTAGAGTCGAGAGAGAAAATAGCAAGGTCATCTTTATTGATAGTGGATTTTCTCTTTTGTGTAAAGCTCATAAGTTTATTTTTTGGGATTTAAAGAAAGGTGATTATTATGAAGTCAGGTCTCCACAGTGGAAAATACTGCACAAGTATTTTGCTGTAAAAGTTTTGTATTTGGTGTAGAGCAGACTATAGTGGAGCTTTCTACATACTGGATTAGGGACCCTGCTGGATTGCTAGGTGGAGATTATTGATAAAAATGTTAAACAGTAGTGAGCCTAAAAATGAACCTTGGGGTACTCCTGTGGGGTTCTGAAGGTAAGGGGAAATGGAATTTTGCCATTTGACAGCATGCTGTCTGTTGGAGAGGTAACTTTTGAACCAATCTAGTGACTGGGGAGATAGTCCTATGCTTGAGAGCTGAGAGAGTAGACCAGAGTGGGAAATGGTATCAAATGCCTTTGATAGGTCTAAGAAAAGTGCAGATACCAAGTATAGTGAGTCTCAGGCTTTATTGATTAAGTCTAAGAAGAATATTAATGCAGTGGCTGTACTGTGACCTGGGCGGAACTCATCCTGTGTAGGGGAGAAGATATTGTTTTTTAGTAGGTAGCTTAAGAGTTGTTTTGCACACATTTTTCTAGTATTTTAGAGTTGGATAAAGGATAGCAATGGGCCAACATTGGAGATGTTGGTTGAAGGGCCACCTTTATGAAGGGGAAGGGTGATTATTTTTTTTCCAAAGACTGGGGCCATAGGATTCTTGGATAGCTCTGTTAATCAGTATGCTAATCGGGTAGGCCTCTGCATCACCAGCAATTTTAAGAAACTTGGCAGGAATTCTATCTGAGTTTGAGCAGAGTTTTAGTTTCAGAAGGAGTTTTTTGATGGAACTGGTAGAGATGGTAGAGAGACTGAATTCTGGCTGGGAAGATAGTTGTGTGCAGTTAGATACTGGGCTGTTAATGCTTGGATTAGTATGATTCAGAGTATTTGAGGTAGTATGGTAGTTCTGAGGTAAGGAGAATTGTATGGGAGAGGAGGAGCTTGTAGGTATAGTATTTGGGAGAGATGTAGAGAAAGAACCAGTAATTTTAGTAATGGTGTCAATAAAGTGGGATTTGAAGATACTAGCTATTTGCTCAGGAGACATGTCAGGGTGTGGACAGGGATTGGTTTGGTGTTAGGGTTTAAGAGATTATTGATGGAAGACCAGAATATTTTGGGGTTATTTTTTCTATTAGTTTGCTGGTTTCAGAAGTACTGCTGTTTGTCTTTCCAGATGATTTTTTTAACATGGTTTCAGAGCTGTTTGTAATGAATGAGGTCAGATGTATTATTATATTTAAGCCAGAGTTTCCATATTTTGTCCCTATTAGTCATCATTTCTTTGGTAGCTTTAGTTAGCCTTGGGGGATGGTTGTGTTTGATTCTTTTGGTTCTGGTAGGAACTAGACTATCCAAGATATTTAGAAGGTATTAAAATATAGCAGAGCATCGTCCAATGGAAGAGTTTTGAGACTATTCCAGTTAAGGCTTCCTCATCTATACACATTAGGACTGTTACTCATGTAGACACAGCGCACATTCCTCTGGGTAAGGGCTGTATAGTGCCTTTGACTCTCCCAGTAGAGGGTGCTCCCATAAATGGGGACATCCAGGAAATGCACATACGTCTCCTGTAGGTGTCATGGACCTGTCTGTAGGAACTCACCACAATGCTGCAACATCAGCTGAGGCCATGTTTCAGCAGACACACTCACTTTTATCTCTGTAATGCCCACATCCTGCCTATGTTAAGATGTATAATGTATTAGTATAGCACATTGGGTGGTATTCTAAATATGAGCAGTAGACCTATTCAGTTGGTTTGCATTTGACATTTGCACATTGATTCCTATGTACCTGTTAGTATTAGAAAACAGGAGAGGTATAAAATAGTATAGTAATGGTATGGCAGATGGACATAGGCTCACCATGTTGTCCCTGTACTCTATAGGAAGATCAATATTCCTTCTAACAGGTTTAAAAGCCGCATCTACACACATTAGGACTGTTACCAGTATATACCTTTTGAGACAGTATATCATAGCAATGCAAGATTTACATCATACATTCTTGCAGTAAGTCTGTTATGCCATTTTGTAACTATGTACTTTATATATTAATTATCTTTATGTTATGCAAATGTTTTTCTCTGTCTTCACTCCTTACATTGTTGCTGCCCTTTCATTTGTAATTATTTTCTATTTGTTATTTATTTCTCTCCATTTCTTTTTCCATTTCATACAGCGTCTGCTATGGCAGTTCTAACGACCATGGTCAACAATTCTCCAGCAGCCCCAGCCATCCCCTATGCATTCTTCACCTGTATCTCAGGCTACCTCCCTTGTGAAGGCAACTGGGGTCAACCTGCTCTTGATGGTGCTTCACTGGCTGAGAGCACAGTTTTTCCTCCAGGCAGCACAGGGGTTGGTAGAGGTGGTGGGGGATATCTTAGATCAGTGGCTAGAAGCCTGCATCCACCACTTAGAAAGGCTATTCTTGTGACTGTTAGACTCACATCACTGCCTGCCTCTATCATTACCACCACAGACAAGGCCCAGTGGGAGGGTGGTCAGAGTGCTGTCTGATGTCCTCTTGGGTATGGCACAGCCGGTGAAATGTGGAAGCTCTTACCTACGCTAACCCCCATGCTGGTATTCACTTCCCTTATGTGTTAATACCCTTTTTTGCTTGTTGTCCAATCCTCCCATTACCAGTGTCCTCCATTTGTGGGCCTCTCGGTCCACTGTCTCTCCTCACTTTCAGTGTGACAGCACCTCCCCTGTCAGCCTTTGTCTATGTTATATGTGTATGCATTTGCTCCTGGTTCTGACCTTCAACCTCTTAACCATACCTTCATCGTCCCTTACTTTCTTCCCCAGCTTCCCTTCCTGAAGAAAAAAAAAAAAATGGGCACCTGCTCCACAAAAAGAAAAAAAACATGTACCCTCTCTTCCTCCTCCAATCCCATATTTATCTATTGCTTGTGTTCTTTACTGCTTGCTGTCCATTAACAGAATTAATAATTGCAATAGCCCCTTTAAAGTAGTGTTTGTTTTCCCATCTTCTTGCATCTTCATGCATATAGCACATACATTCTATCTACTTGTCAATTTTCCTTGGTATGCTCCTAAGCTCAACTGCAAATTTTTCTTCATCACCTCAGGTCCTGTTTCTAGTGTCAGCAGATTAAATAATTACTGAGTTGAGATGCAAATTTTAGCCTAATTGATAATGTGCCTTGGGCCTTTGGCCACATTGTGCTATGTGGGATATAATCTATGGTTGCACTAGATATGTTTTTGAATGCTATGATTTGTTATATAAAACCAAAGGCCTTATTTGTTTATTCCTGAGTGGAATAAACCCGCGGTGGTGGTGCTGCGGTAGCATTGTCGCCTCAGAGTAAGACGCTGTCCAGTTCGATTCTCAGCTAGAGCGTCTTCTGTGTGTAGACGTGCATGAATGGGCGTACCTTTGTTGAAGGTTGTGCATCAGGGCTGGTAACTCAGCATGTAAAAATCAACTACCAATAATTAGCGGACCGGAGTTCCGCTGTGGCAACCCCTAACTGGGAAAAGCCGAACAACTGAGTGGAATAATCTAAGATATACATGACCACAAAACACAAAATATACATAAGTAAAACTGATTGTATGAGTTTCAGTATTCAGAGTGACTATAAGTAAAAGAGATAAATATAATTAATGATGCTAAACTAGTTAACTACTTTGTTTATTATGCACTGAAGCTGTATTAATCACTTAAGATGTTAGTAATTGCTTTCATAGTATCACAGGTGAACAATCATTTGGCACAACAATTTACAATGTAATTAATTATAAGCTGTACTATCTGCCACATTGATAGTGAAGCAAAGAAACAGCTTAAGACCTCATAGCAACTATATTTAACTTTATTAGTGAAAAATAGTCTAATGAAAATGTTAAGCTCTGGAACTGATTACTTATTTGATAAGAGGCCATTATGATGCTTGGAGACTAAAGCTGTATTTCTTAAAGGCTCTTGTGGTTAGAAATATAAATAAATTTTTGGGGAGAATCAGATTGTATTATAACCAGCATTATAAATCATGACATCAGAACTCTAATTAGGCTCAACCAGCAGCAATTTGGCTTTGTAAAGGGTAAGTTATTACAACTAAATTCTGTAAGCTTCTTTGAAAAAATCACGCAAGTGTAGTCACACTGTCTATTCTAACTGTCTTGATCTGACCATGGCAATCTAACGCCATATCTTATGATGGAATCATAAATAAGCTTATGACATTAATCCCTTTGTGGTAAAATCATAGTAAACTGGATCAAGGACAGAATGTGTGTTGTCAGAGTTGGTGACAGCTCCTCAGTCTGACAGGTTACTTCCCCCAGGGAACTGTGTTGTGCTCCTTTCTATCCGATATTTATTTCTCTAATCTCAAAACTGATAACACTGATCCCTGCTGAACCAAATTTGCTGATGACTGCAAGTTGGGTGAAGTTGTCAAGTTAACTCAAAATAGTTATACCCATTAAAATAAATTAATGGTGCACCAAAAAAGGGCTTAAACTAAGTGCCAAGAAATGCAGTATCATCCCTTTCTGGAAACAGCAAATTGTTTCTATCATCGGTATCACTCTGCTGTCAAGTGAGTCAGTGATTAGCAACATGGACACCTGGGTTTATAGCTCCCCTGTGGTAACTGTGGTTAGGAAATCCTCTTACATCTTGAAATTAATTCTGCTCTAAAACCAGGGAAGTCATTGTTTCCTTATACTCTGCCCTGGTCAGACCCATTATCGAAAACAATTTTCCCTTTGGCATGTTTAGTACTAGATACATCAAAAACTTGAAAAAAACACTGAAGTTCCTTACAAAAATGTTCTCTGGTCTCATATATCTTAGCTACCCTTGAGAGGCCAGAATTATTTTCCCTGTATTTAGTACCTTATAGGCTCTAGAGGGGGATCTGTGCTTTGCAAACTGTGCTCTTAGGGATCATGTTGTTCTTGATCTCCAATGCAATCAACACTAGAAAAAAGAGATTTCAACCTACACTGGGAAATAACTAAAATTAGATAGAGTGATAGGTTCATCACCCAGCACCTTCTTCTGCTCTGGAATAGACACCCCCCCCCCATCAGTCAAGCAATGTGATTTGCAGTTGTCTTTCAAACATAGCTTGGAACAACTGGATGAGTATCCTTAAATTTACTGCAGGATTTGCAGAACTTGGCCTTTTTGAAAAGGAGGGTAGAGCCTTAGGATGGTTATTGGCAAGGTGCCCATGGCCTCTGGTTAAATTGCTGTCTATATCCTGTGAACTTGTGATCCTTCAGTGAGACACTTTCAATGTCACAGAGTTGTAAGTATAGACAAGTGAGGAGAAGAAGCCTAAAAAATACAAATGAGGGAAAGCTAATAATAAGTACAGTGAGAAGAAAACAGGTTACCAAGCAGATACACTGGTACTCATTTGATGGAAAAAAATTGAAGCAGCATATGGCTTCTGGAGCATTTCAAGTCACATGCCAAAGACATCTTGGACAATGTGTTTTCAGTCTGGGGAATGAGTAAGCATTTACTGAAGGATAATAACGTGGTAAGAAAAAGACTGTTGGAAGCAGAGTGGGCAGTTTTTAGCTATGAGTTAATTATGAAGTGGACAGTATCTAGATAATGTGAGCAAAGGAACTTGAACCATAAGCCTACACAGTGCCACTCTTTCTAAATATTCAGATATGGAAAGTGAGGCTGCATGTCAGTAGGGAAACACTAGTCAGAGCTTTTTCAACAGTACTGAATAACACAGCCTTAGATTTTTGGAAATTGGTCTTTTTCACTTTCTGTGAAACCCTTGACTTTGTGCCTCACAGCAACCATATAAACTTAACACTGTAATTTGCTTCATAGGTTCATAGGTTCATACTAGGCTATCTGCCCTAGGGCATTTATAAGCCTAGCCAGAGTGTGTGTGGCTTTCACCACCCCTTAGGATGAGAATACTATACCCATTAGTTTGCTGTGCCTCTGTCCAGTAGTGATACAGAGATGATTCCCGGGGTAAACCTACGATCTCCCATCCACTCGTCAAGATTTCTCTTGAACAGAGTCAGTGAGCAGCTCTGCCTCACATGGACTGGGATTCTGTTCCATAGTGTAGGGAGTCTCTGGGTGATGAATCTGTCCCTCCAGCACGTCCTATTTATGTCCGTGTTGAGGTTTAAGTCTCTTGCTCTCGTGGCTCTGGTGGATTTGGATTTTTTGAGGTGGAGCATGTCCATTAATTCCGGGTTGGACATGGCCTTGTATGTCAGGCACAGATCACCTCTGAGCAGACGGTATGCGACTGAATAGAACTGGAGTTTCTTCAGTCGGGCATCGTATGACATATGTTTGAGCCCCTTTATCCTTTTGGTGAGGAACTTTTGGGGTCTTTCCAACTGCTGCAGGTGTCGGGTAAGGTACATTCCGAATGGGGCGTTGTACTCAATCATTGGTCTGATAAGTGAAGAGTACAGGTGTACAATGACCTCTCCTGATCTGGATGTGAATCCCTTCATGATCAGGTGGGCAATGTAGAAGGTCTTCCTAACCACTTTGGCAATGTGAGCGTCAAAAGAGAGGTTACTGTCAACTTGGGTCCCCAGGTCCCTGATAACTTCTTCCATGTTTAATGGATTACCACTTATGTGGTAATTAGGGGTTACCTTGTTTTTCCCAAAGGGTATGACTATATATTTTTTGGCATTTAGCTTAAGGCCATGGCTCTGGCACCAGTTATCCATTTCTATGAGACCTTTCTGGAGGATGTCTGTGTCTGATGGAGTGTCAATTATGGTGCCCAGTTTGCAGTCATCTGCAAATTTTGTCAGCCACAATCCCCCTATGTTTGCCTGCACTTCAGAAAAATAAATGCCGAACAAGAGGGGCCCAGGACTGAGCCCTGTGGGACACCGCCGTGACCGGCTTAGAGTCTGACATGGCACCAGCAACTCTAACCCTGTGTGTTCTGTCCTTGAGCCAGTTTGCAACCCATCTTGTGACATATGGGTTTACATCTAAGCTGGTGAGCTTTTCTATGATGCCCGAGTGGGGTATTGTGTCGAACGCTTTTGCTAGGTCAAGGTAGGCTGTGTGAACTGCCTTACCCTCATCAATGGCCTTAGTGACTGTTTCAAAAGTCGACCAAGTTCAAGAGGCAGGATCTGCCCTTGAGAAAGCCAAATTGGGTAGGATCCAGTGTCTGTAGGTCCCCAATGTCTTTATTTATGAGTTCCATTATGATCCTCTCCATAGCTTTGCAGACAAGGCTCGTCAAGCTTATGGGGCGGTAATTTCCAGGGTCCGTAGAAGCACCGCCTTTGTGGAGTGGGATCACAGTTGCCGTACGCCATTCTTTGGGTACGTATCCTGTAGTAAGGCTAAGATTAAACAGCAGCCTTATGTGTGGGTTTAGTTCCTCATTGAGTTAGGTAGCACACAGCCGGGGACACCGTCCGGTCCCATTGATGCTGTGTTCTTTGCTTTAGAGAGAGCAGCTCTCACCTGGGCATCTGAGATGTTTGGGAGGCTAGACTCTGGTGGGATAGATATTTCTCCTTTTGGGGGAGGAGGAGAAATTTGCACTGAACCTGTCTACCAGTATGTTGGCAATGTCTGTGGGTTCAGTGATTTTTATCATTTTGGACTAATTCTGAGCATATCTGGGAGTTTCCACCCAGGTTTCTAACATAGCTAAAGAAGGCTTTATGATTGTCTTTTGTGTCATTAGCAATTTTTCTCTCAAAGTTGGCCTTGGATGATTTTATGAGTGATCGTAGTTTTTTGCTAGTATTGATCAGAGATGCCTTCCCATTTAGGGATTTTGCTCTGTCATGTAGTAGCTTTCTCCTCTTGTTGTAGAGTTTGTTTATGGCTGGAGTCCACCAGACCAGGCGCCTGCCTTTGGTGGAAAGGGTCTTGATTTTATTAGGGATTGCTTGATCCATACATTCCTGGAGGTGCTCGTAGAAGGCATTTGTAAGGGTTTCAGCAGCGTGGGTTGTGGTTTCCACTGGCTCGGGGGCCTTGAAGGGTACCACTCCAGTCTTAAGAAGTGTGAAGTTTGCTTTTGAGAAGTTCTTCACTGTGGTCTTTTTTGCTGGAGGTGGGGGCGAGAAGTGGATCTCCAGTGTGATTAATTTATGGTCTGACCTCACCAATGAGGGATATACTTCCGTGTGGAGCATTTTGTCCCCATGTTTGTGATGATCAGGTCTAGTATATTTTCTCCTCTTGTGGGAATGGTGACTAGTTGTTCCATAACATTTGAGTTTATGAACTCAAGGAACCTTTGGGCTAGGGTGTTGGGGCTTGAGTAATGTTCCCAGTCTATGTTTGGGTAGTTGAAGTCACCCAATATGATGGTGTTTGGAGAGACATTCATACTCTCCAGTGTCTTCAGGAAGGCTGTGTGGGTTTCCTGAGTTTGAGAAGGTGGTCTGTAGCATGTTACAAACTGTAGGGCAGTTTTACCTATGGTTAATTGCACCTGGATGGTCTCCGATGCTTCGTGCGTTGCCACTAACCTGGAGGTGTGGGTATCCTTTATGAATATGGATACTCCCCCTCCTTTTGTGGTTCGGTCCGGATGTTGGGGCGGAACACATGATATGAGGTATAACCTGATAGTGCTGGGGTGCTCTCAGGAGCCTTGAACCAGGTTTCAGTCACAGCACAGACATCGATGTTCTCCATACTGAGGAGGGCTTCGAGGGCGTGCATCTTGAGGTTTAGACTTCTGGCATTGAGCAGTATTACCCTTAGTATTTCTCCATTTTTGTTTTCTAGGGCGGTAGGTTTATCATTTGAGCCTTGCCTAAAAAAGGCACTATGGGGGTGGCAAGAGCCTTTGCCAATATCCGGAAGCCCAGGGGTGACAGGTGCAAGCCGTCCCTTGCGAAGCAGCGTGGCTTGTCAAGCATGTCATCCCAGGCAGACAGACATTGGATCCCCTTAGAATGACACCAGTAATTAAGCCAATTATTAAAGCTGATCATTTTGTCTCTGTATTGTGGCATCATTCTTGGTGAGGGTAGGATACTGCTCAGGGTCAGGGTCATACCGGCCTGGGCTACATAATCTGAGAGCTCCTCTATGTCTCTTTTCATGTAGTTCATGGTGTCTCTTTTCATCACACCATTATAAACATAATGGTGTGATGCAGAAATCTGAAACCTCAGCTGTCATCTGCAAGAATGGAGTGAGGCACATGTATTGTTGTCTCTCATTAGCTATAAATAATGGTCTGAATAAGTTATTAAGTGATATGATTACAGGGAGGAAAAAAGGAATTTGATGCTGTGCATCACATTATCCAATCACCCAGGCCTAGTTTGTTAGTGTAATGCAATTTACAAGGCAAGGCATTCACGTTAAGCAACATTCTGATGTTATGTGATGCAGAAATATTTTATCTTGCAGCATTTATACCTCAAAACATGCATTTGAGACATTTAAGTCATAACACCTACACTGATCATAACATCATAATAACTTGTCTAGTGAAATAAGTGGAGTGAGGCAGAAGGCGTGTGGCCTTGACTCATTCCACAAATGTACTTGTTGTGAAGAAGATGACAGATACTTTTTTGCATCATGACATTATACTACATTTATGTGTGGGTGGTATGTGAAAAAGACTCTTTGTTACTCTCCAGCATATGAATGCTTGTGCATATGTGTGTATGTGTTTGTGTGCATCCATCCATGCTTAAAAGTCACCACCACCATCCCAGAAGTTTGATAGGCAAGTAGGTGCATATGTGTGTGTGTGTGTGTGTGTGTGTGTGTGTGTGTGTGTGTGTGTGTGTGTGTGTGTGTGTGTGTGTTTATCTCTCTCTCTATCTATCCATCTATCTATCTATCTATCTATCTATCTATCTATCTATCTGTGTGTGTGTATTTGTGAGCACATATATATTTATTGTTTGTTGACTGAGTTATAGGGCTGGTACAAGACACTTTTCAGCCACTACCTGTGTCATAGGGCAAGTACAACAAAAACTTACATGACATATAAACAGATACTTTTAAAGCAGTTCAATACAGTAATAAAAACAGCTACATGTGCATACATCTTGAGTATTAAAGTATTTACAAATTTAAGCCTGGAAACAAACTGGAGGAACAAGTTTATAAGTATACACAGTTTATTAATCCACAGAGAAGAAAATTGGAAACATAGTCCACTTGACTTTATACAGTATTCACACATTTAGAGTAGACTTTGTAGTTGTTGTCAGTAGCCCAACAACAGCCTGTCCACTCAGAGGCTGTTCTTCTGATAAACACATCTGTAGGCCTTGACAGACCTTCCCTTTGGCATCAGCAACCAAAAAAAAGTCTTTACCCGAGTTTTGCCTCAGGCCACATCTGCAATTAGCTCACAACTTGGGCTGTTGAACCCCACAAATCTTGGACCTTTGGATAAAGCCCCTTCCTTTTCACATGATGAACTTCTGACTGAGGAGCGTACTTCCTCATTTACTATGAATAGGCAGCCACTTTTTATATAGTGCTAAATAGGCAAATGACCTCCAGTTATCTAACTAATGCATTTGTTTGCCATACTATAGACTCTTGGTAAGGTAAATTCAGTGGGTTCTCTGCACAAACAGCATCAGCCCACTAGGAATGACACAAACCTCTGAAGATGGTTCCTTATTTTAGAACTAATAGTTCTGCATATACTGTTCTAGTGTATTTATAACATTGTGATGTGTACCATTGTCTTTTTTTTGTTTGTTTGTTTTTTATGAATTTGTTAATTACTTAGGGCTACTTAGACACACGTGCCTTTATACAGTGGAAATAAAAGTCCAGTTGTACAGCAAAGGAAGAGGCAGGAAACAGTGGCAATCCTGACACAGGTAGTGTTGTGGCATGATGTGCCAGTGGGTCCACATATGGGGGAATAACAGAGGAAGCAGGATGCATTTTAAGAGGCTATGTCACAGGCTGATGTTCTGGAACCTTCTTTAGAAAATTTGGAAGAAACAGAGCAACAAAGATGCTCTCTTTAAAGAATAAAATGATGTAAAGGAATACCTGCTTGACTTAACAGAGATGGAAAGACACATTAAGATAGATAAAAAAAACAAAAAAAAAAACAAATTACAGAAAATAAATAAGTCCCCAAATATTAGAAGACTGGTAAAATACATAAACACAATAATCAGGGCTATTAAGACAAATTAATGTGATATACCAGAAGTAAATAGGATATACTATTGCATGGATAAAGTGTTACCTCAAAAATGCAGAGTAAGAAGGAAAAGAAAAAGAACAAGCAGAATACCATTGTGGAAACACCAAATAGAGACAACTGTAAAGCATCTCAGACAAGAAATATCACTATTTGAAGAATACAGAAAAGGAAACAAATCATCAAGAATCATTAGAAAGATAGAGATGTTAAAATCAATGTACAATATCAAAACAGATCAGACTTTATCGTATATTATTTCTAATAATAAACTAAAGATATCAAGCACAAGCAGAAGAACTTAGAAATTATGCAGATAAGTATAATGGGAAAGTACAAAATAAGCAATTCAGTGATGTCCCAAAATGGTTTTATAGAGAACTGGGAAACGAAGCAAAAGGAATCATTTTATAAAATGCCCCCTTTGGCATGTATATGTCCACACACATGCAGCAAATGGAACACCCACAGAAATGCCTTACTAAAAGTAAACAAGGCCTAAGCAACATGTCCTACATGAGCCAACTCAAAGGCCTGTCACTATACTTGGTATTCTACAGACTGCTAAGAGGTGGTGTGTCTGGTGTAAAAGGTATCCTCTGACCCATTACTGTTGGATTTGTTGTACATCAGCATGGCATCAGAAATGCTTGGTCTAGGGATCTAAGCCTCTTCTGCAATGGTAATAGAATGGTTTGGTGGGACAGGTATATTTTGCAGAGGACATAACTGCTATGGAACTCTCCATCCACATAAAACAAAGTTCATCCCTGTCCACTTTCAAGTGCAATTTAGATATATAGATGGGAAACAGAAAATTTACCCCAGGACTGCACCCTGTACTACTACTGAACAGTGGCAGCTCTGAAGTGCTTTATCCCATGCATGAGTCCCCTCAAATTATCAGTGGCATGATCCCAATTATTCTCATTAGGGGTAATATACAAATATTGTCCATGGCATGGGTAAGACCAATCTATAACCAAGTGGGATATGTTATTTCAAGCAGAAAAAGTGAAACCTGCTAGGCTTAAATGGCCCGCAACAGCAGCTAGACTAGCACTTATCTATGAACCTATGAATAGAATTGCCACCACAAAGGAAGAAATTGGCGTATTGTAGAAAAGTATTTATGGAGATTCTGTTGAACATAACAACAATGTTGAATGGATAACAAATTAAAAGAAACAGTAAAGAACTCTGATGTAGATGAAATGAAATGGAATACAGTAATAGCCAGAGAAACTGAGACAAAATTAAAATCTCCTAAGTGGAAAACTGCAGTCCCAGATTCAGTAACTAACTTTTGGCTAAAGGTATTAAAATCTTTACACAGATTTAGCCTTAAGTAAGAATTACTTATATGCACATCCTGAACAAACACCAGCTTGGTTAACAACAGGAAAAATGATAACTTCTCCTTAACAGTAAACCTGCATAATATTCTAAGAACTATAGACAAATACCTTGCCTTCTGACAGCATACAAATTATATACGGCAAGTGATGCAGAATTCATAGTCATTTCGAAAAAAATCAATTATGGTAATTGAACAAAGAGGTAATAAAAGAAAGTCATATGACACAAAAGATCATTGTTGTTAAAGCCGTAATAGAGAGTTGTAACAAGTGGAAGAATGTGAGTATGGCATGGCTAGATTACAGAAAAGCATTTGACAACATCTCACATTCATGGATAATGGAATGCTTACAGATGTATAAGATACACTCTACACTGATCAATTACATTGCAGTAACTATGAAACAGTCACTATAAAACAATGACAAACCCTTTGCAAAGGGTGATATTCCAGAATGATTCTTTGTCAACACTGCCGCTTTGCCTTGCTTTTAACCAATGAAGCTGTTTACTTAATAGGCAAGGCTATGGTTATTTGGAATTTTCTCCACAAGGATGGGGATTTGAGTAAAATTTTAAGTAAGCACCTTATGACGTCATACAAACGGGGAAGAAGTTTAAAGAACATGTTTGTTCATGGAAATGTTGTCTTACCAAAAAGTAGCTTAAGTGTTTGTCCAACATCTATGAGCACTTATAAATACAACAGTTGTTCTATTTGCAAGTATATAATATTTTCCTTTGAATATGTGAATAAAATTAAATATGTACCAATGGGATGTTTTTCATGTAACAGCAAGGGGGTTATTTGTGCCTTAATATGGCCATGTGGTTTATTTTATATTGGTGAAACAAAAAGGAGTTTTAAAGTGAGGTTAATGGAACATATCAGGGACATAAAAAAATCAAAAGGAAGACAAGATTTTGGCATGTCATTTTAGAGATCTACATGGCAGTGATTTTTCTATGCTTCAAGGTTGTATTTTAGAGCAAGTATTTGTTGAAAATGATGATGAAATTCTTTTGAAAGAAAAACCATTATACAAAGAGTCTGTCTTTATTCTTAAGTATGATACTTTGGTCCTGATTGGATTGTATTATTGATTAATTGTTTGTGTTTTTTGTATAAAAGGTAGAACATTTTGAGCTGAATTTTGTAACTCCTGGAAGGTTTTGTACCGTGGCGCTAGAGAATAAAATACTTTTGGGTCTGAACCAGTGGTCTTGATTTTCTTATTGTTGCTAGTTGTATGGACTAGGCTATGGTTATAGTTTAACTTGTAGAGGCCAACCTTTCCTAAATATATCTTGTCTACTTTTTCTGGATGATTTAAAATTGGATAGTTCATCAGACAAAACAAAAGGTTATAACTTTCTTAAGCTTTATAAGAATGACATTTGGTCTTGATAAAAGTGCAAAAGCAACATTCATAAAAGGAAAACTGCAGCATGAGGAAAATATCAACCCAGGAGAGGAATGCAATATAAAGGACCTTGATCAGAAGGGAGTGTATTAATACTTGGAAGTTGAATAAGGGTCAACAATAAAGCATGAACATTTGAGAATAAAGGTCAGTAAGGAATACTTCAGAAGATTAAAGCCAGTATTGAAAACCGATTTTGACATCTAGGAATAAAGTCCAAGCTATAAATCAGTTTACTCTTCCCATTCAAACTTACAACTCTTATGTGATTGACTGGTCTTAAAAAGCACTGAACCAGTTAGACAAAAACAAACAAAAAAAAAAAAACAATGAATGATATATAAAAACAAGTGCATACCAAGATTATACATCCCTTGCTGTGAATGAGTTGTGGGTCTGCTTGAAATTGACTACACATATAGACCCATAGTCATGGGTTTGTATACATATTTGCCTGATCTCTTCAAACCCAAGCATTGTGAAAGTTTTAAAGCTTGAAGACAATATGTCTAAGATGACATCTTTGTTTAGCTTAGGATTAGCATTTCAGAAGAAAGTGGGAATGGAAATCAAACCAAAAGTAAAAAAAAAAATCAACGGTGCCAAAAAAAAAAAAAAAAAAAAATATATATATATATATATATATATATATATATATATATATAAAATATGTATTTATATATATATATTTATATATATATATATATATATATGTGTGTGTATTTATATATATATATATATATATATATATATATATATATATATATATATAAAAAGGATCAAATGAGATGGAAAAAATTGGAAAGTTCAAAAATATAAGGCAAGTTTAGAGATCAGGAAAAAAAACTTATTTGAAGCAGAAATAGCTAAGGAAAGTTGAACTGAAACCAAAAGATGGCAAACTAATAATGGCTGCCCGAGTTAATGAACTATGTACATATTGGTTTTACAAAGTGTATAGAATAAGTGGGAGAAATAGACAAATGTAGGTTCTGTAAAACTGAACTGGAAACAGTTGCCTATCTTATTGCTGTGTGTGATACACTCATATATGAGAGTCCGTAGTTTGAAAGACACAATAATGTTTAAGACTGTTGCATTGGGGAATTATGCAAACATTACAATATAGAAGTAGCTGAGAAGCATTGGAAACATGAGCCACAAGGCAATATAGAGAATGATGAAGCTTATACCACATGGGATTACCACTGCCAAAAGTTTGAAAAAACAGATGCAAGAAAACCAGATATAGTAATTCAGGAAAAAAGAAAACAAGTATCATTAATCAGACATTCAAGATGGCTACACACTTTAAGTTTAGCTCTCTCAGTGTGAAAACAGAAGCTGAAAAAAGACATGCCATTGAAACTGTTTTTTGGGTAACGTTCAGTTATTGGCTAATAAGCATATTGAAGAAAAAACACATTCCAGAGCCACGATTCACACTATCCAAGTAGTTTACTGATGCTCCTAGTACCTCGGCTGTAATGCCTTCCAGGGAACAATTACATCAAATGGATGGCATTCTTATATAATCTATTCAATTACATAATTAACATTAATTGACACAAAGAAATGATGAACAATCCTAAATATGCGACTCTTAAATAAACCGAGTATATTATTAATTATAAAACTTTAAGGCCTAGAGGCTTGAATTTAGAGTTGGATTTAAATGTTGTTGTTGTTTCTCTTTCAGCTTTTCCTGGTTAGGGGTCACCTCAGTGGAAATCCGGTCCGCTAATGATTGGCAGTTGGTTTTTATGGTGTCGAGTTGCCAGCCCGACGCTCAACCTTCAACGAAGGCACGTCTATTCCGTGCATGTCTTTCGAATGCCCACTCGACTGCGGGGAGGACATGCAGACTCCACACAGAAGGCACTCCCAACCCAAGCCGAGAATCGAACGGGAGAACCTCTTGCTGTGAGGCAACAATGCTACCACTGCACCATCACGGAAAGAGTTGGATTTAAATATGTAGTTTAAAAAAAACAGTGTACTGGTCTGTCTCCTTCGGATTTGTCTCTCCTTTTTGCAATTTTCAGATTAAAAAATAAAGTGCATTGTGTAATAATGTTTATATACTTAACAACATAATTGTATTTATGCAGTTAGGATGGTGATTTTTTTAATGATGTAAGGGGATTTTCCTTGCTATTGAACAAGTTTAAAACATTTTAAAAGTTATATATATGCTTGTATTTTATGGTGTAATGAATGGTGTTTATTTAAGAATCGTATATTTAGGATTGTTCATCAATTCACTGTGTCAATTAATGTCAATTAATGTTAATTATGCAATTGAAAGGATTATATAAGAATGTTATACATCTGATGTAATTGTTCCTTGGAAGGTATTACAGCCGAGGTACTAGGAGCATCAGTAAACTACTTGGATAGTGAGAAAGAGTTGTTTCATACAAAATTGTGGTAGAAGGGCAAACACTGGAGATAGCAGAGTGTTTGCAGAAAATGATTATTCACTGTACACCAGGGAGAAGGAAAGCAAGTTTATCCCAGCAATCAGAGAACGTTAAGAGGCAGCTGTGAGATTCAAGCTACTGTATCTGCTGTCTTCAGAGTATTTTTCCCTGAAGGATAATCAAAGATATTTTAATACAGAACAGGCTAATGAGGAAATAAAAAAAAAAATTATCCAACAAAAATGAGTCAGCATCAGTAGGGGACTATGATTCTCATTCTTCTGAAATTAAAGTTCATAGAGAGACTTTTCCAATGAACCTTTTCCGATTTCCCAAAGGAAAATGCTTGACAGACAGAAAAAAAAACTAAGAAAAATCAGGAATACCTTGGACTTGAACCATAATCTGGTGTTGGGAGATAGAGATGAACAGGAAGAAGAGCAGCAACACTGAAATTAATGAATAATTGGGAGACTATAAAGCATCAGTCACTTTTACAAAATACAGATGTGCAAAAATAAGTGCCTGAAAAAGACTGTGCTGATGCTGACTTTGTTAAACGTGTGGGTGGACTGTAAAGCATATACCACATTTTATGTGATTAATCTTTAGAAGGACACTAAAAGAGGGAAAAGTAACTGTAAGCAAAACTATTTATTTCTTATTAGTATGTGTATAAATATTCTCGATATAAACTATACGTCATATATAGTAAAGCAGTTTTGTGTATTGTGTAGTCAGGGATATTTTAAATGTGGAGGCAGAGTCTTTTCAGTGACTGTTGTATATGTTAAAAGTTATTAAAGTAGACAAGTACTTTTCCAGTTGTAATGAATACAGGCTTTACAGCATAACAAGAGAAGAATGGCTGGACAAAAGCAAGTTTAAGTTAATGATGTGATCTTGGGCTGCTTGGGTAACTGTGGGGTGTAAAAGTGAACTGATTCTATTATATGTAGAATTAGGATAATTTATCTTATTTTCACAAGGGTGAATATCTAGATTTATGCCCTTGGCTTAATCTATAAACACTACCTGTGTGACACCAATTCAGACCACAAGCAAGGTCCAACAGCTTAGGAAGACGCAAAAGGAAATACTCGGGCGAAATGATGGAGGTAAGGAGGAAAAACTGAAGTTGAACACATTAGTGTTTAACTTTTCGAGATATAATCTTGATGTTAATGATATATCTCTATTAAATAGAGGTCTTTCCTTCATTCCTTCACAAAGAAGTAATCTTGCCGAGATACTGAGTGACTTGCGTCTTTTTGCCAGGAATTTGTCGCTGAAACTACTATTTTTTGACCAAGTGAAAGCGACTGACTCAGGAAGCCGATTTAAACGTAAAAGTACTTTTACACCAGTTTTTCCTAGCAATGTTGACTGCTTTGTTTCAGTATGTGAAAAAGACTTCTATGAATATTTTTTAAATGCTAGCTCAAAAAATGGATATCATAATTTGAAAGCTGAAGAATGGCGTTCTCTCCATGACTTATCTAACAATGCTAACTTGATTATACAGCCTGCTGATAAGGGGGGAGGCATAGTGGTATTAGATACCACTATGTATAATACTATGATGTTGCACATGCTGAATGATGATAAGACCTATAGGTTGATAGAGAATGAAACTATTACTAACATTGTGAAAAATGTTCATGATACACTATATGACCTTTTGATGTGTAGACAGATTGATAGTGAGCTTCATGAATATTTTTTAATTGACTTTCCAAAAATACCCCTGATTAAGGGTCTTCCAAAGATTCATAAAGAAACTGTTCCTATACCTGTACGACCTATAGTGTCAGGAGCGGGGTGGGTTACAGAACACATTTCTTATTATTTAGAATCCATCCTTGGATTGTTAACAAGGAGTGTTCCAACCATTTTAATGAATACCTACCAATTATTGGATGACCTAGATAACCTTATGAAAGATGGCATGTTACCCCCTTCTGTTGTTCTAGCTTCATTGGATGTCAAGAGTCTATTTACAGTAATACCAAATGACTATGGAATAGAGGCAATTAGGGAAGTTTTACTTTCAATAGGCTCACTGAATAGTGATACACAATTGCTTGTTTGTAGTCTCTTGGATTTAGTATTAAATAACAACGTCTTTATGTACCGTGATGCATTATATGCACAGACATGGGGTGTAGCTATGGGCACCCTATGCGCAAATTCCTATGCAAATATAGTAATGTATCATTGGGAATGTGCTTATTTGTTTAATAGCAGCTTCTTTCAACATGTCTTATTATACAGACGTTTTGTAGATGACATATTAATCGTCTGGGATGGGGAATTAGCCCTACTAAATGATTTAGTTATTTATTTAGAATCTACAACTGAATTCCTAAAATTTACACTGGAAATATCATCTCAGGAGATACATTTTCTTGACATTACAATAAATAAAAATTCAGAAGGTTTGATCTCAACTACTCTATATAGAAAACCCTGTTGGAGGAATGCATTGCTACATTATGATAGCATGCATCCACGTCACATGTTTCCCAACATTGTTAGGAGTCAAAGTAAAAGAATTTCCAGTTTATGTAGAGATGATAGTGATAGGGACCTACAGATTGGTCATCTAAGGGGGTTATTTCAAGAAAGAGGCTACAATGTTTCACAATGTAAGTTAAATTGTTCTGTTATGAACGATACGCATGTGGGTACAGAGGCTTCCGTTGTTCGAAGACATCCTAAGATTATATATAAATATAGGACACATTATGATTTAAATAAGGTATTTTTTACTACAAGATACACCAGTGATATAAGTTATGTAACTGACATTATTAGGAAAAACTGGAATATTTTACTTGTAGATAATAGATGTCTTAAATTAATAGGGACAACACCTAGTTTTAGGTATAAGAATAATAAGAACTTAAAAAGGCTTTTATGTATTGATAAAGTTGACTCACTAATCAGTAGTATAGATAAGCGAATTTTAAGACATGGTACATTTCCATGCAATAAATGCAACATGTGTAAATATATATAGCTAGTGATGATCAGTTTGTTCATCCCTCTCTTAACTATATCTATAGATCTAATTTTTATGCCACCTGTGAAACTACCAACCTTGTTTATTTAGCAACATACACAGAATGCCCAGCATTTTATGTGGGCATGACTACAAGAAGGCTAAGAGACCGAGTATATAATCATACATATGACATTAAGAGGTTAAACCTGAATAATGCTTTAGCTAAACATGTTGCTATTCAACCTAACCATAGTTTTAGGTTTAGGATTTTACAAGTGATAGGCTATAATAAGAGAGGAGGGGACAGGATGAACTATTTAGAAACTGTTGAACTAAGATGGATTTTGAGACTGATGGCACATATTGAACCATGTTTAAACCAATATATTAGTATTAAACCTATTTTAACTGCATGTGACTAAAACTACAATATACTTAGTATTAATTTTTGGGATATGATGCAATGTAGTATCTCCATACATATAACAATATATTTGAAAGTACATAAGTTCATTTTTGATATGTCTTGTATTGTTTTATTTTATATATTTTTATGTTTATTCTCTTAAGATGTTTTATGAGGTTTCAGAATATCATAATATAAATATATGCAAGATTATAATTTGATAATATTGCTTCATGTCCTATGGAACTGAATGCATATTTTTATTTGTTATTCTTTGCCTTTAAATTGTTATATTTATTGTACTAGCTTTAGTAAGCTTAATTGATAAATGTTTTTATTGGTTGATTGAATTAAATTAATTGATGAATGATTTAGTAGCATATAAAAGCTGCTTAATGAAGTAAAGCTGTATAAACCTGAGGAAGCATGCCTTGGATGCACGTGAAAGCGCTTGTTATATAATAAATCAACTTTATCTTTTACATCGTGGTGGTTTCCATCTAGCTGTTTCTTCATATATTCCTGTTTTTTTGGTTGGAACCTTTGAATGGTAGCATTCTTCATTTTATTCTACTTAATCTATAAACACAATATGTAAGCAAGTAGGCTTTAAAAATAAGACAACATGATGAGAACAATTCTAAGTTTCTTGCATCTACAAAGGTATTAACTTTTTTCCATTAGCAAATGTTCAGTTGGACTCAAGAAGTCTCTAGCCGAAGACAGCTGTACATTCTGTTCTAAGAGAAATTTACAAAGATTCATTGCTGAGTACTTTTCCATGAAGATGAGCTGTCTTCAGGTGCAAGCAGTTAATCTTAAGAGTTCAGAATATTCTTTGTTGAGGGAAATGCAATATTTAAAGGTACAATGGCAATCAGTTCTATGGGAATAAAATTGCATGGTCTTTGTAACAGAGAAGACAGATCAAAACACATAAACATAAAATAAATACTGGCACTTATAAATGCTCTCAACACTCTAGATTATCTATGGTCTCCAGGGCCTCTGTAAGTATTTACCAATGACACTAAAATGATGTGGTGTATAAATAAGTAAGGGGAACCAGATTTTACAGTCTGTGTAGAGTAGCCATGTTAGCCTAGGATATAGCTTTTCAGCAAAATATTGCTCTACAGGCATGTTACATACCATCAGAGCAAAACTGTTTGTCATACAAGCTGAGCTGGATTAGGATAGATGCACATGAATGAAAATTGAATCATGGGGGTCTTCAATTAATTGATCCAGCATTGCGCAAAACCTCAAATAGATCTTTTTGTCTGCACTACTAGAATTCTGCTTCAAAACTTAATTCAAGAGACCTGGAAAACAGATGATTTTTCTTTTCCATGGAAAGAAATGCTCTTGTATGATTTTCCACCCATTCTACTAATATCCAGGGCCATTATGAAAATTCAGAAGGACTCCCCAAAGAATGTTTTAGTGACTCCCTTCTGGCCCAGACAACAGTGGTTCTGCCATTTTGAAAATGGCAAGGGGTGATTACCACAAGCTGCCTCACAGACTGAATCTACTCACACAAGACCAGGGGTGTTTGATGCATCCCTACCCCAAAGGAGGCAAGAAAATTGTATATTTGTAAATGGAAAAGGTATTCTGGCTTGTGCCAAAAAAAGAACCAGTGCCCATTCAGGGATAGTTGTTTGAGTAGCTCTCTTCTGGCCTGTCATACTTCTCAGTCAAAGTTCATTTGCTGACCCTTTCAGCATTTTTGCCCATGAATACCCCTCTTTAAATGCAGACTCATATCAAAATGTTTCTGAAGGAGGTATTGCATAAGAAGCCTCCTAGAAAACTGGTGGATCCTGTTTGAAATCTTAATTTTTTGTTAGCAAAACTAATTATTGCTCCACTTAAACCTGCCTATCTAACTGACATGAGGTTTTTAATGTGGAAAATATTGTTGCTAATTGCTCTGACCTCTGCAGGAAGGGTATCTGAGTTACAAGGTCTTATGGTAGGACAACCGTTTCTCATTTTTCACAAGGATAGGGTTTCTTTAAGAACTAATCCTTCCTTTATTCACAAAACAGCAAGGATATTCACCATCAGGACTTTATTAAAAATAGTTAAGCGCTTTCGGCTACAACAATGCAAGCCTTCCTCAGAACAAATTCAAAACCATTAACCACAGTTTAAATACCCTACGTCATCAATTAATTTAAAGTACCATACACTTTAAAACTTCTAAACTCAACTAAATTATTATCTTTGATATCTGTTCAATTTTAAAACACTAGCAGTTGATATCACATAATTTAATCCAGGCAGTGTGGATGCATTCAAATGTAATATCCACCATAATTCACGTTGTTCTAAATATAATTTCCATGGTCCGCCCCTTGGGTTAATATACAGTTGTTCCAACACTACAAACTTAAATTTATGTTCAGGATATTCTTTGATATGTTTAGCCACTGCACTAGTATCTTTTCCTATATGGATGTAATTTATATGTTCATATATGCGTTGTTTAAACTTGCGTTCCGTTTTCCCTATGTAATATGCTGGGCAACCAGTACACTTAGTGGCATATAACCCTACTTGTTTGTAACATGAAAACCGTCCAGCTAGATGAATATTTTTACCTCCAATAACTACATATTCACATTCCATAATATAAGGGCATTGGGGACACATATTACATTTCAGCATCTTGTGTGTTGTAACTAACTGCTGATGTGAACCCCATGGGTTGTTCACTTACCTGGTTATCTAATAAAAATAAATAAGTACATGTATGAATACACACATATGTATTTATGTTTGCAAAGTGTGGATGTTTTGGAAGAAAATAATTGCGTTTGCATATGGTAAGATTACTATTTTTTGATATGAAGAATATTTGATAGTTGAAGTCTTATAGTCATTTTGTTAGATTACCTAAGCTGTTGTAGTAAGATAAAACCCCTACATTTTGAGGGAAGTACTTCATTTGAGTACTGTTCTGTTTTGCTGTATTCTTTAAGTTTTCTATGTTTTTTAAGGAACAAGAAGGCTCAAATATGCCTTTTGTTTTGTTTTATTTAGATGAAACTGCTAAATGTGAATTAATTCAGCTAACACCACCAGGTATGTATTTTTTTCAGTTTGATACTGTATTGATTTAAATCCTTCTCATTCTTACATTTCTTATAAACCATAAACAGAATTCAAATGTAATTTATATTGTTAATGTGCAAGTATACTATGTACAGTCTTCTTTCTGTAATGTATCATTCCATTACAAGGGTCATATGTTTTTATTCTTTAAATTATAACATGCAAACTGGGATATAACTTTCATTTTAAAATATATTCCTTATCTTTTCTGACTAATTTTACTTGAGCAGATATGGTGAGTGCACCTCAGTGAAAGAAAAATGAAAGAGAAACCTATGATTATCTGCTAGAACTTCAATGCCCCTGAATATACTCCATTAATCTTTTCACAATTTACTGTGTTTAGAGTCTTGCCCCATAACCATCTAATATGATAAATATTCATATTGCTTATCTCTCTTGATCAAGAATTTCAATAATTCTGCTGCATCCCATTGACTTCTTTAAAGCCCTCAGTCAGCATTTAACTCTGTTAAATCTGACTTTTTCATTAACTCTGGTTACTGCTGCCCCAAGAAGCACAACTTAATATTAGATTTATATTTGTAAACATCCACTTAGTACATACATAGACACTTAAGTTATTTTATTACCACCCAGACTGTCATTCCACATTATACCCCTGCTTCATCTGTTTTCTTGCTGAAAACCAGGATAAACTATATCCCTAAATGTGAAGAAGTACTTTTTTCACCCCTTTTACTTCCTTACTGTCCCTTCTTCACTTACTTCTTTACTTTTATCAAATTCTCTTCCCTGACTTTTTCCTCTAAATATACCATAAGCCTGTTTTTTTTATTTATTTTTTATTTTTTTATTTTCCATTTGTTAAGACATGATTTTCTAGTAGCAGGCTTTCTTGCCTCCATTAGTACCTGCTACACATCCTCAGAAAACAGGTGCCTAAAAGGAATTAAAATCCTGTTATCCAGGCAGTCAACTGAAGATGACTGATGTCAGGGTGTATCAAACACTGCTGGTTTTGTGTGAGTAGATCCAGTTTGTGAGGAAGCTTGTAGAAATTGTGGCAATTGCTCCTGGCCATTTCCAAGAAAAGGTAGAACCACACTTGCCTGGCCAGAAGGGAGTCACAAAAATAATTTTGGGGGATTCCTTCTGAATCTTCCAAAGTACACTAGATATTAGTGGAAACATACCTCTCACCTCTCAGCCTCTTAGAACAAGAAATCTGTGCAAAGCCTAAAATAATGGTGGTACAAAGACTCCAAAATAGGAGCAAGTTTTAAATATTGCTCTTATAAACTTTGAAAGTTGCTATAGTAACAGGTTTTGTGCTTGCATGCATTTTCTGAAGGATATAAAGTCCGAAACTCAAATGTATGCCATTATTTAGTGATTTCAATCCACAGTGATTTGCCAGAAAACCACAAATTTTATGAAGAACATCCCAAAAATATGAGGAAAAAATCTAGACATTCTGCGAAACTCTGTTGAGAGGTATAGTCAAGGCCCACTCTCCCAGGCCATTGCTTCATCTGTGGCTTTTTGGAAAAGTTTGGATTCTAGAAGAATCTAGAAACTGCTTCTTGGTCCTCTGTACATACTTTTACAAACCACTATAAGCTTGATTCCTTCACTAGGTCTAGATCAGGCTTTGCTAGGACCATTCTCCAGGGGCTACTGGACCCTTTTCCACCTCCCAAATACAGTTAGCTATGGTAATCCACCCATATAGCTAACGCTACCACAGCAGTGATCAGTATGAAGAACACAGTACAATTATGTAAGGTGAAATTACCATAACAATAGAAGTTTGAATGATCATTGCTGCAGTAGCCCCATCCATTCCTCCATATTCCTTGTTTTTTTGTGTGTTTTTATGCCAGGGTATGGGACTATATTTCTTGTTGTTCCTAGACCTGTCCTTTCAGGGCTCGGCCTCTATCTCTGCTGGCAGGAAAGCTCTGAAGGGCTTCACATCTGAATTTGTCTTTTAGTCAGCTCATCTCAAGCTGCTTGACAGTTTGGGTGCATGGAAGGTGCCCTGATACTTTGGAAGCTGGCTGGCTGTTATATCCTTCAGGATATAACCCATATAACTAAGGGTGCTGTAGCAGTGATCATTTGAGCATCTACTGTTAAAGTAAGTTCACCTTACAACTCTACTTTCTTTGCCATAATATGACAACAAATTGAATCAGAATAACTCTAGGCTTCCTATGAGTCTTGTCAGTTTCAGTCAAAGGCTATTGTATCTCTTTTTTCAAGATGTATTTGAGCACTTCAAGAAGCATGTCAACTGTACCATCTTTATTTTGACATTGTCCAGCAAATGCATGCCTTCCTCTTTTTCTTCGTTAGTATTCCAGTCAGACTCATGTTTTCCTCCAACTTTCATCTTCCATTGCAGTAAGCTGCTATTCCGCACATTCTACTTTTTCTGCTGTTTCCAGCACCTTCTCACAAATCTAATTAACTTGTTGCTTAATCAGCATCATGGAGACTAGTTAATCATATTTAATACCTTCAGTTCCATTTATCTCCAGATCTCTTGCATAACCAGTTAGTAGTCATGGTGGTTGCAGTAAATCGTGCCTGATCATTAGGTCAGATTATTAATGACAGCATAGCACCCTGTCTACTTGGATTGTACTTCTACTCATTTTCTCTTCCAGGCTTGAGTTGTCTGCAATACTTTCCATATTTTCTGTCATCATTCACTAAACAGCATCTTTATATTATTGTCTATTTCAGGGCTGTTAGTATCCCACTTCGAATAACTAAAAGGTAAACTTTTATTTATCTGAGATACACAAGGTAAATCAGGGAGACAACTGACTTTATGAAGTCATGTGAGACTTCCCTGGCTGCATTGTTACAGACAGTTCTGCTTATATTATTTTTGCAGTAATAATCCTTTGTATACATTGTAGTAAATCAAACCTACATTTGAAAGAAGTGACCTGAAATGGAATAATGTGTTGTTTAAATGCATGCAGTGATTCTGACTTGCTAGTGCACTCTTTTCCATTATATGGGTCCTGTTCTATGGATAGTGTATCACAAGCAGCTGCACTGAAAAAAAAAGTATGAAGAAAAATAGCTCTTATGTTTTCATATGTGTTTTTAATTTGTTTAAATGTCTGAACTTACTGAAATCCCTGATTTGGAATAATTTGTCAGTGGCATCATGACAAATGAAAGAAATATATTTTTTTCATATAATATATTTATAAATTAACTTTTCTCAACACTCAGATAACACACATCTGTCTTATTAAGCAAATTTGTGCATAGCTTGCTGGTCTCCTGCATATTCTCTTACAGTATCTTTAAGCAAAGTACATTTATTTTTGAAAACAGATGTCAAGAATTTTACGAGTCTATATTATATGCTCGAAGTTTTAAAACTTTGACGCTCATATGATCGACACCATATGAGCGAAGTTTTAAAATATCGAATATATAATAAAAATAAACAAAAACAAAAAAAAACTACCTGAATGCTCTGAGCAGGGGGGCAAGCCCGCCTGCACCCCCCCCACACTATCTGCTACTTAAATATACCAACTCCGAGATCGCACTACAGTGAAGTAAATGGAAATATTCCCTATAGCTATCTCCGTTGAAACTTGCGAGCTTTCAAAAGTTCGCTCATATGGTGCCGACCATATGAGACTCGACCTTTTGAAATGTCGCGCTTCTGATATAGACCCGAATTTTAACAGGAAAGTAGAACCAAATAAAGCTCAAGTGATGAATGTTGACATCAGCTTAAAAAACATATAACTATTTGGTCATAACTGGACAGACCACTAGGTAGCTCATTGTAGAACATGGTGTTTTATCTGCTCTAAGTACTACAACTTACAGACTAAAGAGAACAGAAAAACTAAGTGTGTTACAAATGTATTTCTGATCTTCCAGCAGCTTTAAAAGCTTGCATACTGTCACACTGCCAGCAGCAGAACAGACACACAAAAGGTCTGACAGTGAGAAGTCTCGTACAGATTTTAAAGCTGTCTCAATTTTCTAATGCTGTTCTTTGATGGCTGCTGTTAATGCTGTAGCACAAGTTTTCATCCTCCTGATTATATATATTCAGATGTTCAATGCAAAACATACTAGGTACTGAATGAGTTGCACATGGATCTGATGTCATTTTTATTTGTTCCTGAATTGATGGGTCTCAGATTCAACCTCGAAGCTGGCTTGGCTTCTTTTACTAGAGTCACAGATCCAACTCTTGAGGTCCTCCCTTATCCATAGTTCCACACTAACCTAAAATAACTCGGATCTTGTTTGTCACCATATCACTCAGGAGTGGATAGCCTTCTCTCAAACTTTTGGGTATTTTTTTTAATATTTAAAGGTTGTAGATTTTCTTCTTTTAGATTACTTTGAACTTTCTTTTATCTCCCTCCCTTACTTTCTGTGCAGTTTTTCAGGTTCTGTCCATTAGACAGTTCTATTTCCTACCCTTTTTGTAGTTTGGGTACTACTGAGTACCGTTGTTGGTACTCTTCTTTCCTTTTCTGTATTATCTTCCTTTCCTTCCCTCTAGAGAGTGTTTCTTTGTACCATTGTTGGTACTCTCTATCCTGTAGGCAAAAAAAAAAGTCTTTTACTATACTTATATTGAACAGTTTTTCTTCTTTCCTTTATCTCCTAAAATGGCAGAAAAAATGACTGGGTTTTAAAAATATCACTTCCTGTGGACATAAGATTCCCAATTCTGATGCCCACAGGGAATGTGTTTATTGTGTGGGCACTGCCCATTTAGAAACTGATTGTTCTATCTGTGTGGGGTTTACTTTCAGGGCTATTAGTGACTGTAGAAATAAATTAATGCTAAATAAAGGGTCTTTTTCCTTCTTCTTCTTCTTCTCTGGCTACTGGGGCTCAACCCCCCTTCCAAGAGGTCCAAAAACAAGGAAGCCTAATTCTTTAACAAAGGATAAGCTCCTAAGAGGAAGTCTCTGGACCATTCACCAGCATTTGCTCTGATCTTCAAACCTCCTGCAAAAATTTCAAAAAAGTCAGATCCAACACCCACCTCAAAGCCTAGATTGCCTTATATCTGGTCACCTTGGTTTTCACTGGAACCATTCTTTCCTTGATTCCACTCACCTTTTCTCCAGGAGACTCCAAGGAGACACTCCAGGCCTCCGTGTACCAACTCCTCCCTTAGGTTATCCAGGAGTTTGTCTGAAGTAGAGGTGTATAGGATGATGAGGAAGTTCCTCAGAGCTCAGATCCAGATGGGGTAATCCTGTCTCCTTCTCCCATCAGACTTGTGAGCCTGCACTTCACTGACCATCAATTGATAACTCCTTCTCTGATCCATCCTGCGGTTTCGTAGCCCTCAGATCCAAGATTGTTGAGGGTGTCTTCATCAGATCCAAAGACAGGTTGTTCTTCGAATTCCACTATCTTCCTGAGCTGCCCAGCACCAATACATTTGGAGCAGGGGGACTCTCAGAGTTGAAGCATTGGTGCTGGCTCTGTAGGGTTGGGGTCAACTCCAAATTTTTCAGAGCCATCCTTGCCCATAAGTACTTTGGCACTGGATAGCTCAGGTCTTACTCCCTCCTTGAGGTGGGGATCTGGGGGAGTTCAAGGCTCATTGGCACAGGGGTCTTCAGCAGTGCTGCTGGGTTCCTTTTTTCCTAGATCCTCTACCTTTGAGGTAGTAGAGAAGGCTTCCTCTCTGCCTAGAGAGAGGACATCCTTGCACCCTTCAGATTCAATTTCTGTTTCACTATCAGGTATGAGTTCTGAGCCTCTCACTTCTATCCCACTGGGACAGCCTACCCAAATAAGCCTCATTTCCATCCCTCAGCACTCCCCTGTCACTTCTGATACCTCACCAGACTATCCCACTGATAAGGTCCCTAGGAGGATGACATGTTAAAGGAAGCACTTGGATTCCCCTCAGGAGTCTGTTACTGAGGACACTGACTTTGATGTGGTGGAAGGGTGCCCCATATCTTCACCTGAGGATGGAATACTGGAACTTCTAAAGCAAAAAGATGGATGGTCTTTTGAACCCTTTTCCCAGGAGGAGTCGGTGTCTGGCCTAGTTACATCTTGGGTGACCCCTCTGGCTGTTGAGGTGATAGACCATGTCTCACACAGTGCATGGAAGGAGACAGCTACTGTGGAGGCTATCCACAAGTGACAGGATACATGTTTAACTCCCACAAAGGACAGAGCACACTGGAGCAATGCAGTCCCAGAAAATGCCATGGTTGTGGCAGCAGCCACTAAGAAAGAGCTCTCAGAGCAGATTTCATCTGTCCATCTGCCTAACAGGGAGTCTAGGGCTTTGGATAGATTTGGAAAGTGTGTCTATGCCTCAGCAGCCTGTGCCCTGTTATCACTGAATTATTTGGCACACTTTACAAAGCTACAATGAGATTTGACAAAAGACCTCTCCATATCTCTTTCCTGGTCCATGACTCTGCAGATCAGAATAAGATTTCTTCACAACTGGTCACCTTTCAGTCAATATCTAACATGTCTATGAGACTGATTTCCAACACTGCAGAGGGTACCTCAAGGATGGTGGGTTTGGATATAGCTGTTAGGATATATGCCCTGGTGCACTTGTTCCATTTTTTGAAGCCCTTCAAGTATTCATTCTTCATTGCTTCTTTTGATGTATCTTCTCTGTTTGGCCCAAAGGTGAAGGAAACATTCTCCAGCTGTGAGCAAGTTGAGAAGACCCTGTCTGCCATTGGGATCCATTTTTCTACTCTTCAGATGTCCTTCTCATGGAATCAGTGAGTTGGTAGAAAAATGTTGTTTCATAAGTCCCAAGGTCCTTTCCAAGACTCACAAGGAGATGGTTCTCCCAGAGGCAGAGAGGGTAACTCTAATGGAAGGTGCTGCCCTCATGGCAGAAGTAGCCTGTAGAACAAGAGTTTCAGGGATCTTTTCTTGGATAAACCCTATCAGTTCTCCTGAAAGGTTGCCTGGCTGCTTTTCTCTGGAGGTAGTTGGGAGGTGCTTGTCTCTGCACCTAGAAGCTGGGGCATCCTTCACAACAGATGTTTTGGTGCAGAGGATCATATCCAGAGGTTATTTCATACCATTTTCCCAATTTCTCCTCAATAAAAATGAAGAAATTCCCTGATATTCCACCCAATTAGAGGGATGCAGCAGCCCTGGAAATAAGAAAGCTGCTAGAAAAAAAGAGTCATCCAAGAAGTTCCCCCCAACTAGATAGGATCCAGAATTTATTCAGGATTCTTTTCAGTGACAAAAAAGACTAGGAACTTAAGACCCATTCTGGATCTCAGCAAATTAAACTGGTGAATAAAACATCAAAGTTCCGGATGTTCATGGCTCAGTCCATTTTTCCCTGTTGTGAAAGGATGATTGGATGTGCTCGATAGATCTTCAAGATGTGTACTGTCACATCAAAATGAACAGGCACACCAGAAGATAACTGTGTTTCCAGCTGAGAGACAGAGTCAATACCAGTTCAGAGCAATGCCCTTTGCCCTCACCACAACCCACCAGGGTGTTCACCAAATGCATGGCAGTGGTAGCAGTTCACCTAAGACTGTCTGGATTCTGGGTATTTCTGTATCTAGATGATTGTTTCCTGACTGCTCTGACCAGGCATCTACTTCTACAAGCAAGGGACTACTTGCTTCAGTTGTGTCACCATCTGGGCATCACAGTCAACTGCAACAAATCAAATGTCAATCCTACACAGACAGTGGAGTTCATAGGTGCTCATCTAGAAACAGTCATCTTCCTCCAACAGGAGTACAAACCCTCAGATCCCAGTTAAGGGAAGTGATCTCACATGCCTCTCCTCCAGCACAACTAGCCTTGCAAGCCTTAGGGTCCATGGCAGCAGCAATAATTCTAGGTCCATTGGACAGATTTCACATGTAGATTCTACAGTAGACTCTGCCAGTTCAGTGGCATATTCTTCAGCAGCCATTGTACACTCCAGTCAGAAGTACACAAGTTTGCAAGGAATGCCTTCTTTGTTGGATCCATTCAAACCAAGTTCCCCAAGGCACTCCATTTGTTTTATCTCTGCTGGTAGCCACAGTAATCACAGATGCCACCCATGTGGGTTGAGTTGGGGAGCCATTTCTTGGGAAGGACAGTCCAAGGTATGTGGCCTCCTCAAGAGGCCAGTTTGCATATCAGTGTCCTTGAGATGAGAGCTGTCCTTCTAGTACTGCAGGCCTTTCAAGATGTTCTCCCTCTGGGATGAGTGCAATCTAATCGGACAATATGTCTTGTCATGTGGTGGTACATCAACAAACAGGGGGGATCCAGGTCATATCCTGTTTGTTGAGCGGCAATGAGAGTGTGGCAGTGGGTGATCTCTTCTAGTTGCTTTCTCAGTGCAGCATATATACTGGGGAAAACCTGTGTGTGTGCAGACAAACTAAGCAGGTCCATTTTGATGCCTCATGAGTAGTTACTCAATTTCAAAGTGGTGCTGAAAATTTTCTGTTGATGGGGCCAGCCATAATATGATCTCTGTGCTTCCTCCCTCAACAACAAGTGCAGCAGTTTATTTCCTCTGATTTCACCACTGGGGGAGTCAACAAGAAGTGCTCTAGTTTACATTTGGCTCTCCAGTCTCCAATATGCTTATTTTCCATTACCTATACTCCCCAAGTTACTACAGAAAACTTACTGGTTGAAGAGCACAGTTATCTTCATTGTACCTTTTTGGCCGTGTCAAATCTGGTTTCCCTTCTGTATCTGCCCTGGGTGGTGGACCCCAGTACACACCTCATGTCTTATCTGATGAACATAACAGGTCTTAGGTTAACTACAAGGTTTCTAAAGTTCCAGTGATGGCTAGACAGCCCAGGCTTTCATCCCCGGGCTGGCATATTTTTTTTCATCTTTATTAAATTACCATGTATGACATAGGCAAACTTACAGTTATATAAATGAAAAACAAACAACATTGACACCACTAGTTGAAAATGTTGCACATCACAGACACCATTGAAACAACTGTAGTTGCAAACATTATATGTCACTTATAATCTATCCAGTCATTGTCAGTTAAGCATTATGTGGCTCATTCAAATCCTGCCTCTTAAGCCTTGTTCCTTCTCTGTGTATATTGCTCCCACAATTCCCATTTTTTCTGTGTAGTTTGCTCTGTCCTTTTTCTAAATATCCCAATTCCAGTTGTTTTATCTCTGCTACTATACTCACTACTTCTAGTAAAATTGATTTAGACTTTGATTTCCATTTTCTAGTAACTGCTTTTTTGGCAGCCACCATAGTTAGACTCAGCAAGATTTTACTATGTCTAGGCAATTCTGATTCTGTATCATAGGTCAAAAATTCATCTCCCCAGTCAATCCAATCTGCTCACCCAGCATCTCTGACAGAGCACTTCACAGGGAATCCCTCAAATCTGCCACCTCATTACACTCCCAAAAAGCATGTTCTCAGCCACCTCTTTCTTGCGTGTCACACCTCCAACATTTGCTATTCAACTGAGGAAAAATTCTTTAGAGTCTACTTGGGGTATCTTGATTTCCATATTTCTCTGCTTTATACAAACTTTCATAAAATGTTCAAAATATTTCTAATACTTCTACAGTATCTCTTGTTATCTTCCTTGTCATAGTCCTCCTAAGCTTGGACAGCCCTTTCCACTTTCTGTTGCCTGAGTTGTTGTGCTAACAGTTTTTGTGCTGTATAATTATTATCAAAAAACAGTTGCTTAACAGCAATCTTTCTAAACTCGTGCATATTATAGAGGCAATCCTGTATTTCCTGTTTAGGATTCTGCAGATGCTACTTTCCTTGTTCTGAGAGATTCCCGCTATTTTGCAATACTTTAACATTTGTCAGTTCCTCTAAATAATTCTTGTTACTTCTTAGCCATAGCTCCCTTTCCTTTATTTCTACCCTAGTTTTAAATTTCACTTTAATTTTATCCCACTTCCTAGCTATATTTTCAGAAGAAATTTCTGTCTTCTCTAGTAGCTGCTGAATTACTTCCAAAACCCATTCCTTAAATTCCTCTCTTTTCAGCCAATAGGAGGGAAAGTGCCTTTTTATTTTAGTTATTATTAGTGCATAATCTGAAATAGTTATTGTGTGCGTTTCAATGCCTTCAATTAAATGCACATGTTCCTGTAAGATATAAATGTTATATAGCCTAGCCCAGTTTTTGTATCTTGGATAATAATATGTAAATTCACTCCAAACCCGTAGTACTGAATTCACATCTTCCATGCCAAACATTTTCATAAAATTCTTTAAAAATCTGTTACAATTTCCCTTCTAGGCCACCCCAGACAAATCTTTACTGTTTCAGACCAAATTCCAGTCTCTGCCTATAAGTAATATACCTTGCTGAAAGCTGATTATTTCTCCCAGAAGTTTCTTAAGCTCCATTATAGCAGTTTTAGGTGGAATGTAAATGCATGCCAGTGTAATCCTCCTCCCTTGCCAGTAGCCCCTTAGTACTATATATTTTCCATGCAAGCATTGGAAAAAGCACACTGAGTTTGTCATACTCTTTTAACCAGACCTATAATGTCTCCCCCACTTCTCCTCTCATTGCAGTGCCCACATTTCTTAAAACCAAACAAAAAAAACGAAAGAATAAACACCTGTTTGTATTAGTATTCCTATTGCATTCAAAAATGAGAAAACTTTACTTCAAGTCTAATTGGTTTTATCTTATCTTTAAAGGCCTCCAAGCAAATTGCTTTCAGAGATTGCTATGTATGTCCTAGCCAGTTTCTCTTTTCTTGTTTTTTTCTTTTCCCTCAGCCAATCCCCTTCCACCAGACTGTCTCCAGTTTCTCTTTATCAGATTGTCTCCATGGAGACGAGAACCAGAAAACCAGTTTCTCTTTATCAGCATGTTTCCATAGAAACATGAAGACCAGCTGCAGAATTGCTGCTAAGTATACATGCATTTGTTACAAAAAAGCTTATAATATTCAATATTCTTTTTCATTTACTTGCTCTCTTAAAACTAATCAGTGTAAGGTCCTTAATTCAGTCATTTCCCTGTGCAAGAATGAAAAGAAGCACATTCATTTTAACTAACTTTGTCATGCCTTTTTAACCAGGCTTTTTTTTTACATTGCCTATACTTCTCAAAACTGTACAAGAAGAAAGAGAGAAAAGGGGAGAAAAAGAAAAACAGCACCTGTTTACAATCCCCATTACACTTTAAAATAGTGTGCAAAGAAAACCATACACCACAACTACAATACTGTTAAGAAAAGAAAATGTTTTCTTTACTTAGTTAGCTTTCTCCCCTCTCTTTCCATCTTCAAAGCATTTTTTCCAAGCATTAATGACATGAAGTAAGGCATGTACTTTATAGTCCCACATAAAACTAAGAAATTTTGAAAAAGTCCAATATTTTCAGATTTTCTTGTTCTGTCGTATTTCACAAATATAATTATTGCATTGTAATCCCACACTGAGTTACTGGTTGTGTTACAGTTCTTCTCCATTGCCCAAACATTGTAATCCCATATGGAGTTACTGGTTTTATTACTGTTCTTCTCCATCGCCCAATCCTGTCTCTGTGTCATTTCTAACATACTCTAAATTCTTCTAGTCAAGTGTTGCGCTCCCTTCCTTCTCTCCAAAAATTTCCATTGAAGTATAGAAAAGGTTTCACAGGTACAGTCTCTTTGTTGTCTTCCTCAGTAGAACAAGAAGCAGAATCTCCTTCTGTTTCACAGCTCGCTTTTTGTTGGACAAACTTTTGTATTTCCTCCTTAGCATCCATTTTATCAAAAGATGATGTTGTCCCTCCAGGGAAGAATACTTTAAAGATGGTTGGATACAGCAGTTTGAATCTCACACCCAAGTCTTGACATTCCCTGATTAGTGGAATGAATTTACTCCTCTTCTGCCTGGTGTACAGTGAGTAATCATTCTCTACAGACACTCTACTGTCTCCCACTTTTAGTATCTTGTCCTTCTTTCACAGTTTTGTCAGAATCAACTCCTACAGCTGGTAGGATTGCATCTTTACTATTAAAGGTCTAGGCTGCGTTCTTATAGCTAGGTTTGGAGCATACACATGATGTGCCCTTTCAACTAACAACTAATACCAGTCCAGTTGCTTATTTGTGCTTTCATAAAAATAATGCAGTCTGCTCTTTCCAACTTCACTGGTATAGCTGAAAATGTCAGGTTTTGCCTACGGGCTCTGTCCTCTATTATTTTTTGAAACATTTCTTCCTGAGCAGTCTCATATTCAGCCAGCCTTTTCTTCATTTTGACCTCAGATTTTTGCAGCTTTATCATCTCATGTGAATATCTGTTTAAAGATTCCTCTATTTTTTCTAGCCTTTTATTGTTTGTGTTGATATACTCCATCAATATTTTGTTTAGTTTAACCAGGTATGTATGCAGTTGTCTTATATCTTCCTGTAGGTCATTGGAAGTCATGTCTGAAGGTTGCATTGCTTTTTGCTGAACAGCTGCAGAACTTTCCCCAGTCAGTGTTTCTTCCTCACTTTTTACAGCTGATTTTTTTCCAGGTCTTCTGTATTTCTTTATTCCTGGCATCCAGGCAGTGCAGTTGCCAGTTACTGAAATTTACCCATAAACACAAGCCTACTGGCCTTCTCTGCTGAGTTTCTGTTTTCACACTGGGAGAGGTAGAAACAATCTGTTACTTAGTGAGCAATCATCTTGGAAGTCCCCCAGTCTGCTATATTAAGGTTTACAGAAGTAAATGAGAGAGATTTTCCATTTGGGCCTTCCAGAGAGATTTGGATAATTTTTCCACCTCCATCTCTACAGTGCTAGATTATTTGGCATCCCTCTTCAAAGTGGAGGCTAGTTTCTCTACTACTGAAGTGCAAGCTCGCTGCCATTTCCAATTTTCATTTGGCAAAAATCGCACTTCTTTGTCTTCTTCTAACTTGTGTAAAACATTTCTGAAAGGTACTTATTTTACTTAGGTCCCAAGTCAAGGACACTACTCCTCCATGGGACCTAACTGTCTTACATTATAGTCTGACTCAAAGTCCATTTGAACCTTCAGCCAAATCAGGCCTAAAGTTTTTGTCTTGGAAGACTATTTTATTAGGCTGTTTTATCCAAGACTCCATACTTGATATTTCATAAGGATAGGGTGACTTTATGTACTAACCCATTCTTTTTACCTAAGTTGGCTTCTGAGTTAACATTAATCAGGTCATTAACCTCTCAGTTTCCTTCCCAAAATTTTACAGTAAAGGTGAATACATACTGTATCTTTTGGATGTACACATGCAACTTCATTTTTATCGTCATCGAACCAAAGATTTCAGAAAATGTAACCAATTGTTTGTATCCCTTTCTCATAATAGATTGGGCAGGGTAGTTTCCACAGTAACTTTATCCAAATGGTTGACTGATTGCATATCCTTTGTCTTTAAACGGAGAGGTTTCTCTTTGCCTAAGTCGCCAAGAGCACATTCAACACAGTATATGGCGACTGCTTCAGCTTTTTTTCAAGAGCTTCAATAAATGACATTTGTGCTGCTGCCATTTGGTCCAGTGCTCATAGCTTTATTGTCCATTACAAATTGGATTTGATTTCTAGAACAGAGCTACTTTTGGCTCTGCAATACCTTCCACGAGGGCCACCTAAGGTTCATCCAACTGGAGACTCTGTCCTGTCAGCTGAGGAATGAATGAAACTGACAACATCAGATACAAAACTTATGTACTCACCATAACAATGAGTCTGCATTGTCCATTTTCAATTCTTCCTCAACATTTCTGCCTTTCAAACCCTCTTCCCTTCCTTCCTGGAGGACAGCTAATGGATTTTTTCATTGGAATCTTTTGTTCCTTGTTTGAGCTCCAGGTTTAGCTCTGGTGGTTCTTCTCAATTGATTCTGTGTAGTGCAAACCATTATTACTGGGGGCAGTAAACTCAATCTGAGGTATATTAGGTTATTTGGGCATTATGGGTAAGGGAGGAGCTCGAGAGTTGGATACATGAATCTAGTAAAAGCATCTGAGCCACATCCAAGGTTGGATCTGAGACCCATCAGTTGAGGAAGAATGAGAATGGACAACACAGATGCATTCTTATGGTAAGTGCATAACTTTTGTATACATTTTTTCAACCACCTTTGAGAATGGAGACAGGGTAGTGACTGGGAAAAAATATTAATTTCACAAAATGTTTCACCTTTGTGCCATGGAATAATGATTTCCGTTTTCCCATGAGAGAGGAAATATCTTTCCTTTGTACAGTATTTAATAATGGAACTGTCTAAATGATAGTGTTAGTGGCAAAATTTAGATACTTAGCAGGCAGCTTGTCAAAAGCCAGGGATGATGGTTTTTGAAGACAAATTGAGAAGAGACCAAAAGTCCTCCAAAGTCAGAAACCACATCATCATATCACTACCACTGCCAGAGGGATGGTATGGTGCAAAGGTATAATAAAAGAGTAAAATTATAATAAGTTAAGTTTTCTTTTTTATTAACTTCATACGATTGTACACTAAATAGTCAACACTGTATTATCTGCTTTCAGTGCTGTTTATTTATGCTACCTTTTCATAATTCTACTGTAACTCCCAGGTTATGGCTAAACTGAGTCCACTATGGATCATTCCTCTATCCTGGTCAACAGACCTAAATAAAATAAATAAAGCTTGAAGGTAAAAGTGGTTATCTTCCACTGGTATCATTTGCGTGTTGAAACTCCTTATACATGAAAAAGGTCTTTACCTTTTCATTCAATAGGCAGAGGTTTATTATAGGTCATAAAAGAGGCTTGGATCTCTCCAGCACATAACTGGTATTAATAACTAAAAGGCATTGAAAATTATCAAATATTTCTTAATAGCACATTGGAATATTTTCAGAGTTCAACTGAAGCAAGAGGGGTGTTACATTCAACAGATTAAATCTAAGCATTTGCATTTAAGAAACAAGATTTTGTTATTGTCAGAGAGTGTTGGAATAAGTTACATCAGCTGTGATAAACACCAAACACCATTACTGCTCAGCTAGGCATAGTAGGATTTATATATGAGTTTATTGAGGAAAGGCATGTCCCAATGCAGGATTCAAATACAGTCATGTTAATGTCAGGAAATATGTTTGATTGGAAGGTACTTTACACAATGTTCAGCAAAACCAAGGTTTTTCAAGAATCTTTGAAAGGCTCTCTCTGTATGTATGTATATGGGTCTACTTGATATGGTCGACATTTCACAATGTCGAAATTCATATCGCCGAGACCATATGATCGACATTTGAAATGTTGACCATACAAGTAAAACATAAAAAACAAAAAAAAAAACTTACCTTAATGCTGCTAGCAGGGGGTCTTCGCACCCCTGCACCCCCTGTGGGAGGTTCCACCTCCCACACCTCCCAGAACTTAAATATACGAACTCTAAGATCGCACTACAGTGCGGAAGTGGAAATCTTTCCATTCCGCAATGCAGGGAGATGCCGGTTCCCCATTGTCAACATTTCAAATGTCGATCATATGGTCTCAGCCATATGAATGTCGACATTGTGAAATGTTGACCATTTGAAGGGGACCCATATGTATATATATATATATATATATATATATAGACACACACACACACACATATATATATATATATATATATATATATATATATATATGTATGTATGTCTGTATATATGGTTCTACAACAGTGTTTGCCAAACTAGTGTTATTTTTTGCCTGATTTTGTTTCAGTAACAACCCCCTTTAACAGAATTATTAAAAAAAAACTCATACCGAGGTTAAATGTACTAAGGACTGCCAAAAGGCATTTGGCACTATAGAAAACAAAACATGCTTGCAGATACTTAACTTTAAATTGCCCTTTATTATTTGTGTTGATGCTATGGATTTAAGAATTTCTAGCTGTATTAATATGGATAAAAACTGGATGTGAATATCTGTGTACATGCTTAAAAAAGAATTTGTTAGGTAGGGAGCAAAAGTGTTCAGAATAAAAACAGAATGCCAAGTAATCAAAGGTGCAATAAAGAAATCTGAGTATATGTTCTGGGGGACACAGTTTATATTATTTATAGATTAGAGTCTTCTATGCTGGTTGGAAATGTGAAGGTTAAAAATCAATGGATTATACTATGGCACCCAACTGTTCAAGAAAGAACCTTAATATTTAAACATATGTATGCCTGATATAACTATAATGCTGAGTTTTTGTCTAAAAACTCAATTTTTAAAATTTTTAAAAACTCAACACAAACTATAATTAAGGGGAAGGTATGCAATGATATGAAATTCTGATAAAAAAGAATTTCCTTATTTCCCTTTAGCATTCCTTTCCCTATTTCATAAGTCTTGTCACTTAAACAAACAGTGCTTTGAGAAAACTGTATTAGGCACCTCATCGATCTCATGGACCACATGCCTAGTAACTATCTATGAACTTCTCTGTAGGTCCGGAGTTATATTTGGACATCTTTGCAGATTTGGCTACAGGGCTTAAGATAGCATTTAGGGCTCCTATCTGCCCTTTAATATTGAGGGGCTAAAGTGTACAGTGACAATATAAATGAGAGGGGAAGTAGCATCATTAATCATTGTTAGTTGTTAGCCGAGCAAAACTCAGATAATCCTGATTGCATAGCCTAGTCCTTTTCAGTTTATGCATTCTTTAAAACAAAGTGAAGTGCATCTGTTTTGATACCTATGGAGTGTATGGTAGAGTGAGATGGCTCACTCCTGTTGTAGAGTCAGATGCATTAAGAAATTTGCTCCTTCATGGTGCAAAGCTTACTCTTTAAGTAATATAGACCTGGAAATAGGTCTGACATTGAAAAAAAGGACAAAATAAACAACATTTTGTTTGTGTATTCTGCTAGGAACAATAGAAGTACATAGTAGATTTAGACAAAATAAAAAAGTATAGGCAAAGTAATGGGAAATAGTCTTTGGTACTTGATCAAAACTGCAAGAAATAGTTTTCTGTCATCTGTTTCTAGATACCAGTAGAAAAGATACACAACGTAGAAAGGGTGAAGGAAGTATGCCAACAACTAGGCTATGAACAAAAAACAAAGACAAATTAGTGGCAATAAATAAAAGCTAATTGAAAAATAAATGATTAGAAGCAACTTGCTTATTCAAAAGTATAAGAATTGCCCAGCAAGGCTGGAAAATCCATAAGTCAGGAGAGTAAAATCTGAAAGCAGGGCAGTTAACCTGGAAGAAGAATTAAAAAGAAGAGAAAAACTTGTACCAAATTTAGTTTTCAATATAACAGCTTATAAGTTGTCTCTGGGAAATATTGAGTTTAGGTGGATTCAGAGGATGAATGGATATTTGAGTTTCAAGAACTGTCACAGCAGGACACAAATGTAAGGAGCAATAACTATGCTAAGAGAAGAGGTGAATGACAGTTTACTGAACTGGATGAACTGTCAGAAGTTTCAACAAGATAAATTGGCAGGGCCTGTGAAATTATTTTGATTGGACTGAAATAATTTTTTTATGCTCTTGAGCTTTAAATTACTTGTAGAGACACTTGAACACTGTTATAATAAACTTGTTCTTTTTTGTTCTGTTGTGCAAACACATGCTAGAAATGGTTGGAGCTTTGGAATGAGGCAGTACTGCCTTTCCCAACTCTGCTAAGGCCCTAAGGAGGGTAACCATAGGGACTGCCCATCCTTCGGAGAGGCCTAACATTCCATTCTTGTATGTCATATTCCATATGGAGCCAGGTCACTCCTCTGCTTTTGCAGGGCAAAAGAATAGTGTCACTTGACATTATAGACATCTTCTTACATATCAGTGTCTGGAGTCTGCAGAAGAGATTTCTTTGGTTCACTCCAAATAAGCACCAGTTTTAATACAAAGTGCTGATTTTTGGTCTCTTCTTTGTATATGAAGTGTTTACGGAGGTGGTAGGTGCTGGGTCAGAGGCTTTACAGTAGAAGGATCTCCATGTTTTCTCCCTCTGCCTTGTCCTACATGGATGCTTTGCCAAGGGTCTCTATGGTTGTGCACTTATGTAGTTGCAAATGCTAGGAGTTCTTCATAGACTGTGGTAATTCATTGTTGTCCGCAGTTCACAGGATTGCCTTTATTAGGGCAAGACTAGACACCCTACACTGTCAGGCATTCCTGCTCATATAGATGGCTCAGGAAATCAGTGTCATGCAGAGGGTGTGGGTTTATGAACACTTTAGCAACATTCTAAATAAGAAAACTCATAGTACTGCTGCTGTTCATTTTTGTAAGGGACACAACAGTCCATCTTCTGGTATTCCTGTTAATATTTTGCGCCCAATTAAGTTTAGCAGCAGAGGTGTGGCTAGTGTTAAAGATTTCATAAGCAAAAAGGAGGCTGCACTAATTTTACATTTTCAAATGCTGACCCCCCCAAGAATTTTAATTCTTTTAGATTTGGACTGTATTATGTTAACTTTAATATAATGCCATGTTATACTGTTTTATTTTATTCTGTTCTGTATGTTTTTTATAATTTTTTTCTTAGTATTCAGCTTTATTTGTTTAATTGTTTTTATTGTCTTTGCTTGCATGTCTCACAGTTTTATAAATTGTCTATTTTTTATGTATGGTGAAAATCTTGAAGCTTTGTTTACTGAGATCTAAATATATTTTAAGCACAGAGTTCTTCATGCATGTATTTTCATTTTTATTCATACGCATAATCACCCTGCTGCCAGTACTGTATGAAGGGTTTCGCACATTACACTGGCACAGCCCATTAGGAGGCTGAAATGCATTGTGCAGTAATGTTCACAAACTGGCAACAGTCATCCTAAACTTGAAAATGAGGCCAGTATACAGTACAACTTGGAACAGAATGTAAATGCCAGTAAGACATAGGAGTACACAAGAAAGGATGAGCAGTGAAAGCAAATGTTAAGGGAAGTCTAGCAGGTGCACCAATTCATGGCTGACATGAGCAATCTAATACACAATTTATTTTCCATTGCTTGTGTTTATATTTATAGTGTCTTACTGAAACTTTACCCTTCTCCCTTTTGAATGCTTCCTTTACTTTGCTATATCTCTGCACTTCCTTCTTTTTTGCTCTGTCTCTTGCTCTCCTTAATCATACATCTCATTGACCATCCTCTTCCTTTTTAACCCACCCCCCCCTCTCTTTTGTGTGCACCAGTTGACCATCAGCTGCACTGTCTGTACTCCCAGTGCTTCATTGTTTCCTTTGAATTCATGCTAGGAACATTCAACTGCTGGGCTGGAAAGGGGAAGTGAGTCAGGATAGTGCAGATGCCAAGATAGTACAACTGTGTACACTTACCATAAATGTAGATGTTCAAGTGCATTCACTGTTGCAGTTGTCACTTTTGGGTTATCCCTGATGGGTAGCCCTCAGTCCGCCTGAATACCAGAGTCAAGCTTTTCCCCTGCGCCGGCTGCTGTCATCTCTGGACTGATGTCAGGTCGTCAGTGGTATAAAGGAGAGCAGCCAGTGTCATTACATCAGTTTTTCTTGCCCTAAGCTGTAGAAGCCCCTTGAAGGAAATGTTTTAAAGAGCCCCTGGTGGCCCAAGGCCACCAGAATGACAGTTAATCTCCCAAAAGGATAAGATTAAGGGGAAAGGTGGAAGGGTAAATAGGACTGCAACAGTGAATACACTCGAACATCTACATTGATGGTAAGTGTACACAACTGTACTATGTTCTTTGTGTTTCACTGTTGCAGTCATCACTTGTGGCAGGATTCCCAAAGCTGAGGAAGGTGAGGATGGAAGTATGAAATTCCTAGGATTGAGCTAGCATGCTTTGCAGGACTGCAGAGGCAAAGCCTGCCTGAGCCCTGGAGAACAGAGACAGGTGGTAGTGTTTGGTGAAGGTGTGGACTGAGGTCCATGTGGCAGCTTCCAGGATGTCCCTGGTAGGTACTCCTCTAAGGAAGCAGTGGAAGTGGAGGCTCCCCTAGTGGAATGTGTTCTGATAGATTTAGGAGGAGCTTTCCCATGAAAGGTGTAGCAGGATTGCATGCAGCGAGATATCCATTTTGAAATGGTCTGCTTGGAGATAGGCTTCCTCTCTTTCCCTGGGGCAAAGCCAACCAACAGTTGAGCCATCTTCCTAATGAACTTTGTTCTGTCCAGGTAGTATCTTAACTGTCTGTGCACATCCAGTGTGTGCAGAATTCTCTCCCCTTTATTCTGAGAGTTTGGAAAAAATGTGGGGAAATGTATAGCCTGGTTTAGGGTCACATCTGATACTACCTTTGGCATGAAAGAGGGATTAGTCATGAGAGACACCCTGTATGCATGGAAGATAATAAAGGGTTCCGTGGCCATGAGTGCTTGAAGTTCTGACACCCTCCTAGCTGAAGTAGTAGCCAAGAGGAAGGCAGTCTTCCAGGAAAGATGTTTTAGGGCTGCTGATGCAGCTGGTTCAAAGGGAGGCAAAGTTAGCTTTTCTAAGACATAGTTCAGGTCCCAGGCTGGAGTGGGTGTCCTTCTAGGGGGCCTAATGTTCGCTACATCTCTGAGGAATTGCTTAATCAAAGGGTGAGAGAAGACAGGCTGTTCAGCATGGAAGTGTGCTAAAATGGCTGAGGCATAGATTTTAATGGAGGAAAAGGAGAGGCCCTTGTTAAGCAGCTCCTCTAAGTAGTCCAGAATAAGTGGGAGTGACAGTTGGGAGCTGCTGTGACCTTTTGGTAGGCATCAGGAGTTGAATCTTTTCCATTTCTCTGAGTAAGATTTCCTGGTGCTGGACCTTCTGGCTTCCTTAATAATGTCTAGGACCTGCTTGCTCAACTGTGGCTTACCCCCGGTCCCTGGGGGATAAGCCATGCAGAACGTTTCAGAGTGTGCAGGTTTGGATGCAGAATCTCTCCTCTGGCTTGTGTCAGAAGGTCTGCAGTTAAAGGCAGGGGCCTGGAAGGCTCCTTGGTCAGGCTGAGCAGCAAGGGGTACCGATGTTGCCTGGGCCAATCTTGTGCTATAAGGATGGCTTTTAATCCTTCCTGTCTTATTTTGAGCAGTACCCTTGGGAGTAAGGATGGGGGGGGATTACATAAATAAAGATATTGATCCATTGGAATGAGGGAGCATCCACTTTCCAAGCCAGGGGGTGAATCTCCCTGGTGCAGAATTTATGCAGCTGATTGTTGTGTTGTGAGGTGAAGAGGTCCACCTCTGGTGTCCCCCAGGCCTGGGTAATTTGGAGGAATGCCCCCTTTTGGAGTTTCTACTCATGGGGGTCTAAGTAGTTTCTGCTTAGATGATCTGCTAGGGTATTGTTTACTCCTGGGATGTTCTGGGCTATCAGGTGTAGGCCCATGGAGGAGGCTTTCTGCCAGAGGCTCATGGCTAGTCAGCAGAGAGGGTAGGAGTGTCCCCCCCTGCTTGTTGATGTACCACATGACTGGTATTGTCTGTTTTTATGAGGAGGACTCCTGGTTTTAGGTGGTCTTGGAAGGATGTGATAGCCTTGTAAACTGCGATCATTTCCTTTAGGTTGATGTGCCAGTGAAGGTGCCTGAGGTCCCAAGAGTCTTAGGTGCACCAGATGTCTAAATGAGTGCTCCAAGCTAGGTTTGAGGCATCTGTGGTGATGGTATGGCCTTGAGAAAGGTAGGTGAAGGGAAGGCCCTTGTTCTGAGTGCATGCCTGTGGCCACCAAAGAAACTCATTCCTTATACATAGAATGAGGGGGAGAGTGGTCTCCACAGACTGAGAGTGTTGGCACCAAAGGTTCTTTAGGTACCACTGGAGTTTCCTCATGTGCAGCCTGGCCAGGGGAATCATCAGAATGCAGGATGACATGTAACACAGTGGTTGCAGAATATTCCTTGCTGTGAGGTTTTTTCTGAGAGCTAGCTGGGAGAAGTAATTTGGCAGAAAGCATTGTTTTTCTGGTTAGAGGAAGGCTGTTTGGGAGGCTGTGGCCAGGAGTGTGCCCAAGAAGGTGATCTGCCTAGTGGGGTTTAGATTTGATTTTTTTTCTGTTGATAGTGAACCCTAGAGAGGTTAGAGTTGTTTGTACAAAGGGCAGGTCCTGTAGTAACTTCTCTTTGTTGCCTGCCTGGATTAGGCAGTCGTCCAGATAAGGGTAAATCTGGATATTTTGCTGTCTGTAGAAGGCAACAACTGGGGCCAGGCATTTTGTGAAGACCCTGGGAGCTGTAGATAAGCCAAAGGGTAGTGCAGAGAACTGAAAGTGTTGTGAACCTGCTCTGAAGCATAGGTATTTTTTGCAAGACTCCCTTATGAGTATATCAAGGTAGGCATCCTTTAGGTCTAGGGTGGCTAGCCATGCATTTTTTCCAAGCATTGGTAAAAGTTTTAGAAGAGTTAGCATTTTGAATTTTGGGAGCTCTAGAAAGTGTTTAGAGTGGACAGGTTGAGGATGGGTCGCCAGGTGCCTTCTTTTCTTGGCAATAGGAACAGTCTGGAGTAAAAACCTTTTCCTGCTTGCTCCTGTGGCACAGGCTCCACTGCCCCTTGAGCATGGAGTATGTGCACTTGTTTTAATGCTTCTGCCCACTGATTTACAGGTAGATTTTGGTAACCTGTTGAAGTTGGGACTTGTTGGAAGGTAAATTTGTAGCCCTGAAAATCATTTTTAATACCCACTGGTCATTTGTTACAGACAGCCAATTGTGTTTGTAAAGGGATAGCCTTCCTTCTAACCTCTAATGGGAGGGGGAGTGGAAGTCATTGCATGTTCTTAGAGTAGGGAGTGGACTTACAACTCCCTGCTGTGGGAGTGGTGGAGGGCCACTGCTTAGTTCTTCGCTAGCCTAGGTTTTGAGGTCTAATTGGTCTGTCCCTGTGAGGCCTCCCTTGAACCTGTCTGTTGGGGGCTGGGAAAGACCAGTACTTAGAGGGAAAGTTTCTGCTGAATCTGGGAGGTTGAACTTGGAAGAAGTCCTTTACTGTTTGCATAGATTTCTTTTTGATGACCTCCTCTGCTTTTGATCCAAACAAGCAGTCTTTATCCAGGGAGGCATCAAGTAGTTTTGATTTTGCATGATCAGGCAGTGGCTGTTCTTTTAGCCATGTGTGCCTCCTAATGACTGAACCTGCCACAGTGGCCCTACTTGAGGCTTCTAGGCATTGAATCCGCAGTGCAGGGAGTGTTTAGCTACTTGAGGAGTAGAGTGTAGAAGATCTGCTAACTCTTTGGAAGTATTAGTGTCAGGTAAAGAGGAAAATTTTTGTTTCATAAGTTCCAAGGAGTGCTGTTGATATTTTAACATATGGAACTGACAGTTAAGAGCTCAAATAGCTAAGGTTGTAGAGGTGTACACTTTCTTACCCCATCTGTCCAGAGCTCTTGAGTCCTTGTCAGAGGGAATTGGATTTTTAGATGAGCTAGCCTTGGCCCCTTTGGGCCCCTTTGTGATGACCTCTGGGTCTGCTGCAAAGTTTTTAAACAAGTACTTACGTAAATCAGGCACCATGTAGTACCTGTCAGGTTTTCTAGGAGCAGGGGATAGGGCATCAGGGTTGAGGCTAGATTCACAGAAAACATTATCCACCACATCCAGTATAGGAAAGATGGCCAAGGGTCTGTGCTGAGGAAGATCTAGAAACTCTCTTAGTTTTTTCTTAGACTGAGGATAATCTTGGGCTTCCCAGTGGAAATGCTCTCTGAGAGTGTGCAGGGTTTCCCCAAATGAAAGATCCTCAGGGGAGGAGGCAGAAGAAATAGATTCCTCTGCATCAGAATCCTCAAAGGAGATGAGAGGTTTTTGTTCCTCATCTGAATCAAGGTAGTCTGAAAGTTCAGAATCCGGCTCTGTGTGAACTTCAGGAGAAGTATCCCTGTTTCTTTTAGAAGGAGTGGTATGGCTACCTCTGATGAAAGTGACGACGTCCTCCGCCATTTTCAGTAATTGTGGCTGAGGTGGTGGAGGAGGAGAAGTAAGATGGCGACTAGAGACTGTTTTCTTTGGGGTGGTCTTGCCTTTAGACCTTGGTAAATCCATTTGTCATTGGGATGCGGTAGTTGGAGGCAAAGATGTCAGTTTTTGCTTGAATTGGTTGTGCAAAGAACTTCCTCAGAAGCCAGTGCCTGTGTAGCGGCTCTGGACTCAAGCGAAGCAGAGACAACTGAGGGATCGGATGATGAAGCATTCCCCAGCAGCATACCAGACTCCGAAAGGGTCTCGGTAGAGGCCTGCGAAAGAAATGAGTGCCTCACTGAATTCCTGAGAACTGACAACTTGCTTCTGGGGCAGGTCATCTGAAGGCTTACATTTGTGTGGTCTGTCCCTTTCTTTATCTTTTGGTTTTTTGGGAATATCCACAGACTGTTGACTGATGGATGCCATTTCATAATGCGAGGAGCTACTTCAGAAATGCCTGGCTACAAAATCAGCTCTATGGTGAATAGTCCTTGAATTGAAAAGATTGAAAAGTGCACAGAACTGACAACGGGGAACGTCGTGGTCTGGGCCTAGACAAGTAACGCACAAGGTATGGAAGTCTCGGTGTGGTATTTGTTTTCCATAGCCGAGACAATTATTGACTTTTTCGGACATCAGTTAGTGCAAGAAAAAGGTCCCCAATGGGGTACTTAGCTTTAGTCATTTTCTGATTCAACTTCCACTCTGGCAACAACCGAATGGCACACACGCAAACTGCTTTTGCTTCAGGCTCCACGCCAAGAAAGACTGATGTAATGGCACTGGCTGCTCTCCTTTGTACCACTGATGACCTGATGTCAGTCCAGAGGTGATAGCAGCTGGTGCAGGGGAAAAGCTTGATTCTGGTATTCGGGCCGACCAAGGGCTACCCAGTAGGGATAACCGACAAGTGATGACTGCAACAGTGAAACACAAAGAACATCATATATGCTGTCTTGCATGCCTGGGGATGTTTTTTGTATGCCCTAACTGGACGGAGCTACAAAAATCATGTCCATCACTGTGTATAACATAAATTAGCTCCAAACCCACTTCTGTGCTAAATCACTCGCTGCATATCAGTTTGCTGGCAGAAATCCCTTTTCCCCCAGAATATGTGAGCCAATAAAAAAAAATTCCCTTCCCACCTCCCTGTCCATCTCCTGTAGTGCTTGAACTGCTAATTTAATGGAGTTCATCTGCATTGCAGTTATGGGTCCATCTTTCTAAACCATGTAGCTGGAATTTTAACTCTCTCTCTCTCTCTCTCTCTCTGTCTTTCATAGGTACATACATACAGTCTAACATATGTACTGGAGTACCTTCAGTGTTTGTCTGTATACTATCCACCTGCTGTTGTTATGGTATTGGTATACTAGACATTCCTTTACCCGTTCCAGATGATGCTTGCTATGATCAATTGTTTGTATGAGGACCATTTCTTTTTGCAGAATCTTCTTATACTCTGTATGCCTCCTTTTCTTTTTCCTTTCTTTTCCTTCCCTTTCTCTTCCCCCCTTCATAGACATGATTTTATTCCATATCTTTTCTTTACCTGTTCTAATTTCCTCAGTTTTCTTTCTCTTCTGTGGTTTCTTTTTGTGAATTAACTTCCTTAGTGTGGTTATATTCTTTGAAAGGGTCACAGAGACTGTAGATGATGGCCATACAGGGCATGCAGCATAGACTGACCTGGTCAAGGTCTTTGATACCATGCCCCATGCTGACACCATACAAAAGCTAGGTAAGATGGATATCAAACTGTCTGAAAAATAGAACCCACACTGTGAGTTGCAGTACCTCATCAGACAGTATGAAAGTGACTGGTGGTGTCTTTCAGCGCTTGGTGTTGAGACCTTTACTTCTCAGATCTCTAAATATATAGTCAAGACCACTGGCTAACAAAGTCTGCTGATGACTGCAACCTGGGGGTTGTTTTTAAGTTACCCTATATCACCTAAAACCCTCCAGAGTGAAATTTCCCTGTAAACTCCTGGTGTACTAAAAATGTACACAAAGTAAATGCTAAAAAGTCTAGTGTCATCACTTTTGATACACAACCCTGCCTTCACCATATTGTACAGACAGTGTACCATTATAAAACAAAACTTTAGTCAAGGACCCAAGCACTTGGGTTTATAGCTCCCTCTCATTTTACCATCATGTGAAAATAGTTGTCAGGTATTCCTTTTATTTAAACCAAATAATTGGCAATGGAATATTATCAAGGCCTAAACAGGTAATCTCCCTGTTATTCTCAACATTGATCAGGCCAATTATCAAGTAGAGAAACAGAAATTTTAGTGCTGGCATACTGCCATCTTGAGATATACCTCACTAAACATATCAATCAATTGGACAGACCACAAAGGTTCCTTCTGGAAGCTCTATCCTTTTATTCAGTGTCTTATAGACTTTTGAGTGGAGATCTCTGTCTCACTGTGCCATTAGGGACCTAAATGTCCTACACCTCCTACTTCTCAACAAGTCCAATATCTCCATCAATACTAGAACCATGGACCTAAATCTTTACTAACAGATAAAACATGGTGGAGGAATAGGTTTATAACTTAACACCTCTCAAACTTCTAAAATGCACACAAATGCCCCCTCCATGTTAAGTAGTGAAAGTCACTATCTTCCTTTCAACATAAACTAGATGTGGATGGGTATCCAAAAATTTACTTCAGAATTGAATGGTGTGGTCATTCTGGAGAAAGGAGGTGTGACCAAAGGAAGGGTACTAGCAAGGCATGAATAGTTATAAAACTCAGTGGCCTTGTAATATATATGAATTTATGAATTTATATTGTTTTCCCTCACAATAAGCTCTTGCCTTAAACCTTCACTTTTCTTTTTTGTTGCTATAATTTTTGCAATCCCATCTTCTATTGGCAGCATATTTGCTGTGCCAGATATCTCTCTCTCTCTCTCTCTCTCTCTGTCTCTCTTTTGTCTTGGTTAACCTTTTTCCAAATTGGCATAATTCCCATCTGTTTTCTTTCTACCCCAAATTTCCCTCTATTCCCTTATCAGTTACACCTATTTGCATTTCTAGAAGATGTTAGTCATTCTTTCTGCCTCCGTTTCACAATGCCAGCACCCAACATCTTTTTCTCTACCCTTACTATTTGGTATTATTGTGGTGCTGTGCTACATTTACAGCAGGCACAGATTTTGGTCATAGGGTGACTGCATGATATTTGCTGTGTTTACGTATCTTTTCAGTTTCTTCCAAGCTCTCTGATCTACTGCTCTTCCCTCCCTGGTTTTGTCTTAGTTCCGCTGTGAGATGTTAAACCAAAGCCCATCTGCTTAAGTTGGTGGTAGTTCAGTTGGACATAATAGATCCCATTGATTCTATCCAAAAGAGTAGGGAGACTTACCTTTTAAACAAACAAAAATATTTACACATTTTATCTATTCAGATGTAATAAAAATTACTATCACATCATATTATATACTCAAATCTGATGTTATGTTTTAATCCACCCCACCCCTTCACCCACAAACATTTGTAATCCTAATAACCTACTAATAAAATTTATATCATTCCAAATTTGATTAAACATTAATTCTTTACATCTCATCTTCCACATTAACCACGTGGTACTATCAATTTATCCAATCCATCCATCTTGTTTTTATCTATATTTTCATATAATCCATAAATAATCATATTCATATTCATATTTATTTTCTTAAATAGTTCACGTTTAAATTCTTTACAGTGTACAAAATTACACCTCCCTTGTCTTTCTACATACTAAAAAATGTTCTATAGTCTATTATACTTGATATTCTCTTTACAGTCTAGCCTGAATTTATTTGTATTTCACCTTAACAGGCAAATGTTAAGTTGTCAATCTCGCCTTCATTCTTGCTTGATGGGTTCGGAGCCGATCCCTCGGCTCCGACTCGGCACTTGCTAAGCTCGAGAGTCACTTTTACCAGCTCGAGGCAGCCCCATATCCCATGATGCAAGGCGGTAAGTACCCAGATCTCGTTTGCCGCTTCGCTTATGAGGTCCTCCTTTTACCAGCTCCTGGTAAGTGATTCACTTTATTGATATTTAAGCCCCTTTTTGTTAAAAAAACCTTTTATTGTTAGTTATAAGTTAATTTTTTAGATTTCCTGACAGAAAATCCCTGTCTCTTTTAAATTTTTTTAGTCAAACTTTACCCATCCCATCCCCTCCCTGTTAGGGTGTGTGTGTGTTTGTTTTTAGAAATACCCTTTGGTATTTTCTTTAATTTAAACTTTTGACTGGTGTGTGTGTGTGTGTTTTGTAGCACCATGTCAAAGGAGAGGGTCTCAGGTTTTAAGAAGTGTGACTCGTGCTGTCAGAAGATGTCTCTGACAGACGGTCACACTTCTTGCCTGTATTGCCTGGGGCCTCTTCACCTGCAGGACTCCTGTGCTATTTGTCATTCCTTCAGCCAGAGAGTCCTGCAGGAAAGACGCAACAAGCTGATACTTAGGGGCCTTCTTAAGCCGGAGGGCTCTCCGGCTAAGTCGGCTCCATCAAAATCAGCTAAATCTTCCAAGGCCCAGGCTTCTGTGTCTAAGCCTGCGGACTCGGCTCCGACTCGTTCCGAGTCGAGAGCGGCCCGGGCTGGAGCCGATTCTGGCTTAACAAAGCCTTCGGCACCGATGGCTATCGGTGCCGAATCTGCATCGACCACTTCGGTGTCGGCTCCAATCGGTTCCGACCACCATGTGGCACAGGCATCGGTGTCGGCTCCGATCGGCTCCGACACCGTTACTTTGGTGGCTGTATCGGCTCCGGCTGGAGCCGATACATCGAGGCTTCCTGTCGGCTCCGACAAGTCTTCGGCTCCGACAGGATCTATAGTATCGGTTCCGATGGCTCATTCCAGGAAGAGGTCGAGGTCTCCTTCCTTGGAGCCGATACTTTCGGCCCCGGCTTCACCTCTTCTTCGAACGGAGCCATCGGAGCCGATCTTCAAGGTCATCCAGACTGTCAGATCATGACCTAGAGAGAGTGGTCAGTAGATTACTTAAGTCACAGGTACTGGCCCAAATGTTACATAGTCCGTCTCAACAGACGACTGTTGGTCCACACCCGGTTACAGTTCCTCCTTGACCTCTACCCCAGAGCTTGGAGTTGGAGTCTTCGGAATGGTTACTGCTACGGCTGGAGGACGGATACCCCTTCTGTTCCTTCAGCCTCTACTCTTATCTCCTCTTGAGACCTTCCTTAGAGGGATTCGTGGTCGGGCTTCCATGGTCTCCTCCGAGCGGGTGAGTGGCATCGGACCCTTGTCCGAACCCGCTCTTCCCCTTGGAGCCTCGGCCTTGGTGAGCTCGGCTCCGACATCTGCCTCGGAGACTTCCCTTTCGGTGGTCCCTGGAGTTCCTAGCTCTTCGAAACGGGTTCTCTCGGACCTGCCTGGGAGGGGAGCATTGGAGGTGATGAAGAGTGTGCTGGCCACTGGTATCAGTCAGCAGTCTGTTCCCGTAGCTCCTCCCTCTATAGTACCTGTTGACATCTCTGCCACTTCTCTTGCTACAGGACCCAGAGATCCTCCGCCTCAGGTTTCCCCATTGGGAATTTCCCCCTCTTCCGAGGATTCTCCTGATGTTTCGGGAGATCCTCCTAGGAAGAGGACTTGTAAGAGGAAACATGTAGACTCCCGAGTCTGTCACTTGGATACTGACTTTGATGAGTCAGAGGGTTCCCTAGATCCCCTCTGAGGATGTCTCCTTCTCAGACATCCTAGAACTCCTTAAACAGAGGGGAAACTGGCCCACCAACAATCCCTCTGAGGATGAGTCAGTGTACCTAGAGGCGTTTGGATCTCGGCCCTCCACCTCCTGGTTGTCTCCGCCTTCGACCCCTTATGCAGGTTATTGCACGAAGGCGTGGGCAGCTCCTGACTCTGTAGAGCCAGTCCCTAGGAGGCCTTCAAAATTTATCACTGCCCCGTGTGACAAGCAATTCCTCACTAAGGGTGTCCCCGCTGATGCCATGGTGGTGGCTGCGGCCACCAAAAGGAACTTGCAGATCCTTCCGCACGTCCATCCTCCTAATAAGGACTCTAGGACCATGGATAGGTACGGTAAGCGGATGTTTTCCTCAGCGACCTTTGCTATGCGTTAAGCTGAATTACCTATGTCACTTCACCAGACTCCAGAGGGATATCCTTAAGGAGCTGGGTGAAGTAGTTCAGGATCCTACAGCTGCAGGGGCTCAAGAAAAAATTGCTTCGCAGCTAGGAACCCTCAATTCCATTGCAGACTCCTCCATGCGGCTAATATCTTATGCTGCGGATGGAGCGAGTAGAGCCGCAGGTACAGGTGTGGCTCTTAGACGCCAAGCCTGGATGCGGCTATGTGATTTTGCGGATCCCTTTAAGGCGTCCTTCACAAATTCTCCCTTTGATGGGTCAGCTTTGTTTGGCCCTCAGGTGAAGGAAACCTTGACCAGGTGCGAACAGGACGGCAAGACTCTTTCTGCTGTTGGAGTCCGTTTTCCACCCCTTCTAGACCTTATCCCAAAGGACAGAAAGGTGGGAAAATGTGGTTCCGTAAATCCCAAGGAGTCACGCCGGATTCACGTGGTCAGTTTACCCCTAGAGGCAGAGGGGTAACAACAACAGACGCCGCTCTAGAGGCAGAGGGGTCCGAAAACCAGGGAAACAGAGAGCCTCTCTCTGACAAGCCCTTTCAGCATCCCTGAGATGTTGCCCGGCTGTCCCTCCTTGGAGGCAGTCGGGGGAAGATTATCACTGTACCCAGAAGCCTGGCATTCCCTCACTCAAGACAGATGGGTACAGTCGATCATATCCAAGGGTTACATAATTCCTTTCGAGGAAAGTCCCTTCCCCTCAAATTCCCTTCCAGATGTACCACCCGGTCTAAGGGACATTGCAGAGTTAGAAATCTCAAAACTACTGCAAAAAAGAGCCATTCAGCCAATTACAATAGACCATTCAGAGCCCGGAATCTACTCAAGGTTCTTTTGGTCCCCAAAAGACGGGAGACTGGAGACCAATATTGGATCTCAGCAGACTCAACAAGTCTGTCAGGAAGACAAGATTCCGAATGGTCACTCTTCAGTCAATTCTGCCCTTCTTACAGAAGGACAACTGGATGTGCTCAATAGATCTTCAGGATGCGTACTATCACATCAAAATTCACAGACGCTCCAGGAGATTTCTCCGCTTTCGGCTGGGGTCCAGTCATTTCCAGTTCAGAGCCCTGCCCTTTGGTCTCACTACAGCCCCCAGAGTGTTCACCAAATGCATGGCAGTGGTCACGGCTCACCTGAGACGTCAAGGATTCCAGGTGTTTCCGTATCTCGACGACTGGCTCCTGTCAGCCACCACCAGGCATCAGCTTATACAAGCCAGGGATTACACAATAAACCTTTGTTCTCATTTGGGCATCTCAATCAACTTCAAAAGTCATCCTTATCGCCCTGCCAGTCTATTACCTTCATAGGCGCAAACTTAAACACTGTTCGGATGTCAGCTACCCTTACAGATCAAAGAGTTTCAGACATTCAGAGTCATGTCAGGATCATTCTGGCCAACAAGAAAGTACAGGCCAGAATGGTTCTAAAGGTATTAGGTCTCATGGCTGCGGCCATTATTCTTCTTCCCCTGGCTCGATTCTACATGCGCCTTCTTCAGTGGATGCTGTTCACACAATGGTCATACCAGCAACTTCCAATGCGTCACCAGATTCTGGTGACACAGACATGCAAAGAGCATCTTGCTTGGTGGATCACATCTCCTCAGGTTCACCAAGGCAGGTACTTTGTACCCCCATCCCCGATAGCCACTGTCACCACGGATGCCTCCCTGATCGGGTGGAGGGGTCATTATCAGGGCAGGATGGTTCATGGGACGTGGCAGCCGTTCGAGTACCATCTGCACATAAATGTCCTGGAGATGAGAGCAGTGCTTTTAACGTTGCAAGCCCTCAACGACTTTCTTCCCGTAGGGACAATTGCAGTCCACACAGACAACATGTCTGTAGTTTGGTATATCAACAAACAGGGCGGAACCAAGTCCTACCCCTTGTGTCGAGAAGCGCTCAGACTATGGCAATGGGCGATCTCCTCTCATCGGTTTCTGGTAGCAACGCATATCCCTGGGAAAACCAACATTGTAGCGGACAGATTGAGCAGAGCTATTCTCATGCCTCACGAGTGGTCTCTTAAGCAATCTATAGCGGAAGAGATTTTTCTGGAATGGGGTCGTCCATGTTGCAATCTTTTTGCTACTCCCCAAAACAGCAAATGTCCAGACTTCTTCAGCCTCTTCCCTCTATCAGGCCATCCCCCCAGAGACGCTCTGACCCAGGATTGGCCCCAGGGACTTCTTTATGCCTTCCTTCCATTTCCTCTGATCCCTCAGGTGATCCAGAAAGCTACCGTTTTGAGAGCCAAATTGATTCTCATTGCCCCTTACTGGCCTCGACAAGTTTGGTTCCCGTTCCTCCATCATCACCTTTTGGTGCAGCCGTGGCATCTGGACCCAGTGCCAGATCTTCTGATTCACCAATCGGGTCAGCTGCACCGGTCAATCCCTTCTCTCAACCTCACAGCATGGTTGCTCCACTTCCTTCCTTAGCCAGGCTTCCTTTGATCTCTAACCCAGTTAGAGACATCATAGTAGCCGCGCTAAAATCCTCTACCAGGAGGATTTATACAAGCAAATGGAAACGTTTCTCTTATTGGGCTAAGGCCCAGAATATTGATCCTTTTACTGCCCCTGTTCAGGCAGTCCTGGACTTCTTAGCAGAGATTTTTCATGCAGGCTCCTCTTCTTCCACAGTCAGAGTTCAATTGGCTGCTATTTCCAATTTTCATGTCGGGATAGCAGATCATAATATTATGTCCCATAGGCTCTGCAGGGCCTTCTTGAAAGGAATTTTCCTACTAAAGCCTCCAATCAGGAATCCTCCTCCTCAGTGGGATCTAAATTTAGTGCTGACATCTTTGATTCTTCCCCCCTTCGAGCCAGCTGCTTCTTGTTCCCTGAAATATCTTTCTTGGAAAACTTTATTCCTAGTGGCTATTACATCAGCCAGGAGGGTGTCTGAACTTCATGCTCTTTCGGTTCGACCCCCCTATTTGGTTTTTCACAAAGACAGAGTATCTTTAAGAACTAACCCAACCTTTTTGCCTAAGGTCGCTTCAAAGAACAATTTGTATCAATCCATTGATCTCCCTGTATTTTTCCCTAACTATTCAGATAGAGCTGAACAAAAGCTACATTATCTTGATGTCCACCGTCAACTTAGATATTATTTGGACAGAACAAAAAATTTAGAAAATCTGATCAACTTTTTGTTTCCTATGCGGATAATAAAAAGGCCTTCCTGTTTCTAAAGTGACTTTGTCTAGATGGCTTTCTTCGGTCATCTCTGAAATTTATCTGCTCAGGGGAAAACAGCTGTGCTCAAAACCTAAAGCACATTCAACTAGGAGCTTAGCTACTTCTACAGCTTCTCAAGCTAGACTTCCTTTAGACACTATTTGTGCAGCGGCCACTTGGGCCACTCCTCACACTTTTGTTTCCCATTACAAATTGGACTTGGCCTCCAGGGACAGAGCCAGTTTTGGCTCTACTGTCCTCAAGAGTTTGTTCCATTGAGCCACCCAGGATAGAGGTGCTAGGGACGCGGTCCCATCAAGCAAGAATGAAGGCGAGATTGACAACTTAACATTAAGAAGTTATGTACCTACCATAACGTTCCATGTTAGTTGTCTTCTCGCCTTCTTTCTTGCGACCCTCCCTCCTTCCCCCTGGCCTGGACAGACCTTGTTATAAGAAACTGTTATGCTGAAGACGATTCAGACCTGGTCCTTCTTCCATCTGTAAGTTTTCTTTCTTCCTTTGGGAAGTATTTTATGCTTGGTGCTATTGCCCTTTGTCATCAAACGAGATCTGGGTACTTACCGCCTTGCATCATGGGATATGGGGCTGCCTCGAGCTGGTAAAAGTGACTCTCGAGCTTAGCAAGTGCCGAGTCGGAGCCGAGGGATCGGCTCCGAACCCATCAAGCAAGAAAGAAGGCGAGAGAAGACAACTAACATGGAACGTTATGGTAGGTACATAACTTCTTATTATTCTGTCATCAAACAACATAAAAAAATCTGCATTTCCACAGTCTTCTTAACTCTCTCCCTTCTTTGAACAGTTTTTTAAAAATCTTTTCATCTTTATTTTCCCATACTTTAATGTAATAAAAAATTCTCCATTATATCTCAGTACCATTTTTTTCTTTTCTTACATTCATTCAACTTCAAATACCATCTTTTAACTAAATCTTAATAACATTTTTCTTCTTTGTTTAATTTTTTTTACTTTTCTTGTTTTTTGCCATATATTATTGTATTCCTCCATGATTCCCCCCACACAATCTTTATTTTTTTTCCATTAAGTTTTTGCATAATCCAAAATAAAGGCAACAAAGCCAAATGCACTATAGGATTTATTAATCCAAATCCACCCTTCTTTAATTTACAATATGAAACCCAGCTTCTAACAGGATTTAAATGAGAGTTCCAGATTTATGAAAAATAATCTCTATTAACTTATTTTGTAGAATTAATGGAAACACATTAATTCCTCCCATATGTTGCAATATCACTTAAATATAAGAATGAAATAAATACACTTTCTTTCTATATAATTAATGTTTTCCACATATTAGTTATGTCTTTAATATTGTATAGAATAGAAATCCAAGATTCTTTATTATTTTCTTTCTTTCAAAATTATAATCTTAAAATACTAATCTCAGCCTTTAAAAAATAAATTCCTGTATTCTTAACTGCATTTCCAAAGCTATTACATTTCTGTTTATTAATATTTAATCCTGCTTTTTAAGTGAAGCTTTTTGTTTTCCACATAATTTTCTTTCAGTTTGCAATAACTAGTAAATCATCTGCATATGTTAAATAAATTGTGATTTCAACACCAACATAATTTAATTGATCCTTCATAGATTGTCCATACTGCATTATGGACTACTGCATTTATTACTAAAGCAAATAGTCTACTTAAGTGACAACTTTGTTTGACTCCCCTTTTTCCTTGCTTTTCCTGACTAAACCACCCATTCACTAAAATGTTATTCCATGAATTAAAATAAATGATCACTTAAATTATTAAATTTATCATGCATACTATATTGTTCCATAATCTCATTTTCATGTGATTTACCATCTCATATGCTTTTTTACATCACATGCTATAATTTTAGCATAATTTCCCTCATATAAAATACTTCTTTAACAATAAGGAATACATATTTTCTAACTTTCTTCAATACCATACATTCCTTCTTCCAATACTCTCTTCATGATTTTATCTGATCTTTTTGCAAAATATTCATCAAAATGTTGTAATCCACATCCAGTTTTGAAATACATTTTATCTGATGTTCTCAATTTTCATTCATTCCTCAACTAATGGGATCTGATCTGATCCTTGGATCTGACTCAGCCATTATAGTAGCTTGTGACCTCCAACAAATAAACTTTCAAGCTTCTTCCCTACCCATAATGCACCACCCCTAAAATTCCTTAGATCTCATTTGGTGCTTTCACGTCTAGACATGTTCACTTTCAGCTCTCAAGTTTTTCATTAGAAGATAAGTAATTCTTTAGGATTTTTTTTTTCTCAAAAATCTTTATTTCAACTCACAACGTTCTGGATGGTCATGGTTCAGTTGATTTTGCCCTTTCTGAGCAAGGACAACTGGATGTACTCAACAGACCTTCAGGATGAGTACTATCACATAAAAATGAACAAATGATCCAGAAGGTACTTATGCTTCTGGCTGGGAGCCAGGCACTGTCAGTTCAGAGCACTGCACTTTGGTCCCACCACAGCCCCCAGGGTGTTCACCAAGTGCATGGCAGTGGTAGCAGCTCAGTTGAGACTGCAATGATTCTGGGTGTTTCCTTATTTAGGTGACTGGCTCATTACTGCCCCGACCTGGCATCGACTGATAGAAGCATGAGATCAGGTGTTACAGACCTGTTTACATCTTGGAATAACCATAAATTACAAGTGTCATTTACAACCAGCCCAGACATTAGACTTCATAGAAGCAGTGTTCAACACACATCTATTGTAGCTTCTCTTCCACTATCAAGAATGCAAACAATAAGGATGCAGGTCAGGAAAATAATTTGCAGTACCAGAATTTCAGCCTGACTAATTCTGCAAGCCCTGGGGTCGATGTCAGCGGCAATAATTTTAGTCCCCTTAGCAAGATTTCACATTAGAATTCTACAGTGGATGCTAGCAGCAAAATGTTTGATTTCTCAACCCATGTCAGCGAAAATAAGAATAAGCCAGGTATGCAAATGGTACCTTTCCTGGTGGATGGAGTCACAACAGCTTTTACAAGGTTGTCCCTTCATCCCTTCCCAGTCCAAGGTCATAGTGACCATGAAAGCTTCCCAAATTGAGTGGGGGGACACTTCCTGGGGAAGACAGTCCAGTGCACTTTGTCTCTCGCAGAGGCCAACTTGCATATCAATGTTCTGGAGATGAAAATGGTGTTCTGAGCATTACAGACATTACAGGAGGCTCTTCCTCTCAGAACAATTGCAGTCCAGGCAGACATGTCAGCAGTTTGGTACATCAACAAGCAATGCAAGGGGGAATCAGATCTTATCCCCTGTGTCAAGAGGCCCTCAGAGTGTGGCACTGGGCAAACTGAGCAGACCTCTCAACAACAAGGTGATGAAAATGATTTTCAGTCAGTGGAGCCAGCCTTGCTGTGATCTTTTTGCAATTCCCCTCACTTCTTTGCCCTGATCCCCCACTGGGGGAGTCAATGAGGGATGTCCTGTTCCACTATCAGCCCTGCGGTCTTCTGTATGCTTATCCTTGTACACCCCTAATTCCAAATTTCTTTAGAAAGCAGCCAGGTTGAAGAGCAAGGTCATCCTCATCGCACCTTACTGGCCATGGCAAGTTTGGTTTCCTCTTCCTTTGGCCTCATCTTCTATACCCATCTTGGATTCTGAATCCAATTTCAGACCTTCTGTCTCACCCAACAGGCATGGTTCACCCGGATATCTCAAATCTCAAACTAACAGCATGATTTCTCCAATCCCTTTAATAGCCAGGCAACCACTGCTTTCTTCCCCTGTCCATACCATACTTTTATCTTCCCCTAAACCTTCTATGAGGAAACTCTACAGGAGTAAATGGAGAAGGCTCATTTATTGGGTAGAGCAGCATCAGATAGACCCCTCCTCAGCTACAATTCATTCTTGAATTTCTTGCAAGTTTGTTTAATGAAGGTGCTAGTTCTTCAACTATTAAAGTTCATCTCGCAGCAATATCTAACTTTCATGTGGGGTTCCAAAGTTCTTCCTTGGTTTCCTCTAAATTGTGCAAAGCCTTTTTAAAAGGTACCCTTCTGCTTAGACCCCTTATAAAGACCCAATACCATCACTGGATTTAAATTTGGTACTGCAAGCCATGATGCATTCTCCCTTTGAACCTGCAGCTTAATGTGTTCTTAAATTTGTGTCCTGGAATAACTATCTTTTTAGGTACAATTATGTCTGCTAGAAAAAGTTTCAGAACTTGAAGCCTTATCTACTAAGCCTCCATATTTGATTTTTCATAAGGATAGGGTCACGCTATGTACCAGTGCTTTCTTCCTTGCTAAGGTGGTGTCAGAATCCAACATTAACCAATCAATTAACCTGCCAGTATTCTTCCCAAAATTTACAAATGAAGGGGAATATATGCTGCACTTACTGGATATTCATAGACAATTACATTTTTACCTACACAGAACAAAAGAAATTAGAAAGACAGAGTGGCTATTTATTTCCTTTGCACATACAAAATTGGGCAAATCAGTTACAAGGGTAACTAGCTAGATGACTGACAGATTGTATTTCTTTGTCTATGACAAGTCAAATCTCCCCTTACCAAAACTTTAAAGGCTCATTCAGCCAGATCTATGGCAACTTCTGCTGTATTCCAGTCTAGAGCCTCTATGTATGACATGTGCAGCTGCAACCAGGTGAAATCCTCATACCTTTATCCCTCGTTACAAACTAGATCTTGTCAAGAGGGGAAGAGCAGCTTTTGGCTCAACCATACTCAGGAATATCCTTCCTTAGAGTCCATCCATGTATTTAAGTAGTTGGGGACTCTGTCTCATTAGTTGAGGAATGAATGAAAATTGACAACATCAGATGAAGAAATTATGTTCTTAACATAACATTCCATCTGTGTTGTACATTTTCATTCTTCCTCAACTCCCCACCCACCACCCCCCTCTATTATTCATAACTGACTTCTGGAGGAATGAAACTCTTCAGGATACTTATGTCATTTGATTTGAACTCCACTTATGGCAATTCTTTTATAGTATTCCTGTCAAGATGCAAACAAGACCTGAGGGGTGTTAGGGGTGGTGCATTATGGGTAGGGAAGGAGCTCAAGAGTTTTTTTAGAGGCCAGAAGCTAGTATAACAGCCGAATCAGATCTGAGGAGTGGATCCATTCCCATTAGTTGAGGAAGAATGAAAATGGACAGCACAGATGGAACATTATGGTAAGTACATAAATTCTTTTTTGGGTTTTATGTATAAGCGTATCCACTCATCAACACACATTTTATCCATCATCCTGTGCTTTAACCAATAATTCCTAATAATTTATTTTTCTTTTCATCATCCATTATCTTATAACATTCATGAATACAAGTAGGGGGTTGTTGTCAAAATTCATAGTTGAAGAGTGCAAAGAAATACCAGCATTTCTATGATGAAGTGCAGTGGCAAACCAGAGGGAGAGGTCAAGGAAGGAGAAAAGGCAGGGGATAGAAAAAGAACTGGTTTCTGAAACATTCATTTGAGAAAATTTGTACTAGATAATGACCATCTCTACACTTTATCAAAGTGCTTCACATTTATTCCTACTGAAACAGCAAACATAGCTAAAGTCCTTGTTGACTTAAACTTTATATTCGCAAACTCAATTTGAAATATTTATTGAAAGACATTTCTAATTTCACTTCTAGTGACAGAGGAATTACATTCAAAATTAGTTACAATCCCACTCTACATAGTACTTTGCAAGCTTTTAACGATGTTTCTGAAAATGAGTTAATAGGCTGTTTGGTGGTTAAACCAAGGTTTTTACAACTTAACTTACAATGAGAGACAAGTTTTGAAGAAATTGTTAATGAACAGAGATATCTGAGTTATGAACGCAGACAGGAGCGGGACAGTAGTAATTATGGATACTCCAGATTACAGTAAGGCCATCTATACCCTCCTGTCAGATCATTCTTGCTATGAAAAGGTTGCAAAAACTGTTGCAAATGAGCATTTTTCAAATATTGATGGTATTTTATTTGATTTATTGTGCCAAGAGGACATTAATAACGAAGTATATGCATTTTTAAAGGTTGATCAACCCTAGATGGCATGATTTTTGGTATCCCCAAAATCCACAAAAAGTCCACCTTTTAGACCAATAGTAGCAGTGGATTCTTATAAAACAGAACATATTTCCATTTATTTAGATCATTTACTTATTCCAATGGCTCAGAGATATTTAAAGGACTTGTGGCATTTATTGGAATTATTGCTTGATATAAATGTGCCTGCTAATAATTGCCTGTTTTTTCAATTGATGTTGTGTCCTTATATACATGCATTCATCAACATACTGATATTCAATTTATTAGGGAATGTCTATCTAGATTTTCCAACTTTGAGAATGTACTTGTTGGCACTATTTGAGTTTTACTGGATTGTGTCCTGGACAACAGTTTTTTCCAGTTTGAGGGTAAGCTTTGCAAGCAGAAAAGTGGAGCTAGATTTGCCAATTTAGTAATGGTCTTGTGGGAACAAAACTTCATAAAAACTCGTAAGTTTTATAATTAGATATTATTCTATAGGGATTTTATTGATGACCTTTATTCATTTAGAAGGGAACCAGAGGTGAATTTTTGTCTTTTTTTGATTATTGCAACAACAGTGCATCTTTTTTGAAATTTATCCCAAGTGGATCAGTAAAGAAATTAACTTCCTTGATTCTACAATTAAGGCCAAAGAACTTAGTGGGAAGTTATCTAGTAAAATCTTCACCAAGGACATATTTGTTAACAAATGTTTACATCAGAGGAGCCTGCACCCATTTCATATGAAGAATGGGGTTATTAAAGGGCAGTTCATTAGACTCAGCAGGGTCACAACTGAATTTTCCTGAAAGAGGTAGAACACGTTAAAACCCTGTTACATTGTAGAGGCTATAGTCAAAGTCTGTTGTCAAGCATAGTTAATGAAGTATTTATCCTTAGAAAAAATAAAGCAAAAAAATATTTTAAGCCCTTCCATAATGAATAGTTTAATAGATAAAGATAAATCAGGTACAAGTATAACGTGACTATTACATCCAATGCCAAGTATACAAGTGCCTTCCCTTTGCCTGTTACCAGTGATATGAATGCAATTAGGAGTATTTTAAATAACGACTGGAAGATTATTTTAGGAAAGAGAGAAATTACTGAAATCCTTGGAATGGAACCTTTATTTACATACAAAAAAACTAAGAATTTTAAGAGCATGTTTGAGAGTTCTAAGTCTTCTATAGCAGTTAGTTGCATTATTTGTGGGACATTTAAATGTGGCAGGTGCAAATATTGTTGTTATATTAGTAACTGTTCTAACATTCACATTGCAGCAGTTAATAAAGCAATTGTTGCTAATAATTGCTTTAACTGTAAATCTAATGTTGTTAATCTTCTTCCCATTCATCACTGATGGGTTCAATTCTGAGCCTTCGGAACCGTGTCGGCCAAATACCAAGCTCGTGTACACCAAAAAACTCTCAAGCTAAGCTGCTACCCACAATGCCCTTTTCCCAATTACCTCAGATCTCGTTTGCCGCCTTGCCATATAGCCGCGTTTCATCAAGGTCTCCAGCTAAGTGAAATATTTTTGATATATTTTTGAGTTTTGGTTGGACTTTTGTCACTTTTCTAAACAGTATACCCTTTTTAATCCTATCGCTTTCCGTATAGCCTAATTTTCTCAACTTTAGCTCTACCCATTGGGTAATTCTTTTACCATTGTTGGTAATGCCCTCTCCTACCATTGTGGTATCTTGTGAAACCATCGCTGGTATCTTCCTTTCTTTCTACTTTTTGTGTGTGTGTGTGTGTGTGTGTGTGTGTGTGTGTGTGTGTGTGTGTGTGTGTGTGTGTGTGTGTTTGTTTTGGCTGAATATGTCTGATAAAAAAGGGACATTGGGGTTTAAACATTGCACTTCCTGGAATGGTTAACTCCCTAACAGTAATAGTCATAATGACTGCATTTATTGTCTAGGGGTTTCTCATTTATCTGTGGAACCTCCCTGTTAGATATGTCAAAGTTTTAGTCAGCGGGCACTAAACAAACAAAAAAATAAGCTAATCTTGAAAGGTCTTCTACCTTCTCCTTTCTCAGAGGCTATTTCTGTATTGGAGGCTTCAACTCCTCCAGTTAAACACAAAAAACGGCCACATTCTGACCCCTCCTCATCTTCTGGTGACAGAGGTAAGACTTCTAAGCATAAGGCCCACAAGACTTTATCGGGGCACATTACTGTGATGACTTCTCCATTCTGGTGACAACTAGTGCCTTGGTACCGAAGCTCCCTCCGGCGCTGTCTCGACTATGGCACCGTCCTCACTTGCTCCACCTCCCCCTTTGGTGCCGACCTCTCAGGAACTGATACCTGTGATTACGAGTGCCCCTCGGCGCCGACAATATCCTCACCTTTGCTGCCTGTCTCCAAACTAGAGACCATGGTGCCATTTTCTCAGACACCACGGACCCGATACTTTCCTTTTCTGGTCCCATTTGCAGGACATACTTATAGCCCCTTTTTGGACTGGCCAGATTCTCCTTCAGGACTATCCACTAGGTCCAGCAGGAGCCTATCCGAGCACGATGTGGTGTGCTTGTTGGATCAGCTGTTGACAGCCAGAGGGATTCTGAATGTGCCTAAGACTCATCCCCATTTGGGACTGGGTGCTGTTCTTCCCAGTACTCTCATATATTCTCCTCCTTTGGACCTCCCGGTACCAAAGCTTACTGTTCCAACAACTGTGGTGGAACCACCCCTCCCAGCACCGACAGTGCCTGTTACTGAGGCCCTGAGGTCGACTCTTTGGTTTTTGGTTCCGTCAGAATCATCCCTTCCTTCATCTCATGGTTGGAGGGGCCTGATTCCTTGGTTCAGAGCATGGTACTGAGTGCCTTATTGGTGCCATCCTTGGCTCCAGGAATTTTGCCAGCTCCAGTCTTTCTTGAGGCTCCATCTCTGGGAGAGGGTCCAACACTGCAGGGTGTCACTCCGGTTCCGAGGCTGTTTTACTCGGTTCCAGGCTCCCACTCTTCTTTGGGTGGGCCTGCTTTCTGGATGATGGAGAGAGTGCTTTCCTCCAGAGGCACTCCACTGATGTCAGAACTTCCTTCTGCTCCCTCTGAGCTACAACTACCATGGGCCAACTCCACGGGACACCGGGGGGGAAAAGCCTCAGGATATCCCTGTTTGGGATGCCCCTCCCACTGAGGAACCTTCTTGGAGGAAGTTGTGCAAGAGGAAGCACATCGACTCACCTGAAGAGTCGCTGACTGAGGACATGGATTACAATGATGGGGAGGGGTCCCCATAGTCAACCCCAGATGATGTCTCATTTGGAGGCATCCTTGAAATATTAAAACAGAGAATCCCTGTTTCTGCAGGCTTTTCTCTCCCAGCCTTGTACTTCTTGGGTGACCCCACCTGCTGATGAGCTGATACAACTAGTCATGTAGTGTGCCTGGAAGAGAACTGACTCCACAGTGGCCATCCTGAGGAGACCCAATAAAATACTGCCCCCCCCCCCCCGAGGATCATCCACACTAGTCGAAGGGGTTGCCAGTTGATGCAATGGTTGTGGCGACGGCCACTAAAAAGGACTTAGCGGAAGAAAGTCCTACTGTTCCACCACCCAGTAGAGAGTCTCAGGCTGTGGACAGACTGGGGAAGCGAGTTTTTGCTTCAGCGACCTTTGCTGTTAGGTTCCTGAATTATGGGTTGGGAGGGTGGCCTAATGGTTAAGGTGTTTGCCTTACAAACACAAGGTGTGGTTTGGTTCTCAAAGGATAATTGGCTAAGCTAAGCTTAAAAATGGCAAGGAAGGGCAGCTAGCTAGTACACCCCAACCTGAAAACCTAATCTGGCACATTTCACAAGGCTCCAAAGAGATCTAATCACTGAGCTTACTGGAACTCTTGTGAGTCACGTTTCTGATGAGGTGCAAGACAAGGTTGCCTCTCAACTTGCCACCCTAGAATCCATATCCAACTCGTCCATGATGTTGCTGTCTCACGCAACCAAAGAGGCGTCTAGAGCTGTGAGTGCAGGCATTGATCTGAAGTAGTTAACTTCATTTTATCTGCAACCTGTGGGTATTTGGATTCATATTGATTCTGAGCTGGTAACTTTTCAAGCATCTGCTCCGAGCTCCAAGCTCCTCCCCCTTACTCATAACCCATCACCATCTCCTACCTTCCCCCAGATCTCGTTAGCCGCTTCGTGCATCAGCATCGTGATCTCTGTAGTTCCAAGTGTTGGGTTATTAGTAAGTGCCTTTTTTGGTCGTTTTTTCTCCAGATAGTGAGAATGTGTTGTCATTTAGTTCCCTTTCCTCCCCCAATCACTTGTTCATCAGTTATAAAAAAAAAAAAAATTTGTTGTAAAGTGGTCTAGTGCAGGCCCTCCCTACCCCTTAGTTGTGAGTGTTTAGTGAGTCGGTCTTAAGAAGGTTGGCTGTGTGTGTTTGTAATATGGCTGATCAGCCGAAACCTACCTTTAAGAAATGCACAGAGTGTGGCCATAAGCTTTCACCGGCTGATGGTCACACTCTGTGTGTTGTTTGCTGGGTGTTCCCCAGCTATCTGTACAATGCAGTGTGTGCACCAGATTTAACCCCAGGGCCTTGAAAGAAAGGAAGGCCAAACTGGTTGCAAAAGGCCTTCTACCTCTTTCCTCTCTGGACTCATCGGCCTCAGCCTCGGCTCCTCCAGCAGCTGCTCAACCTCCCCCTCAGGCTGGGACTCACCCTCCCACTAGACCTGTTGAAGGGAAGACCAAAGGAAAAGACAGGAAGAAAGACAAGGACAGAGACAAGAGGGGGGGATAGGCCCTGTAAACAGTCTCCAGAGCGGGAGCCCTTCCCTAGCCTGCCTTCCAAAGTGCCGAGACCTACGTCTCCTCGGCTCCACTTCCTGAGGTGCTCCCTGGAGCTGACGGAGCCCTTGGATTTGAGGCCTTCATCTAGGTTGTTGCAATGACCAGCCAGATGCGATTCAGTCACATCATCGTGCTCGACTAAGAGTCTATCGGAATTGGATATGGACAGGATGATGAGGAGATTTATTCGGACCCAAATCCAGATGGGAGTCTTGCCAGGCCCCTCTCCCTCTGGAGGGGGGGCCTCCATGCCCTTCTTTCATCCAATTTCTCCTTCCCCCATCCGGCCTGCGGTTTTGGGGTTTATGGATCCAGGGATCTTTGGAGCTGGGGGTTTGGCACCGACGGTTCCTCCAACCTCAACTCCAGCAATTACCTTGAGTTCCTCGGATCTGACTAGTTCGGATCTGAGTAACTCTCGGGGCCGAGGATGGGGAGTCGGATCCGAGGGAATGGAGGTGTCTTTGGCTCTTACTTTGTCGGACCTAAGCCATTCCTTCAGAGCTCCGGCTACTCCTGCCTCGGCCCGGATCCTCATGGCGGACCCGGGAAGAGCTTCCTCCTTGTTGGGTGCTAAGGAGGTACACTGTCCATCGGCGATCGACGTGGTGGAGAGGGTTCTCTCCCAAGGATTGAGACCCCAGCCTATTTCCTTGGATTCTGCCCAGACTCCCTTGGATTTGGTTACGATTCCCTTCAGCTTGTCCTAGGGAGAGCCCGTGCTAGAGGACCCCCAGGCAGTTCCCCTGGAGGAACTCCCCATGGCTCACGAGCCCTCTTCAGAGAGCCCTACTGAAGAGGGTCCTTGTAAGCACCCATGTAAAAAGAGGCACCTGGACTCCTCCGAGTCCTTGACAGAAGACCACTGATTTAGATGAAGGAGAAGGTTCCCCTAGGTCACCTCCCGAGGATGTCTCCTTTGGAGACATCATGGAGATCCTCTGCCATAGGGGAAGTTGGTCAGCCCCAAAACCTTCTACGGATGAGTCAATGTTCCTGGAGGCTTTTGGCATGGGCCCATCTACCAGGATGGGTGTCCCCTCGTGTGGATCCCTTGGTGGATGTCATCACCACGCGGGCATGGAAAGAGCCTGACACCATGGAGCCGATACCAAAATGCCCAGACAGGATTCTCTCTCCACCCTCAGACAGACAGGCCTGTTATAAAGGATCCCCTGTGGATGCTATGGTGGTTGCAGCAGCCACCAAGAGGGAAATGGCAAGGAGTCCAGGGTGGTGGATCGATTTGGGAAGTGAATCTATTCTTCAGCGACATTTTCCATCCGAGCGCTGAACTATTTGGCACACGTTTTACGACTGTAGCGAGACCTAGTCACAGAGTTAGCTGAGTCGCTCCCAGAGTCTTTGTCACCGGAGGATAAGTGTCTGTTCTCCGCGAAGATGTCGACTCTGAAATCAGTATCGAACACGTCTATGTGCCTCCTTTCCCATGCTATGGAAGGACCGGCTAGGGCGGCTGGGACTGGCATGGCTGTGAGGCAACACACTTGGCTCAGACTGTGTCAATTCGTGGACCCCTTCAAAGCGTTTTTCACAAATGCTCCTTATGATGGTTCTTCTCTGTTGGAAAGACCGTAAGTGACACCCTTATCCAGAGTGAAAAGGATGGGAAGACTTTGTCTGCTGTTGGAGTACGCTTCTGTAGCCCTCAAAGATTCTTTTCTAAGAATCAGAGAGGGCAAAAGATGTGGTTCCGAAAATTACAGTTTTTCTGGGACTCTCAGGACAACTCATCCCCTAGAGGCAGAGGGGGACAGGACAGACATCACCTCAGAGGCAGAGGGGGGCCGAGGAACTTTGGGTCTAGGGAGACCTTCTCAGACAGGCCACACAGCAGCCCTGAGGGGTTGCCCGACTTTCCTACTCTGGAGACAGTCAGGGGAGAATTATCATTGCACCCAATGGCTTGGGAGTCCATAACTGCAGATCGTTGGGTGCAAATAATATCCAGAGGCTACACCATCCCATTTGTTACCCCTCCCGTCCAACCAAAGCGCCTCCCAGATGTCCCACCCACTCAAAGGGAGGCAGCAGTGCTAGAGATTTCCAAGCTACTTCGCAAACAAGCCATCGAACCGGTCCCCCAGATCAGTCTGGATCAGGCGTTTACTCCAGGTTCTTTTTAGTGCCAAAAAAGATGGGGGACCTCAGGCCCATTTTGGACCTGTCAACCTTGAACCTGGCTGTCGCCAAGCAGAAATTCCGGATGGTCACCCTGCAGTCCATTCTACCTTATCTTCGAGAATGCGACTGGATGTGCTCGATAGACCTCCAGGACGCTTACTACCACATCAAGATTCGCAGCAGCTCCAGGAGATTCCTTCACTTCCGGCTGGGAGCCAATCATTTCCAGTTCAGAGCCCTACCCTTCGGTCTCACCACAGTCCCCAGGGTATTTACCAAGGTAATGGCAGTAGTAGCGGCTCACCTGAGGCTTCAGGGAATTCATGTATTCCCTTACCTAGGCGATTGGCTTCTCGCTGCTTCCACCAAGCGTCTTCTTTGCATAGCCAGAGACTCCTTTCTTCATCTTGCAGACTTGGTAAGGATCACTATCAATGTTTCCAAGTCCCTCTTGGACCCAGTGCAGATCTTGGACTTTATCAGAGCATGGCTGGACACCCTTCAATTAAAAGTCTTCCTAATTCCGGACAGGGTCCAGAGCCTACGGGCCCATATATCAGTGGTTCTTGGCCCCAGGCTACCAAAGGTGGGTGATGTTCTTCGAGCCCTAGGCTCTATGGCTGCAGCAATCTCAATCCTCTCCTGTGCGTGTATTCACATGCGTGTTCTTCAGTGGACTCTGGCGATACAGTGGTCTTGGCTAGCTCTCCCCATGGAATATCCAATTCAAATCAGCAAAGCCTGCAGGGCGTCACTTCTCTGGGGGCTCCAGTCGCCGGAGATCTTAGAGGGATGCCCATTTGTTTCACCCACAGCCGAAGCCACACTGACCACGGACGCTTCCCAGCTCGGGTGGGGGGGCATTATCTGGTGAGGACGGTCCAAGGCACATGGTCCCAGATCAAGACCAGGTTGCATATCAATGTTCTGGATATGATAGCAGTGCTTTTAGCATTGCAAGCCTTCCACACTGTTCTTCCTGCAGGGACTATTGCAATTCAGTCAGACAACATGTCGGTTGTCTGGTACATCAACAAACAGGGAGGAAGCAGATCTTACCCTCTGTGTCACGAGGCCATGAGAGTGTGGGAGTGGGGGATCTTCACCAGTCGATTTCTGATTGCAACGCACATCCTGGGATGCTCCAACAATTTAGCGGACAGACTGAGTCAGGCTATTCTAATGCCATATGAGTGGTCTCTGAAACAGTTGATAGCAGAGGAGATCTTCCTTGTGTGGGGTCAGCCTTATTGCGATCTCTTCACATCTCCTTCCAACACAAAGTGCAGCAAGTTCTTTGCTCTGATCCCCCCACCAGGGGATCCCCCCAGAGACGCTGTAGTCCATGCTTGGCCTCCCAGGTTACTGTATGCTTATCCCCCATTACCTCTCATTCCGAAGTTTCTTCAGAAAGCTTGCTGACTGGGGTGCAAAGTGATCCTCATTGCCCCGTTCTGGCCTCATCAGGTGTGGTTCCCCTTCCTCTGGTCACATGTTCTAGCTCCTCCTTGGATTCTGTATCCTTGCCCAGATCTCATCTCTCATCCCTCGGGCACTTGTCCACCCAACCTGGACAGCCTCAAGCTGACAGCTTGGTTGCTCCAGTTCCCTTGACTGCCAGGACTCCTGGTCTTTCATCTTCAGTAAAAACTATTCTGGTGGCGTCAAATAAGGCCTCCACTAGGAAGATTTACCGCAGTAAATGGAAATATTTCTCTTTGGGCTTCTCAGAGGACTTTGGATCCCTTTACAGCCTCTGTACCTGCAGTGTTGGATTTCTTAGCCAATATTTTTCAACAAAGGGCTAGTTCCTCCATGGTGAAAGTGCAACTGGCAGCTATCTCGAATTTCCATGTCAGTGAAAACATGAATGCCCTGGCCTCTTCTAGACTGTGTAAGGCTTTTCTTAAAGGCGCCTTTCTTTTACATCCCCCAATTAAAGACTCCGTTCCTCCTTGGGACCTTACCTTGGTTCTGCAGGCTTTAGTTGCTCCCCCCTTTGAACCTGCAGCATCAGTAGATTTGAAGTTCTTATCCTGGAAGACAACCTTCCTAGTGGCCATTACGTCGGCTAGGAGGGTTTCTGAGATTCAAGCTTTGTCTGCCATGCCCCCTTACTTGATCTTCCATAAGGACAGGGTTTCTCTCTGCACAAACCCTTCCTTCTTACCAAAAGTAGCTTCTGAATCAAACATTAATCAAACAATTAACCTGCTTGTTTTCTTTCCAAATTTTCAGAACAGGGGTGAATATAAGCTGTATTTGCTAGATGTTCATAGACAGCTTCATTTTTATTTAAACAGAACAAAGCCCTTCCATAAGTCTGACCAGTTATTTGTGTCCTTTTCTAAACCCTTTCTGGGCTAAGCCATCTCCAAAGTTTCCTTAGCTAGATGGATTACACAATGTATTTCGCAAATTTATAAAGACAAAGGTTTGTCCCCACCTGGTCCTGTTAAAGCTCATTCTACCAGATCTATGATGACTTCTGCTGCTTTTTGGTCTAGGGTTTCACTGGATGACATTTGTACGGTGGCAACTTGGGCAAGGTCACATACCTTCATTTCTCATTATAAGCTGGATTTGATCTCCAGAGGGAGAGCATCCTTCAGCTCTGCAGTGCTCAGGGGTATCCTTCTATGAGGGCCTTCCAGGGGTTTAAGTAGCTGGGGACTCTGTCCCACAGGTTGCAGATAAAATTAAGTTAACTAATTAAGATAAAGAAGTTATGTACTCACCATAACGTTCCATCTGAGTAGTTACACTCCATTTTTCTGCAACCGTCCCACCCTCCTTCCCCCGAACTCATTCAGGGTTTGTTATAAAGTTGAGTTGCTGATTGGCTGAGTATTGGCAAACTCGATGTGAGGGAAGGTAGGAGATGGTGATGGGTTATGGGTAAAGGGGAGGAGCTTGGAGCTCAGAGCAGATGCTTGAAAAGTTGCCGGCTCGGATTCGATGTGGATCCGAATACCCACAGGTTGCAGAAAAATGAAGTGTAACTACTCAGATAGAACGTTATGGTGAGTACATAACTTCTTTTTATGAGGCATCATGCCTGGATGCACATATGTGACCTCGCGGACGCCTTCAAGTCCTTCTTTTTGAATGCCCCTATTGAGCCATCATCCTTGTTTGGTTCCAAAGTGAAGGGCACTCTGGCCAGGTGTGAACAAGATGGAAAGACCCTGTCTGCCATTGGCTTGCATTATTCCAAACCTCAACTTTCTTTTTCCAGGTACCAGAGGAGTGGAAAAATCTGACATAAAAATCTCAGGGCACTTTCAAAATGCATGTTGCGAGGATTCCCCCAGAGACAGAGGGGGTAACAATGGTGGAAGATGCCCATTCAGGGGTAGAGGGGGTCCACGGAATCAAGACTCCAGAGATTCTTTCTCTGAGCGGTCTTATCAGCGCTCCTGAAGCGTTGCCTGATTGCTTTCCTCTGGACGTAGTCAGGGGCCGTTTTTCTCTGCACCAAGCTGCCTGACGCTCTATTACAAATGATCGATGGGTGCAGAGCATAATCATCAGAGGCTACTACATCCCTCTATCCTCCCCTCCCAAACCTCCCAAAAACCTTCCCGATGTTCCACCCCATCAAAGGGAAGAAGCAGCTTCAGAAATATTGAAGCTATGTCAAAAAAGAGTCATCCAACTAGTCCCTCCAGACCAATGCAGATCCGGGTTTTAATCAAGATTCTTTTTAGTGCCAAAAAAGACCAGAGACTGGAGACCCATCTTGGATCTCAGCCACTTAAATCAGTTCAAACCAAATTCTGCATGGTTACTATTCAATCCATCCTCCCCTTTCTGAGGGAGGATGCTTGGACGTGCTCGACAGACCTCCGGGATGCGTATTACCACATCAAAATGGATAAGTGCTCCAGGAGTCTCCTTCGCTTCCGGCTAGGAGCCAATCACTATCAGTTTTGTGCCCTGCCATTCGGTCTCTCGATGGCCCCCAGACTGTTCACAAAATGTTTAGCAGTGGTAACAGCTCATCTGAGACTTCTAGGATTCCAGGTGTTTCCATATTTGGACGATTGGCTCTTCCCCACCCTAGCCAAACGTCTCCTGACAATGGCTCTCTCCAATCCACCCTTTCTCTAGCAGAGTCCCTAGACATAACTATACACTGGGAAAAATCCAACCTAGACCCCACTCACCAACTGGAATTTATAGGAGTAGTAATCGACACTCATTCTTGTCTGGTATCTCTTCCAGTCCACAGACTCCAGAGACTAAGATCGTAAGTGCGTGTGATACTCTGTCAAATGAGAGTGTCAGCAAGGGAAGTCCTCCAGGCGCTGGGGTCTATGGCTGCAACCATCCCTATAGTTCCCCTTGTGAGGTTACTCATGAGGATCTTGCAATGGTTCTTCTTGTCACAGTGGTCTGCAAACATTCATCCTCTAGACTCGCAGATTCTCATAACCAATTTGTGCAAGCAGGATCTTCTTTGGTGGATGAGGCCAGAAGCGGATTTGTGGTGTCGTCCCTTTCAGTCCCCTCAGCCCTGCAGCATGGTGACCACGGACGCTTCCCTGATTGGATGGGGGGGGGGGGCATTTTCAGGGAAAGACAGTCCAAGGCACGTGGTTGAATTTAGAGGCTGATCTGCACATCAGTGTTCTGGAGTTAAGACCGGTGCTGTTAGTGGTGCAAGCACTCCACCCATTCCATCCTTCTGAAACTATTGTGATTCAGTCAGACAGTATGTCAGTAGTGGTTTACTATCACATATTCGATTGTCATTTAGATGATCAAGTATGTGCAAAAATCATTTTCTCGAACTGAGAGTTCGATCACCACAATGTCGACGCTGACATGAGCGAACAGCCGCTATTGTCAGCTTCAACATTGCCATGCAGATCGCACTATAGTGGGGATCGGGAACTGTACCCTTACCCTCACTGTAGTGCCATCTCAGAGTTTGTATATCTAAGTAGGGGGTGTGTGGGGGGCACAGCCCCCCACATGGGTGGTGCAGGGGGTCTTGTCCCCCTGCAAACGTTATTGTTAGTTGTGGGCAGATGTGAGCATTTCAGCAATGCTCCATTCGATATTTCGGTTGCTCTGTGTTTTGATTTCTGACAATATTTGTCAGAAATCGTTGCGTTCATCTAAATGACGTTCGCAAATATGATAGTAAACCATAAGTAGTCTGGCACATCAACAAACAAGGAGGAACCAATTCATAGCCCCTGTGCCGAGGGTCCATGAGAATTTGGCAATGGGTGATAGCTTCCAACAACTTTCTGATAGCAATGCACATCCTGGGGAAGTCCAACGTGATCACGGACAGGCTGAGCAGGTGCATTCTGCTCCCTCATGAGTCATCTCTCAATCTCAAGATAGCGGTGAAGATTTACAGCCGATGGGGCCAACCTTGCTGCAACCTTTTTGCCTCTGCCAAGAACAACAAATGCAGCAGCTACTTCGCCGTACTTCCCCCAGAGGGGGAGTCACCTAGAGATGGTTTGTCCCATGATTAGCCCATGGGTCTCCTATACACCTACCCTCCGATCCCCTTGATACCTCTATTTCTAAAGAAGACAACTCAGTTGAGATGCAAGGTGATCCTCATTGCTCAATTCTGGCCCCGTCAAGTGTGGTTTCCCTTTCTTGATACAGCCTCCATAGATCCTGGATGCCCATCCAGATCTAATTTCTCACCCCCAAGGATTGACAGAACCAAACCTGTCCACTCTCAAGCTAACAGCTTGGCTCCTTCACTTCCATTAGTCACCAGGCAAGAAGCCCTGCCTTCTAATGTTCATGATATTATTTTGGCCTCTCACAAACCATCCACCTGGAACCTATACAGAGATAAATGGAAAAGGTTTTCTTCCTGGTCTAAAGAGCAAGGGTTGGATCCCGTTTCAGCCACTACCTCTTTTATTCTTCAGTATCTAGCTGAACTTTTCAAACATGGATTGTCTGCATCTACTAAACAAGTTCATTTAGCAGCAATTTCCAATCTTCACAATGGTTTACAAGGCACACCAGTAATGTCCACTTGGCTTTACAAAACCTTTCTTAAAGGAGTTTTTCTCAGTAGACCTCCACTCAAATGCCCGTTAGAAACATATAATTTATTACTTGTACTGCAGGCCTTATCTCAGTCCCTCTTTGAACCTGCTGCCAAATGCGATATCAAATTTATGTTTTGGAAATCGCTCTTTTTGGTGGCTGTCACCTCTGCCAGAAGGGTTTCAGAACTACAGGCCATATGTGTCAATAGACCTTACCTCATATTTCATAAAGACAGAGTATCTCTATGCACTAATCCATCCTTCCTTCCCAAAGTGGTTTCTGAATTCTCTATAAACCAGTCAATTGAACTCCCAGTGATGTTCTTCGTGTTTCACTGTTGCAGTCATTACATTTGGGTAGTCTGCTGGCAGGTTGCCCTCAGTCGGCCTGAATATCAAAGTCTTGGGTCCTGCGTCAGTTGCTGTCTCCTCTTCCATGACGTCAGGTCATCAGGGGTATAAAACATGCAGCCGATGCCATTTTATTCAGTCTTTCTTGCCGCGCGGTGCACGAAGCAGAAGCAGTTCGCAAGTGCCGGTCGGCTGCCTCCTGAAATTTTCGCATTGGAGTTTCAGAACTGAAGTCTTCAATTAAAGCTAAGTACCCCGTTGGGGAAACTTTTTCTTGTGCCTTACCTATGTCAGTAAAAGTTAATAATTGCATTACTTGTGAGAAGCAAATACCGCATAAGGATTTTCATTTGTACTGTATTCCTTGCCTAGGCCCAGATCATAATGTGCCTTGCTGTCGGTTTTGTGCTAGATTTAACCAACGCACTATTAAGCGTCGGTATATCTTTGCTTCAAAATATTTTAGATCCAGATTTAATTACCCTGAAATGTCGTCGGATAGCAATCCGACTACCGGAGTTCACAAAAAATGCAAAGAAAAGGACAGAGACAGACCGTCGAGGTCCAAAACCGATGACGAAGCTTCTCCTAAGCCAGTCGCCGGTTCACCGGTACTCAGTGATGCGCTTTCGCAGCCCCTGATACCCGCTACTTTTGAATTGCAGGCCTCTACCGAGACCCATGCGGAGTCCGGTATGCCGCGAGATTCTCAGAGTATTGTATTGTATCCGCGGATGTCTCTCCCTCGGATGGGTCCGGAGCCGCTGAGCAGGCACCGGCTTCTGAGGGTGTTTTCAGGCCTCAACATTTCTATATAAAACTGACGCCAGCTTCAAAAACAAAAACAACTTCTAAGTCTAAAAAACTGACGCATGAGCCACGTGCTCAGGCCTTTATGCCTAAAAAACAAATGATCAAAATGGCTGACAACTTAATTACCTTGATCAGGGGTCCCCCCCCCCCACCCCCCCTGATAAGAGGCCTAGGCAAGACACTGATTATGAATCTTCAGATCAGGTTTCTATTTCTTCTGATTCCTCTTCTGATCAGGAATTTTCTATACCACCCTATGAGGATTCACATGCAGAAAAATCTATCCCGTCTGCATCTCCTCCTGAGGATTATTCTTTTGGAGAAACCTTGCATACTTTAAGGGAACATTTTCATTGGGAGAGTCAGGATTTCTCAGAATCAAAAAAGAGGCTTAGTGATTTCCTTCTTCTTTGTCAGCATAGGCCTTTGGCTATAACTCCTGTATTAGACATTGTTGATGATGTGTTTTCGAAATCAAGCATGGCTCCTGATTCCTTACCTCCGGCTCCTAGTAAGCCAGACAGATATTACAGGTTTCCTGACTCCCACAAATATTTATTCAAAAATCCTGCTGCTGATCTTGAAACTATCTCACAGGGTCCCAAAGGTGTAAAGGCCTCTACAGCCAAGAATCCTACTCCCTCTGATAGAGATTCCATGGCACTGGATAGATGGGGAAAGAAGGTTTATACGTCTGCAACCTTGGTAATTAGGGCCTTAAACTGCCAGTTTCATATGCTTAAATATCAACAGCATGTTATGGGATTATTGAAACAGAAAAGGATGTTGATTTCTGAATGTGTGGAAAATAAAGAATTACAGGAATTATTGCATGCAGCAGAACAGGTTGGAAAGCATACTTTGCAATGTGGTTTTGATTCCTTGGAGGCCTCTTGCAGGGCCGTAGTTACTGGATCTGTGATTAGAAGGCATGCCTGGCTCAAGGAGCAAAATCTGCCTGATCATGTTAAAGCTAAATTGTTAGATGCACCTTTACAGCATGATACTCTGGTAATAAGGCAGAAGAGGTTTTAAAGAAAATAGAAGACAAAGCTAAATCTATGCAAACTGTAAAAGATTTCTTACAAGTGCAGCCACACAGATTCATTAGACACTGGCCTACTAAAAATTGTTCCTTTCCTGTGTCCAACAGAGCCTCACAAGGCAAATCCAGGTGCTCAAAAGGCTCTAGATACCAATCACAGGGTTCTTACAGATCAAAGCAATGGGGTGCCTCTACCTCCAAATCTGGAGGAAACAAAGCACAACCCTACAGTAAGCAGTCTCAAAGACTTCCCTCTACCATCAACAAGCACTTATCTTTTGGCAACCCCCTTGGGGGGAAATTAGCACTTCATGCTCAAAATTGGCAGTTAATAACCCAGGACAAGTGGGTATTAAACATAGTATCCCAGGGGTATAGATTTCATTTCCATACCTTGCCAATTCCAAACGGTTGGCCAGATCTGCCCAAAATCAATGGGCAGAGGCTCAGAAACAAGTTACGTCCCTCATGGATATGGGGGCTATTCAACCAGTACCAGAACAGGAAAAAGGACAAGGTTTTTATTCAAGACTTTTCCTGGTACCCAGAAAAGACAATGTCTGGAGTCCAATACTGGATTTATCAATTTTGAACACATTCTTGAACATAGGGTGGCCACGGTGGTGCAGTGGTTAGCACTGTCGCCTCACAGCAAGAGGTTCTCCGGTTCGATCCTCCGCTGGGGTGCCTTCTGTGCAGAGTCTGCATGTCCTCCCTGTGGTCATGTGGGTTTCCTCCTGGTGCTCCGGTTTCCTCCCACATCCCAAAGACATGCTATAGGTGGATTGGACACTCCAAATTGGCTGTAGGTGTGAGCGTGTGTGTGCGCATTCAGTGGAAGGTTGGGCGCCGGGCTGGCAACTCGACACCGTAAAACTCCACTGCCAATCATGAGCGGACAGGTGATCCGCTGTGGTGACCCCTAACTGGGAAAAGCCGAAAGAAGAAGAAGAAGAAGAACACATTTTTGAACATCCCAAAATTCAAAATGCTGACTTTACAACAGCTTCTGCCCATGCTGGGCAAGAACGCTTGGTTAGTGACTCTAGACGTAAAGGAGGCATACCTGCATATTCCAATAAGGGAATTGTGCAGAAGATACCTCCACTTCAAGGCAGGTTTATGCATTACCAATTCTCTGCACTGCCCTTTGGCTTATCTACTGCACCCAGGGTCTTTACAAAGTGCCTGGCACCAGTAATTGCATTTTGCAAACAAAGAAGCATACAAATCTATCCTTACTTGGACGACTGTCTCATTCAAGCAGAAAACAAGGACATTCGTCTTCAACATCTGGCGTTTGTAAAAAGGCTTCTAACAAGCCTAGGGTATGTGATAAACGAAAAGAAATCACAACTGGTACCCTCTCAAAAAATTACATTCCTGGGTGCATGTTTGAATACAACTGCCCAGATGACTTACCTTACGCCAGACAAACAAAGGCAACTGACTATTTACTTCAAACAGATGGCAACAAAAACCCAGTTATCTGCAAGACAAATTCTGCAGGCTTTGGGGTTCATGGCATCCTGCATTCTACTAATTCCATATGCAAGACTGCATATGAGGAAACTACAATGGTAGCTAAAAAGTTTATGGAGTCAACATTGTCACAGTCTGGAAACAATGATTCCTCTCATTCCCTGCCTACAACAGGAGTTTCTTTGGTGGGCAGAGACATGTCACCAGAACAAGGGACGGTCTTTCACTCTACTCCCTGCCACCCAAACCCTAACTACAGATGCATCAGACTATGCTTGGGGGGGCCCACCTGGCAGGGAGATGCATTCAGGGCATATGGAGCCCAAAACAAATGCATCTGCATATCAACCAAAAAGAGATGTTAGCTGTTCAGAATGCCCTGACAGCCTTCAAGGACTTACGTCATCCAGGACAACTACTGATAAAGACGGGCAACACCATGGTTATGTGGTATATAAACAAGCAGGGGGTACACATTCCTACCCCCTTTGCAGACTAGCCATGTCATTGTGGGACACAGCCTTGACTTACCAAGTACATCTTCAAGCTCAGTTCCTGCCAGGAAAACAAAATACTCTGGCAGATGACCCAAGCAGAAATCTTATGGACCATCAGGAGTGGAAACGGGATCCACAACTCTTCAGCATGATAACAGAAATGGGGGAGTCCAGACATAGATCTATTTGCCTCTTCCCAAAATTATCAACTGGAAAAATTCTGCACAAGGACTTATCACTGACAAGCATGGAAAGTGGATGCCCTATCCTTCAGTTGGAAAAACCTATCAGTCTACACCTTTCCTCATCTGCCTCTTCTCCACAAGGTCTTACTAAAGGTCAGACAGGAAAAAACAAAAATTATCCTAATTGCCCTGGATTGGCCTCACAAGCACTGGTACCCAATTCTAAGGAATATGTCTCAACTCCCTCCTTGGTACTTGCCTCAAATACCTCATCTACTGTCTCAGCAGAGCAATCAAATTCTGCACACTCAGCTCCAAACTCTGAACCTGGCAGCATGGCTGATCATGTAATTATTCAAACAACACCTCTCAGTAAATCTGTGATGGATGCCATTTTGGAAGCCAGAAGGCCTAGTACTAGAAAATCTTATGCTGATAAATGGAAGAGATTCTGTGCTTGGAACCAAACACAAGGAACGGACACAGCAACGCCAAATATTCCTCAGATTTTACAATACTTCACTGAGATGCTTGACAAGGGCCAATCTTTTTCTTCAATAAAAATCCATGCCTCTGCCATCTCAGCTCATTACAACGCAGAGCCTCCCATCTTTTCTCATCCTCTGCTAAAACAGTATCTTAGAGGGGCCAAAAATGTAAGGCCTCCCAGAAGATCACCAACTCCTGCATGGGACCTCAATTTTGTGCTGGAAAAGCTCACCCTGCCTCCTTTTGAACCAGCAGCTACTGCGGATATAAAGTTTTTATCTTGGAAAACAGCTTTCCTTCTGGCAATCACATCAGCGAGAAGGGTTTCAGAACTACAGGCCCTCATGGCTGTGTAGCCTTTTATTACATTTTACCTGGACAGAGTTTTCCTCAGGACCAATCATTCCTTAATGTTTAAGGTAGTATCCAGTGTGTCTCTTAACTAAACTATTCACCTGTCAACATTTTACCCAAATCCGTAGAATAAGGGGGAGCGGATTCTGCATTCCTTGGATGTACACAGACAACTAAGATTCTACTTAAACAGGACCAAATCTCTAAGAAAGTCTGAGCAACTACTGGTGGCATTTGCTGCAGGATCAGAGGGGAAGGCTATTTCAAAGCAGACTATTTCAAAGTGGATAAGCCACTGCATTTGTTAATGCTACTTGCATCGTGGTAAACCGGTGTCCAAGAGAATCAGGTCACATTCCACCAGGGCTGCATCTACCTCAGCAGCCTTTCTCAGAGGAGTTCCAACCAAAGACATTTTAGAAGCTGCTACTTGGAGCTCTGTTCATACCTTTACAAAGCATTATCATTTGCCTCTCTTCTCTAAGTCCAGGGCAGGCTTTGCCACTGCCGCTCCTAATGCTATTTAGTTCCAGCCTCCCATCCATTGCTTTGGGATTCTACCCAAATGTAATGACTGCAACAGTGAAACACGAAGAACATAGTACAGTTGTGTACACTTACCATAAATGTAGATGTTCAAGTGTATTCACTGTTGCAGTACAGGTTACCCCCCTAACATCCCCCTTTTTTCTAGAACTTCTCTTTCCTTCACTATATTCTAAAGCCTTTGTGGTGTATTTGCTTTTAGATGAAGGTAAAGTTTATGTTGCTACAATTGCATTTACATATATATTGCAGTTTATATATATATATATATATATATATATATATATATATATATATTTTGCTCCCCATTTGGGGGGGCACCTGACATCTGGGGCAAGAAAAACTGAATAAAATGGCATTGGCTGCATGTTTTATACCCCTGACGACCTGACGTCATGGAAGAAGAGACTGCAACCGACGCAGGACCCAAGACTTTGATATTCAGGACGACTGAGGGCAACCTGCCAGCAGATTATCCAAATGTAATGACTGCAACAGTGAATACTCGAACATCTACATTTATGGTAAGTGTACACAACTGTACTTTTTTCCCCAACTTTTCTAACAGAGGTGAATACTGCCTAGATTCTTTGGATGCACATAGGCAATTACATTTCTACTTGGACAGGGCAAAATCTTTTCATAAGTCTGACCAACTTTTTTATTTCTTTCTCCAGCCCCAGAATGGGAAATGGCATTTCTAAAGTCACTTTATCTAAGTGGCTCAGAGATTATATATCCTTTTCATATTCATGTGCTAATGAAACCAGACCTCACAGTATCAAAGTTCATTCAACTAGGGCTATAGCTTCCTTGGTAGCTTTCCATTCTAGAGCCTGTATGGATGATATCTGCACAGCAGCCATTTGGGCTAAACCACACACTTTCATCAAGCATTACAAATTGGATGTTATTTCCAGAGAAAGAGCTGCCTTTGGGCCTATGGTGCTCAGGAATGTTCTGCCATAAGGGCCACCCAGGTATATCAGGTAGCTTGGGATTCTGTCCCATCAGTGATGAATGGGAAGAAGATTAACAATATTAGATAAAGAAGTTATGTCTTACCATAATGTTCTATCTATGTTGTTGATCTTCTTCCATTCATCATATCCCTCTTTCCGTCCCCCTCCATAGGCTCCTGGCAGATCTTATGGGTCCTGGTGGTGTCTCAGGGTTTTTCTTTGCATAGAAATGGCCTCTGTTACTATCTGTTTCTTTTGCAAACTCAGTCTGAGGTAATTGGGAGCAGGGCATTGTGGGTAGCAGCTTAGCTCGAGAGTTTTTTGGTGTACGCCAGCTTGGTATTTGGCCGACATGGTTCCGAGGGCTCGGAACCGAGCCCAGCAGTGATGAATGGAAGAAGATCAACAACATAGATGGAATGTTATGGTAAGACATAACTTCTTTTTCTTGTGGTGTGGTTTATCTTGCCCAGTGTGAAATATGCTGTTGTTATTATGTATTGAAGACTATGTAAAAGGAAGAATATATGAGCATATTTTAGCTATAAAAAAATAAGATTTTAATAATGTACTTGCCAAACATGCCATTTTTGTCAAGATTTTAGGAAGTTTAATTTTTTTGTATTATATAGTGTGGACTTGGTAAACACTACTGGGAATCACAACGTTGTGTAAGAGTGCTGTGAAGCGGAATGGCAAATTTGGTTAGCCTCAGACAAAAAAAATGGTTTAAATGAATATATTAATTTAAAAGTTTTTTTTGCTAGCACAAAATATATAAAATGTAATTTTAAAAATATATTCATTTGTAAGTATTTTTAAAAGAGGTTTTAAAACAATTTTATTCATTATCAAACTTTGATGTACTTTGTTTTGATGTTTACAAGACTTTAAGAGGTTCATTTCATTCATAAATTAATATGTGTTGCTGATTTGTTGTATTGTGTTATATGATTCATTATCTGGGTTTTAAATTCACTATGTGAATATTTCAAAACATTTCTGATGAAGTTCTAAATTTAAATAAAAGGACAAAAGTGCTAAAAATATTATAAAAGTCTCAAGCAGCTGTCATTCTGTAGAACTTTTGTGTTTTTAAAATTCATATGTTGTTTCATCTGAGCCTATTTTTAACCCCCTTTAAAACATCATTTAACTCTATTCTTTTCACAATTTCCTTTGTCTACCTTCATCTAATATTTTGACATTTAATATCTCCTCCTTACTTTCTTCTCCCTCATCATATATCTTACTAAAATATTTCCAGATCCTTCATTATTGCACCCATGGTATATATTTTGGTTCCATTATCCCTTTTATACATCAATTCTGTTTCCATCTTTTTAACTTTCTTCCCATGATAAAGGAAGTAAATGTCATCCACCTTCCTTGCAGAGTATATTTTTGATTATATATTACTTTACCTGTCCTTAAAAAATGTATATACTTCTCCTTCTATCCTTTTTGTTTCTTCTTCACTTCCTTCCAATTCTTTTTCAAAATCATTTATTATGTTTTTATATCTCATTTTCTCTTCTCCAAAATAAACTTTGTAAACTTACAAATATGTTTTTTATCATTTTCTTTATTTTGCAACCACCATTGTTCTACAGTCCTCTAAAAGGTATTATTGTATAGTGTTCTTGCCATTATTTCTCCATCTGTTCTCTATGAACTTTCCTTAATCTAATTTGGTATTTTTTTTCCTTTCCCTTCTGTGATATAATTCCCTACATTAGATAACTGCTTCAACAATCAAAGGAACAGAAAGAAACCCTCTGAAATGATAAACTAGTCAATTTATGTTTTTGATGCCCCTCTTCTATATGTAAAATTTCTCTTATCACCTAATGGTAACTGTCCATTTTTAAGTCCTTGCCTTCCCACTAAAATATATTTACTGATATTCCCATCCCCTTTTTTAAAATCTGCAATTAAAGTCTCTAATAATAATAATAATACCTATATTTGGTAAACATATATTTTTAATTCCTGAAAAATGTTCTTCTCTTCTACTGTTTTGCATATATGCATACATTTCCATCAATCTGCATCTTTTCTTATATCACATATCATAATTCTACCAGGTTTAACAATTATGACATCCACTACCTTCACACTTTTCTTTCTGAACAACATAACCCCTGAATGCAAGTCTTCCCCAAACCTTCCCTGTATCCCCCATATAACTTCTGACAGTCTCTTTTGTTTTTCATTCAAAAATCTAATATCCTATAAAGAAAACTGCATCACATTTCTGATTCTGACTTCACATTGTAATACTTATTTGTCTTTTTTCATTGATCAGGTTGTTCACATTCAATGATAGAATCTTAATACCAGCTGCTTTCTTTTCTTTTCTTTTTTTAACAGTTTTTTTCTAACAACATATTTTTTTAATTTTTCTTATTGATCCATTCTCAGCATCTTTTTCTCCTTGGTCCAGTTCACGTTCTTCCTGACTCAGATGTTAATACTGATTCTGTACTTCTGCAGTTAATCTCTCAGTAAAATGTCCCATATCATTATTGTCTTGCACCAGACTCTCACCTATTTCACCCTCATTTTTTTATTGCCACAACAATAAGTATATATTATCAACAGAACATCTTTCCTGATTCATTTGCTCATTATCATGCAGATATTGTTCTGTACTTCCACACTTTCTGTAACTCTTATCGTGGTGGAATAAAACTGTTGGATTTTTAGTTTTGGTGCAGTGCTCTTGGTTATTTACTCCATTCAGCTTTTTCTGGGTTTGGATATTTTCGTTTTTCTTAGTTTGTGTTTGTCATGGATGGAGGTGAAGACCCTAGCAGTACTGGCAACATCGATTTTAATGCTTTATTGCAATCTGTGACATTACTTACTTCTTCTGTTGCCCTACTGTCCGTCAAGGTTGATTCACTTATGAATCAATGAGGATTAGTTCACTCTCAGGGCCTTAATCATTTGCAACCAGAAAGCCCTGACAATTCATTAATTACACCTGCACAAAGGATTATGTGTTCTAATGTTTGTCTCAATGACAAAGGCTGTGGAGCTACCAACATTAACAGTAATGCTACTGGATCAGGCTTGTCGCTGGATGTGCGTGACAATGTCATGCCTTCATTTTCTGTTGATGACTGGCTTAGAAATGATACTGGGCTTTGTGGATGTAATGTCAATGTTAACAACAGTTGTGTGAGCCTGGACGACCAGTTTTGTTGCTTTAAGGAACTTTTATGGAAGTACAAAAAGTTACAGTTGGAAAATGAATACTTTGAGTGTTTAAGAAGGGGGCAGATCCCTAAGGGTTTAAGGAAATGGAAATACCTGACTGGTTTGGTGAAACACTCACAACCGCATAAGGATCTCAAAATGTTTTTCAACAGGCAAGGGTGTGAGTTACTTAATATTTTCATTAGTGACAACAACAGGAAAATGGCTGGTATACTCAAAGACATTAACAGACTTGATCCTGAAATTAAAAGGGACTTCCTTTTTGAGCATAGAATGATTGAATTTAATAGTTTATTTAAAAATGTGGAAATTGATTTGGTATAGTTTAAAAACAAGAAACAGAAGAAATTGTCAAGAGATAAAACTGATTATGAAGCAGGCAGGGCTTATCCAGATCCACCTGTAGGGCAACAAGCTAGGTGGTCTGATAGGCAGGATGATTGTGATGTTATTAATGATGATGATGATGAGGTTAATTTTGAGCATAACATCCCTTTAGAACTACCCCCCCCGAGGAGATCTCAGCAGTTAATGAACTGGGGGGGGGGGGGCAAGGCAATGTGAACTATGGACAATCGAACTACCAGAATCAGTGAAGGGGGGGGGTAGACCACAACAACAGCAACAGCAACATTGGAGATGAGTGATGCCTTTGTTTGCAACATTATTTCCAACTTTGGTAATGAATTTAAGGTGTACAACTACAGTAACTGTTGAATGGGCAAAATTGTTTTCGAAAGGGCTTAATTCTGTGCCAACGTGCAAAACTGACATTTTAATACTATTTTACAGTTCAAAATCTACATTAGGAAGCTTAACTTGGACCTTTTCTTTTCACAGGGGGGTGACCCTATTACTAATCTCTTGGTCAGTGCTAGCCCCTTTATCAGACCAAGTACATTCATTCCACCTATGCACCCGTTAGTGGAAGTGTTTGAATCTTTTTGTGAGAGACAATTTAGAAAAACAATCTCTCACAGGAATCATCATGTGGAACAGGATGGGACTGGCAATTTGACTAAAAAGGAAAAAGGCTATTACATGATATGTTAGAGAACAAAAGCCTGATAAGGGGGGAGGACTAGTTGTTATGGACGCTAGGGACTACAACAGCAGGATGATTGACCTGCTGTACAGTGATACTTATACTGAGGTCTCCATTAATGAGCTTAACATAGCTTACAGACGTATTGATTTAGATCTAGAACAACTGTTATTAAATGAACAAATCACATTGGAGACCTTTAGATTCCTAGAGACAAAACATCCTAGGATTCCAACCATTTTCAGAATCCCAAAAATCCACAAGAGTATCCTTAATCCCCCCCTCCGGCCAATTGTGGATGCAAAAGCATCAAAAACTTTTAGTTTGGCCAAGTTCATTGACTGTTCGGTTAAACATGTGTTGGATTGATAGGGGCCTAATTATTAAAGACTCATGGGATTTCTTGTCCAAGATTAAACATGAAATGTACAACGAATGTCTTATATTGGTCACCATTGATGCGAGGGACCTCTTTTCTGTAATACCCCATGATGTAGGTATTGGATGGTTCTACGATTATTTATGTAAGCAGAACTCATTGAATCATGATACCATTCTTACCATCAGATCCTGTATGGAGATTGTTCTGGACAAGAACTTCATTTCCTTCGAGGGGCAAATATTCAAACAAGTGCAAGGGGTGGCTATGGGAGCCTGTGTTGTGCACCGTCGTTTGCCAACATAGTACTTGCCCAGTGGGAGGACCTATATATTGTCAACTCTGAGTTCAGGGACATGTGGGTACTGTATGGGCGGTACCTTGACGATTTGTTCTTATTTTGGCATTGTAGTGAAGATGAGTTGGATAGATTTTTTACTTTTATTAACAGCACCACCACTTTTCTGAAGTTCACCATGACCAAGGACCATGATATTCTGAACTACCTTGATGTGACCATCAGGAAGGATTATTCCAAGGGGAGATTCACCTCACATCTTTATAGGAAACCCACATACTCCAACTCTCTTTTCCACTTTGAGAGTTGGCACCCCTTGCACCAGAAGAAATACCTTGTGAAGGGACAATGTATTAGATTGGCCAGAATGGTGTCTGAGGATATTGATTTTCTTAGAGAGTGCGACCTCCTACTGGGTATGTTACAGAAAAGAGGTTACCCCCCCCTCAATTTGTTAAGGACATAATAGGTGAGGTCCAACAAAAAATAACTAATGGGGTTTATAGAACATTATTGGGCAACCCTCCGGGTCTAACCAGGCCCCTAACAACTGTGAGAATGAACAACTATAGCAGGGCATTAGTGTTACCTTTCACTACTGATTTTTTTGACATCAAAAGCATCATTTGTGATTGTTGGAACATGTTTCGATGATTGATGAGAGTATCATTAATAAACTAGGTGAAAAAACCCTGGTGGTATACAAAAAGTGTACATCTTTCAAAGGTTTAGTTGAAAGAAAAAAGGTGGCATCTGGACTACGTGGTACTTTCAAATGTGGAAGATGCACCCAATGTTCTTTTGTGATTGATGCTGAATGTATTAAGCTTAGGAATTTTGGTAAAATCACTACACATAAAAAGTACTATTGTTACACCAAGGAGGTTGTATATGTTGCATCCTGTACAGGTTGCGACTGTTACTATGTGGGTAAGTCTTCCATGCTTTAAGACAACGGATCTATCAACACAGTTATGATATTAACAAACACAGGGAGACCAACACCTTATTTAAGCATATTAAATGATATCCCACACACTGTTTCAAGTTTTTTGTATTAGAGCAGGTTGACTTGGGTACAAGGGGTGGACCTGTCGATGAGTTTCTTGAATTTTTAGAGCTCAAGTGGCAAATAAGGTTAAATGCATGTATTCCACCTGGGCTCAATGATAACATTTCTATTAGTTCTATGTTAAAACTAAAAGCTGTTTTTTTATGTAATATTTTTAACATAAGCTCTATTTTGGTGAATCAATGGATCAATAATTCAGTTGTATTATTTTAGTGGAGTGGTACTTTTTTAGCATGGAATGATATATTTTTCTAACAGGAAATTACATACTTTTTTAGCAGGAAATGACATTTTTTTAGCAGGAAATGACATCTTTCTTGTTTGACTAATTGTTGAGTAGGGCAGGCTATTTAAATCAGCATTATGTGTGTCATGTAGCTCTGAAGAAGTCAATTTTATGTACTTTTGATGAAAGCGCTAAACTCTTATCGTGGTGGAATAAAACTGTTTCATAGTTTCATAGTATAGTACTAGGCTATCTGCCCTGGGGCATTTGTAAGCCTAGCCATAGTGATGTGGCTTTTGCCACCCCATGAAATGGTACAAAAATGTACAGAATAAATCTAGAATACTGTGCCTCTGTCTAGTAGTGACACAGTGAAGGTCCCCTTATATAATATAATTAGTTTACTGTGCCCCTGTCTAGCAGTGACACAGATGTGACCCCTGGGGTAAACTTACAATCTCCCATCCACTCATCAAGATTTCTCTTGAAGAGAGTCAGTGAGGGGCTCTGCCTAATACGAACTGGGATCCTGTTCCAGAGCATGGGAAGCCTCTGGGTTATGAATCTCTCCCTCCAGCATGTCCTATTCATACTTGTGCCGAGGTTTAAATCTTTAGCTCTCGTGGTCCTGATGGATTTGGATTTTTTGAGGTGGAGCATGTCCATCAGATCCTAATTGGACATGGCCTTGTACGTCAGGCAGAGATCACCTCTGAGCAGGCGGTATGCTACTGAATAGAGCTGAAGTTTCTTTAGTCTGGCAGAATAAGACATATGTTGGAGACCCTTGATCCTTTTGGTGAGGTACTTTTGTGGTCTCTCCAGCTGTTGCAAATGCCGGGTGAGGTACATACCAAATGGGGCATTGTACTCAATCATGGGTCTGATGAGGGAGGAATATAGGGGTACAATGACATCCTTGGATCTGGATGTGAATCCCTTCATGATGAGGTGTGCAAGGTAGAATGTTTTTCTAACCACTTTGGCAACGTGGGTGTCAAATGAGAGGTCGCTGTCTACTTGGGTCCCTAGGTCTCTGATTACTTTTTCTGTACTCAGTGGGTTGCTGTCTATGTGATAATTTGTGGGTACTTTGTTTTTCCCAAAAGGGATGACTATACATTTTTTGGCATTTAGTTTAAGGCCGTGACTGCGGCACCAGTTGTCCATTTCAGTGAGGCCTTTTTGTAGGATGTGTGTGTCTGCTGGTGTATCGACTATGGTGCCTAGTTTGTAGTCATCTGCGAACTTTGTCAGCCACAGCCCTCCCATGTATGCTTTAACATCTGAGAAATAAATGCCGAACAAGAGGGGTCCCAGGACAGATCCCTGTGGGACACCACTTGTGACTGGCTTTGAGTCTGACATTGCTCCAGCGATTTTAACTTTATGGGTTCTGTCCTTTAGCCAGTTTGTAACCCATCTAGTGACATAAGGATTTACTTTTAAGCTGTTTAGTTTATCTATGATGCCTGAGTGGGGTATTGTGTCGAAGGCCTTAGCCAAGTCCAGGTATGCTGTATGAACTGCTTTGCCCTCATCAATGGCTCTAGTGACTGTTTCGAAAAAGTCAACCAGGTTTAAAAGGCAGGATCTGCCCTTTACAAAGCCGAACTGGGTGGGATCAAGTGTCTCTAGGTCCCCTATGTCTCTGTTTATGAGTTCCATAATGATTCTTTCCATAGCTTTGCAGACCAGGCTAGTTAAGCTTATGGGGCGGTAGTTTCCAGGGTTTGTAGAGGCACCCCCCTTGTGGAGTGGAACCACTGTTGCTGTACGCCAGTGTTCAGGTACATATCCCGAAGTAAGGCTAAGGTTAAATAGCATTTTTATGTGTGGGTTTAGCTCCTCTTGGAGTTCACGTAACACGCACCCCGGGATACTGTCAGGTCCCATTGATGCTGTGTTTTTTGCTTTGTTTAGGGCGGTTCTCACTTGGACATCTGAGATGACAGGGAGATTACATTCAGCTGGGATAAGTATTTCTTCTTTTGGGGGTGAAGGAGGGGAGAAATTTGCACTGAACCTGTCAGCCAGAATGTTGGCAATGTCTGTGGGTTCAGTGTATTTTTTGTTGTTGTGAACCAACTCTGAGCATATCTGAGGGTTTCCGCCCAGGTTTCTAACATAGTTGAAGAAGGCTTTGTGGTTATCTTTAGTGTCCTTAGCGATTTTTCTCTCAAAGTTTGCCTTGGATTTTTTTTGAGAGAACGTAGTTTTCTGCTAATGTTGATCAGAGATGTCTTCCCTTCATGGGATTTTGCTCTGACGTGCAGTAGCTTCCTTCTTTTGTTATACAATTTGTTTATGGCTGAGGTCCACCAGACAGGACGCTTACATTTGGTGGAGAGGGACTTGGATTTGTTTGGGATTGCATGATCCATGCATTCTTGGAGATGTCCATAGAAAGCATTTGTGAAGGATTTGGCATTGTGGGATGTGGTATCCACTGGCACAGTGGACTTAAAGGATACCATCTCGGTCTTAAGAAGAGTGAAGTTTGCTTTTGAGAAGTTTTTCACTGTGGTCTTTTGTGCTGAGGTGGAGGTGGGATATGTATATCCAGGGTGATTAGTTTGTGGTCAGATCTCACTAGTGAGGGGTATACTTCTGGTGTGGAGCATTTTGTCCCCATGTTTGTGATGATCAGGTCTAGTATATTATCTCCCCTAGTGGGAGAGGTGACTAGTTGTTCCAGTGCATTTGAATTTATGAATTCCAGGAACCTTTGGGCTAGGATATTAGGGCTAGAATAATGTACCCAATCTATGTTTGGGTAGTTGAAGTCTCCCAATATGATGGTATTTTGTGATACATTCATATCCTCCAATGTCTTCAGGAAGGCTGAGTGGGGTTCTTGAGATTGGGAGGGTGGTCTGTAACATGCTACCAGTTGTATAGCAGTTTTGCCTATGGTTAGTTGCACCTGTATGGTCTCTGATGCTTCATGTGTTGCTACTAACCTGGAGGTGTGGGTGTCCTTTATGAATATGGACACTTCCCCTCCCTTTGTGGTTCGGCCTGGGTTTTGGGGCCGAAAAGCATGATACGAGGTATAGCCTGGTAGCGCTGGGGTGCTCTCAGGAGCCTTGAACCAGGTTTCAGTTACTGCACAGACGTCGATGTTCTCCATGCTGAGGAGTGCATCGAGTGCCTGCATCTTGAGATTTAGACTTCTGGCGTTGAGCAGCATTACCCTTAGTTTTTTTCCATTTTTGTTTTCTAAGGAGGTGGGTTTGTCTTTTGAGCCTTGCCTAAAAAAGGCACTATGGGGGTGGCAAGAGCCTTAGCCAATATCCGGAAGCCCAGTGGTGACAGGTGTAAGCCATCCCTTGCGAAGCAGCGTGGCTTGTCCAACATATCATCCCAGGCAGACAGACATTGGATCCCCTTAGAATTATACCAGTACCTGAGCCAATTGTTAAAGCTGATCATCTTGTCTTTGTATTGTGGTATCATTCTTGGTGAGGGCAAGATGCTGCTCAGGGTCAGGGTCATACCAGCCTGGGCTACATAATCGGAGAGCTCCTCTATGTCTCTTTTCATGTAGTCCAGGGAGGTACGTCTCAGGTCATTCACACCAGCATGGACAATGATGGAGTCATATTTGTACTTGCTTTGGAGTGACCTGAGTGCGTGTGTTATGTGGCGGATCCTAGCTCCCAATAGACAGTTCACAGTCACCTTCTCCTTGTTCAGCCTGGTCAGTGGGACATCAGTGTGTCTGACTATGGAGTCACCTATTACTAGTGTATCAGGCAAGGTGTTTGGCCTTAAGGGCTGTGATTGGTCGACACACTGATTTATTGAAGTATGTGTTGCATGTGTTTTGTTTTGAGGTGGTGGATTTTTGGATGTCTGCTTTGGGAGCCTCTGTTGTTTTGGTAAGTTTTTTATTAGAGCCTCAGTATGTCTTTGTGTTTTTATGTGTTTGGTTTGCAGTTGTGGTAGGTCTATGTGGGACTGGGATTGTTGTGTGTGTGGTTGCCATCTCCTCCTGTCTGGTCATGCCAGCCCTGAGTTGAGAGAGTTCAGCCTCCAGTTTGGCTATATAGTTGCATCTCTCACATGTATTTGTGTTTGTTGGGAGGAGGAGAGGGTTGTCTGTGTACATGAGACAATTGTAGCATTGTCTCAAGATACCCAGATTGACCAGCTGAACTGGAGACAATGCCAGTAATCTACCACTCGACATGCTAGAACAGTATAAGTGAGTGGTATACCTTTAAGGGAAGTGGATATTCACAGGGGTGGTAAGTAGATGTAGTGCTTTACTTAGTACGAGAGTGCTTACTTAGTAGAGAAGTATTGAGAACAAGTGCTAGGCTTATAATACAGTGAGTAGTCTGGTTATACTAAGAGTAGAGCTTCCTTAAGGGAAAATTTGAAAAGCAGACTTGGCGGAGCCAGAAAAAGTTTAACCTTGTTTAACCGGTGCTGCGCTATGCGCACAACTGCGCAAAGCCGTGCAAACATGGATTTTAAACAGTGAACTACAAAAGAGCTAGAAATGGTCCCAAACAACCAATTACTACAGCTTCTTGTGCTGAGGTCACTTCCCCCAAGGACAGGTAGGCTGCTCAAGGCTCCCCACTCTCACTGGTGAGCAAAGAAACTTCCTTCTATCCAAGTAAGGTAATGGACAACACAGGAACTACACCACAGCCCAGAGTACAGCAATGCCTGTAAACTGGTCTAAACTAGTCGAGGAAGGTGGGAAAACAAGGATTATTTTTTTTTTGTTTTTGGGTAGAAACACACAGAAAATGCAGAAACAGTAATAAATTAGTTACACAGGCTAGCACACTTTAGTGGGCAGCCTCCACAGTTAAATTAAACAAACAAACAAGCAAACTTTCGATCAAATTCGACTAAAATGTAACTTTAAGTGCAGATTTTAAAATAATTCAGCAATCAGTTAAAAAACAGTTCAGGCTAGTTCAAGGTAAGCTACAGAAGCTATTTCAAGTGAAAAAAGCAAAGATACTTAAATCCAGAAGGTAGTCACTTTTCTGAGTTCCCTGCTGCTAGGACCACTCTGTAAACCCATGTGGAGCTTGTCTGAGCAGTATAGCCAGAAAAATACGCCCAGAGGCAGATTTTAAACAGTGAACTACAAAAGAGCTAGAAATGGCCCCAAACAACCAATTACTACAGCTTCTTGTGCTGAGGTCACTTCCCCCAAGGACAGATAGGCTGCTCAAGGCTCCCCACTCCCACTGGTGAGCAAAGAAACTTCCTTCTATCCAAGTAAGGTAATGGACAACACAGGAACTACTCCACAGCCCAGAATACAGCAATGCCTGTAAACTGGTCTAAACTAGTCGAGGAAGGTGGGAAAACAAGGATTATTTTTTGTTTTTGTTTTTGGTAGAAACACACAGAAAATGCAGAAACAGTGATAAATTAGTTACACAGGCTAGCACACTTTAGTGGGCAGCCTCCACAGTTAAATTAAACAAACAAACAAGCAAACTTTCGATCAAATTCGACTAAAATGTAACTTTAAGTGCAGATTTTAAAATAATGCAGCAATCAGTTAAAAACAGTTCAGGCTCGTTCAAGGTAAGCTACAGAAGCTATTTCAAGTGAAAAAAAAGCAAAAATACTTAAATCCAGAAGGTAGTCGCTTTTCTGAGTTCCCTGCTGCTAGAACCACTCTGTAAACCCACGTGGAGCTTGTCTGAGCAGTATAGCCAGAAAAAAACGCCCAGAGGTGGATTTTAAACAGTGAACTACAAAAGAGCTAGAAATGGTCCCAAACAACCAATTACTACAGCTTCTTGTGCTGACGTCACTTCGCCCAAGGACAGGTAGGCTGCTCAAGGCTCCCCACTCCCACTGGTGAGCAAAGAAACTTCCTTCTATCCAAGTAAGGTAATGGACAACACAGGAACTACACCACAGCCCAGAATACAGCAATGCCTGTAAACTGGTCTAAACTAGTCGAGGAAGGCGGGAAAACAATTATTATTTTTTTTTTGTTTTTGGTGCAGTGCTCTTGGTTATTTACTCCATTCAGCTTTTTCTAATTTTTTTACAATTATTTGCCACATGGCTTATTTCCCTACATTGATAATTTTTTCTCTTTAACACATTGCTTAATTAAGTGATCCCTGCCCCACAATGAAAGTACATCTTCAGTTAACACCAGTGCCTAAGCATTGCTTTTTTTGTCCCCATTAATCATAATTACACAAGGTAAATGGATATTTTCACACTTTTTGTACGAGCAGCCTTACCTTTCAGTATATTTACCAAAAGGCTTCACACAGCAGCTCCCCTAGCCACCATTGTACAATATGCTGATGACTCCACTGTCATCTGTGCTGCACCTACCATAAATGAGCTCAAAACAAAGACACAACAATCCCTCCTGTCAATTGAAGCTTGGTTATCTGACTCACTGCTTGTCCTGAACCCATTCAAAATGAAACTCGTGCTTTTTCACCCTAGGCAGCCACGTGACCCCACTACTCCATTCCAAATATACTGATCAAATAATACCATAATACCAAACTTAGATCAAACAAAACTACTAGGCATACATATAGACAATACATTGAAATTTGCTATACATATATCCCAGTTGATCAAGAAAACACAGATAAAACTAAGTGCTTTATATAGGCTCAAACCCTTCCTCACTAATAACACAAGGCAGACTATAGCCAGGACTCACCTACTCTCCACATACTCGATGCCACCCCCATCTTCTCTAATCTAAAGAAAACTAATTTGACCAAACTAGAAGCCTGCTACAATAAAATTGCTATATTCGCCACCAACTACCCTCACAGGTCTCAGTACTCCTTGCCCTTCAACAACTGAACTGGCTAGAATTGCCACATTACCTATCCTACAGTTATCTTACTACTGCCCATAAATGAATTTACCAACCAGAAAAAATTCTTCCTGCTCTCCGCCAACTACTCCTACCATACACCAATCCTCGAGTCCTCCGATCCACTAATAAATCCTTATTGCAAGTATCCAAATCCAACAATGCTGCTGATGACTCACTTTTCTCTAACTACATCTCTAAAATTTGGAATAATATTGTGCAACTAATCATTTCTTCCTTCAACAGCATAGAAACAGTGTTCGCAGGATTTTTTGCATCAAATGCTGTCACAAACATTTCTCCATTCTCAAATGTCTCAAATGTTCTGTCACAAAATGTTTCTTTTCCTATATCAATACAACCCCATCATGTTCAAGTTTAATTCCTAGAAATAGTAAATTGTCCCATAAAAAGTACCTGTCTACGGGAAATCGTTTTTACTTTTGACACATAGACCGCACATTGTTTAGCTCTAGTTAGAAGTACTATCAACATTTGTAGCGTTAGCAACAACAGATGTAAAATATTTATCAGTTGCCTTTCGTCATCTCTTCCCTTTTCCTGGAAAAATGCTCCACTGTTTTCATTCTGCAAGCAAGCAGCCATAGCAGAATACATATCCACTATTGCACAATGTCTGACCACGATGCTGCATTCTCATTTGACAGTTTACCTTACCGTCATTTTGCAAAGAACTTGCACAGTGAATCCTCCATCGTCCAGGTGAGTTATGTGTGGTAATCCTTGTTCCTTATAATATGTATTCCTTATAGATATTTTATTTTCAGTAACTCATGTTGCTATTGCATCACCTATGGACTTGATAGTAACTTTTGCATTTACTTCTGTTATCCATCTCTGCTCTCTTCAGTCTTCTGGTCAAAAGCCCTCTGGCTACATGAATGAAGAAAATAGAGGAAGTTCCCTGATACTCTGGCCAAATTTCCACTAGTAGTAGAAATACCGTCTCAGGTTTTCCCTTAAAAGAGGCTACTAGCCTTGTGGGACTAACCCTATCAACAAAGGATAAACAAATAAATAAATCAATAAATATATAAATAAGTAAATAAATTTACATTCCTCTTTTATTCCTTTTCCTCTATATCTCACTAAATCATATTCACTTGCCTTTTCCTTTCTATTATGACACCTTCCTTAAAGTAATTGGTTTCTTTTTACCCAATCCAATTGTTCTATCTTAATATTTACCCCATAGTCCAAAATTCACCCTATAGTTCAAAATACTATTTTGACTTTTGCAGCTATCCAATTTTCTTTCTTTCATGTACAGTTTTTTGGCATGCATTATTGATCACTTATGTTTTTCCCTCCTTATTCATTTATAGGGCTTGGCTTAGTTTTACAAACATCTACCCTCTTCCATTTTTTTCTCTTATCCATTTACTTATTTTTTATTCCTGTTTTCTCCCATATGCTTTTTCCAGTCCTGATATCCTTTTCATTCATTTTAAATATAGCAACTATCCTCAAGCCTCTGTCTCCCTTCCCATTTTTACTTTTCTCTCTCCCTCTGTGTCTTGATATCTTCTTTGGCCTCTCTCTTCTTTTACCTCTCTCTCTCTGTGCATGTATTCTGGCTGAGGCAGATAATGGCTGAGACTGTGTGTTTTTACCACTGTGTAGTAGAATAGGAGAGGAATAATGAATATATGTGGAATGTCTTGTTTTTTTGTGGGACTTTTGATTCATGTATAAGTTCACTGAAAGCACATGGAACTGAAGCAGTAGCCACAGAATATATTCTTGCCTACTGGAATGGACAAGTGGATACCTAGCTGTTCATCTGTGGATTATTCTTAATGTATGAGTTAGTGAACTGGCTAATATTCATCATTTGATCACTGCTGCAGTAACTTAAGCTATATGGGCTTTATCCTGCCTAGGATATATCTACTAGTCAGCTTCCAAAGCTTAGGGGCACGTTCCACACACCCAGACCATTGGTAGCTCGAGCAGAGCAGAGAGGAAAACAGCAGTCTGGTGCCACGCCCTTCAAAGATTTCTGGCTGCCATACAGAGCTCTTCTTGCAAGCTTTTGAGAACTGAAGTTTGGCTAGTATTTTCTCTTGCTGTGCAGATAAGTTCCCCTTGGGAATAAAACATTCCATATTTGTTTTTATGACTGAAACAGTACTTTTTCACAAAGAATTGCTTAGATCTTATGTTGTTATTTTCATTCATTCCTCAAGCAAATGGGTTTGGATCTGACCCTTGGATCTGACTTGGCCAATTTCTTTAGATTGTAGGACGTGACTCTCGAGCTCATCCTTTACCCATAATGCCCCTGACTACTGTGTTACCTCAAATCTCATTTGATCCTCTTCAAGATCGGATGGGATTGCAATTTCTCAAGCTCTTAGTGGGTGTAGTGAGTGCATAAACTTAAATTTTTCCAGAGCAATTTCGACTCTTGTGCCTTCGGATTACTTCCCGCTTCTTACAACATCTCTCTTAAGCACTCCACTGAAGAGGTTCCATGGAAGAGGTCGTGCAAGAGGAGGCACTTTGATTCCTCACAGGAATCCGTCACGGCCATCAAGACGTTATTCATCAATGCTCCTTTTGATGGATCCTCTTTGTTTTGGTGAACAGTTAAAGAGACACACTCCCACAGTGAGAAGGATGCAAAGACCTTATATGTCATAAGAGTCTGCTTTCCTACCCCACAGAGACCCTTCACTAGGAACAAACTTGTTGGTAAAAACTTGTGGTTCTGGAAGTCACAACGACCTTTCCAAGAGTCACTTGGAGCCTTTGCCCTCAGAGGCAGAAGGGGAATAGCTACAATGGAAGACTCTGATGATATGGCAGAGGAGGTCTGCAGAATCAAGTGTGCCAAGATTCCTTCTCGGACAGATCCTTTCAGCTCTCCTGAAAGGTTGTCTGACTGCCCCTCTCTAGACGCAGTTGGGGGGGTGCTTGTCATTTCAACTAAAAGCCTGGATAGCCATCACAAAAGACTTATGGGTGCAAAGGCTCTATAGAACTTTCTATAGAATGCCAGCAGGAAATGGAAAACAAAGGATGTGCCCTCAGTCTGGAAGCAAATGAACTAAGGGAAGAGTTACTTGATTTAATGGCTATAGATAGATATATTAAAATCAATGGAAGAAATAGACTGCAGAAGGTCAATAATACCCCAGAAGTCAGAAGTCTGATAAAACAAATGAACACAGAAATTAGGACTGTTCATAGAGATCCATGCGATATAGCAGAAGGAAATAGAATATATTAATGTGCGGCTAAACTAATAACTGATAAAGTTCTACCACATGAATACAGGGTAGTGAGGGAAAGGAAGGGGATGAATCAAATGCCATCATGGAAAAATATAAAGCAATTAAGACAAGAAGTTTCACTGTTAGAGGACTATAGAAGTGGGAATAGATCAACAAAAATACTAAGAATGATAGATGTGATAAAAGCAATGCACAATTTTAGAACAGACCAGGATCCTATAATGCATTATTGCAAATAACAAACTAAAAATTTCAGCACAGGTGGAAAAACTTAGAAGATACACAGATAAATATAAAGGAAAAGTACAAAATAAGCAATTTATTGATGACCCTAAAAAAGTTTTATAGAGAATTGGGAAACATGGTAAAAGGAATTGAAAGACTGCCAAAGAATGAAGAAATAGATGCATTTTGGAGAAGTATCTATGAAGATCCTGTGGAACACAACAAAGAAAGAATAAGAAGTTTAAGGGCACAGGATATGAAATGCGGTTAAGTAATAGCCAGACAGATTGAAACAAAGTTAAGAAAAGCCTCTAATTGGAAATCCCCAGGGCCAGATGCAGTACCTAATGTTTGGTTAAAAGTATTAACATCTTTGCATGAAGATTTAGCTATGAGTAAGAACTATTTATATGCGCATCCAGAACAGACACCAGCCTGGCTAACAACAGGTAAAACAATGCTCCTACTGAAGAGTGAACCTGCAAACTACCCCAAAAAGTATAGACCAATAACTTGCTTTCCAACGACATATAAACTATACACGGTATTTGATTCCGAAAGAGTTTATAGTCATTTAGAAGAAAACTCAATTATGGCAGTAGAACAAAAGGGCGATAAAAGAAAGTCATATGGAACAAAGGATCATTTGTTGTTAAATAAAGTCATACTGGAGAACTGTAAAAATGGGAAGAATCTAAGTATGGCATGGATTGACTACAAAAAAACATTTGATGGTATCCCACATTCATGGATAAAAGAGTGATTAAAATGTGTAAGATACACACTACACTGATGGACTAAATTACAGTGACTATTAAACAATGGCAGGTGACTTTGCAATTAAGCCATGATAAAGGACAAATTATTATCCCAGGGATAAAAATTCAAAAGGGCATATTCCAGGGTGACTGTCTGTCACCGTTGCTGTTTTGACTTGCCCTTAACCCATTAAGCTGTTTACTTAACAGCTTAGGCTATGGCTATAATTTGGCTCCTTGAAAACAACAAAATCTAAAGACTTATCTTCTCTTTGTCAATGATTTAAAACTGTATAGCTCATCAGATGAGGAACTGATAGCACAGCTGCAGGTTGTCAACATTTTTTCAGATGATATTAGAATGTCACTTGGCCTTGATAAATGGCAAAAGCAACCTTTAAAGCAGGAAAACTGCAGCACCAGGAAAACATCAGTTTGAGACAAGAATGTGATATAAAAGAACTTGAGCAAGAGGGAGTGTATAAATACTTGGGAACTGATGAAGGATCAGCAGTAAAACATGAACAAATGCAAGTAAAACTTAGTAAGGAACATTTTAGAAGACTTAAATTAATCCTGAAAACAGCATTTTCATCTAGGAACAAAATCCAAGCTATAAACCAATTTGCTCTTCCTGTCTTAACTTACAGTTTTGAAGTGATTGATTGGCCCCAAAATGTGTTGGATAGGTTAGATATTAAAACAAGAAGGATACTTCATGCTCAGAAATGATTTATAAAAATCAGTGAATACCAAGATTATATATTCCCCATTCTGAAGGGGGATGGGCCTCCCTGAAATTGATTACATGTATATATTTGCAATCGTGGGACTCTACACATATCTGCTGACCTTACGAGACCCAAACGTAGTGAAAGATCTGAGTAGTTAACTTCATTTGATCAGCAACCTGTGGGTTTCAGATCCGACAGCATACCAAGCAAAAAGATCCGAGCTCCAACCTCCTCCCCCCTACCCATACTACACTGCAACCTCCTTCCAATCCCCAAATCTCTTTTGCCGCGGCTTTGCCAGCACAGGATTTTTGAGCTCCAGGCAAGTTTGTCAGGGTTTTTCGAATTTTATTGGACTGTGTGTGCCCCTTATATATATATATATATATATATATATATATATATATATATATATATATATATATATATATGGGTCTACTTCACATGGTCGACAGGCCATATGATCGACACTCATTTGGTCGACAGTTCATTTGGTCGACAAGCATTTTATGTGGAGGGCTTCGTCCCCCACATCCCCCAATGTTGGGGGCTGTGCCCCCACACCCCCCCCTTAACTGTATATATCAACTCCAGGGTCACACAACATTGGGGAGGGGGGTAAATCTGCTTGTCGACCAAATGAACTGTCGACCAACTGAGTGTCGATCATATGGCCTGTCGACCATCTCAGGTAGACCCATATATTATATATATATATATAGCTTTAGTTTATCTCTCTTTACTGGGTTCCTTTCATTGCTAGATATTTGCGTTTTGTAAGTTAGAAAGTTGTTAACTTTCTGTCAGTGTAGGCCCCCCTTCCCACCCGTAGAGTGTGTGTGTGTGTGTGTGTGTGTGTGTGTGTGTGTGTGTGTGTGTGTGTGTGTGTGTGTGTGTGAGTGTGTGGGTGTGCTTGCGTTTATTATGTCAGAAAGTGACTTTCTCTAAGTGCACAGAGTGTGGCCACAAGCTGTCAGCAGCCGACGGTCACACTCTGTGTGTAGTTTGCTTGGGGGTGCCTCATTTGTCATTCGGCTGCAAAATCTGTGCGGCCTTCAACCCCCGAGCCCTGCAGGATCACAGGAACAAGTTGATTCTGGCAGGTCTTCTACCCGCGGAATCAACTTCTGCTTCTTCTTCTTCCACAGCTTCTTCACCAGCCATGGCTGTGGCTGTCTAGCCTTCTGGCCTCCTCCCCTATCAGGGACTCACCCTCCCACCTTGCCACAGGGAGAGAGAGAGGCCAAGAAAGAGAGAATGAAAGACAAACACAGGGAGACAGAGAGACAAACAGAAAGGGAAAAAGAGATAGAGAGAAGGGCCGCAAGCAGCAGGCCGAGTTGGATCCAACGGCCCCTCCCACTAAGGTGATTTTGTCTCTTGTCAAAGTTACTAGGCCTTCCTCTCCTCGGCTACGTTCACCAGGTTTTTTCTCCTGAGCCGGAGGAGGAGGCTCGACCACCCTCGAGGTTGTCTTCGCATTGGCCGTCCTGGCTGGCGTCGGTGGCGTCCTCGAAATCGACTCGGAGCATCTCTGAAGCAGACATGGATCGGATGATGCAAAGGTTTCTACAAACTCAACTGCAGACGGGAGTGTTGCTGGCTCCCCCCCCTACCAGTGCGGGAAGTTTGGCTCCGTTTTTTGCCACAATAACTCCTTCTCCGATCCACCATTGGATTTCGGAGTCTATGGATCTGAGGAGCTCCAGACTCAGGTGGTCGGCCCGGACGCCGGCCATGCCCTCGTGTCTGTCAGATCCACTTTTGGATCCGAGCTCTCGGAGCTGAGAATTGGGCGTCGGATCCGAGGGGATGAGTGTGTCATTGGCTCCGTTATGGTTGGGGCATACCATCCCTTTGGGTCCGGCCATTCCAACTTTGGCTCTGATCCCTTCGTCAGATCCAAGGGACGTGGCTACCCTCACCACTAGTTTCAGGGAAGCCGGTTCTCCTTCAGCATTTGACGTTGTGGAGAGGGTTCTCTCTGAAGGATCGAGACCCCTCTCTCTTTCCTCGGGGTCCATCCCTGCCCCCTTGCAGTTGGGTTTGTCTTCCGTCATCCAGTCCTCCCAGGGACAGCCTATATCTATTGCGCCCCAGCCAGCTCCCCTGGAAGAACACAAAACCATTTGTGAGCCCTCCCTAGAATGTCCACCTGAGGAGGTTCCTCACAACCGCCAGTGTAAATGGAGGCACTTGGACTCCCCCGAGTCCCTCACTGAGGATACCGACTTGGAGGAAGGGGAAGGTTCCCCCAAATCACCCCCCGAAGACGTCTAGTTTGGAGACATAATGGAAATCCTTCACCTGGAGGGGGGGTGGTCCACCCAAAAACCTTCTTCTGATGAGTCGGTATTCCTGGAGACATTCGACACAGGTCCATCTACCTCTTGGGTGTCCCCCCAGCCGACCCTCTGGTGGATCTTATCACCACCAGAGCTTGGAAGGAACCGGGCACTGTGGAGCCAATACCCAAAAGGCCAGACAAAATATTGAGCCCCCCCGCAGATAGAGCTTCTTGGAGCAAATGTTCCCGGTTGATGGCATGGTGGTGGCAGTGGCCACAAAAATGGAACTCGTCCAGGAATGTTCCTCGGTCCACCCCCTAGAAAAGTAGTCCAGGGTGATGGACCTTCTTGGAAAGCGGACTTTTGCTTCAGCTACCTTTACTATAAGGGCGCTGAATTACTTGGCCCACGTAATTCGACTGCAGCGGGACCTTGTGAAAGAGTACGCCAAGTCTCCCCCGGAGTCCATGTCGGCTGAGGATAAACAGACCTTCTCGGCTCGTATGGCCACTCTCAAGTCTGTGTCCAGTATATCCATGCGTCTACTCTCTCATGCCACCGAGGGAGCCGCTAGGGCTAGCAAGTCCGGTATCGCCTTAAGCCGTCATGCCTGGCTCCGTCTTTGCAATTTCTCGGAACCCTTCAAGGCATCCTTCGCTAATGCACCCTTTGACTGTTCGACCTTGTTCGGGAAGACTGTCCGTGATACGCTTGTCAAGAGCGAGAAAGAAGAGGAAAACACTGTCGGCCATCGGGATCCACTTCTCTAACCCTCAAAGGTCCTTTTCCAGGAACCAGCGAGGACAAAAGAAGCTGTGGTTCCAGAAATCTCAGCAGTCCCAGAACTCTCAGGACTCCTTCTCCCCCAGAGGCATTGGGGGACAAGGTGAATGCCGGCCCAGAGGCAGAGGGGGGGGGCAAAGAACTTCGGGTCACGGGAACCATTTTCAGATCAACCCACGCAGCAACCCTGAGGGGTTGCCTGACTGCTCCTCTCTGGAGGCAGTTGGGGGGTGTTTTTTGATGCATCTAGCCCAATGGGAGTCCATCACGACAGATCACTGGGTGCTTCGAATAATATCCAGAGGCTATTCTATTCCCTTTACAAACAAGCACCCTTACACAAGGCGCCTCCCGGACGTCCCACCCGCTCTGAGGGAGGCCGCGGCTTTGGAAATACAAAAGCTGCTAGAAAAAAGAGCCATCCAGCAGGTGCCCCCAGACCAGTCCGAATCAGGCATCTATTCCAGGTTCTTTTTGGTGCCAAAAAAGACGGGGGCCCTAAGGCCGATTCTTGACCTATCAGCAATGAACATGTTCATTGCCAAGGAAAACTTCCAGATGGTCATGCTTCAGTCCATCCTGGCCTTCTTTCAGGAGGAAGACTGGTTGTGCTCGCTAGACCTCAAGGATGCGTACTACCATATCCTGATGGACAGGTGATCCAGGAGGTTCCTCCGCTTTCGGCTAGGGGACAGTCATTATCAATTCAGGGTCCTACCCTTCAGTCTCACCACAGCCCCCAGGGTGTTCACCAAGGTCATGGCAGTTGTAGAGGCTCACCTGAGACTTCAGCGCATTCAGGTCTTCCTGTACCTGGACGACTGGCTCCTCAAAGCTCCCACCAGGCAGCTACTCTTACTAGCCAGAGATTTCTTTCTCTGGATATCACCTTGGCTGGGGATCACCATAAATCTCAGGAAGTCTTCCTACAACCTGTTCAAGTGTTAGACTTCATAGGGGTGAGAATAGATTCTCTTCAGGCCAGGGCATTTTTGACTCCAGACAGACTACACAGCCTGGCACTTCATGTGTTAGCACTTCTGCAGTCCCCTGCACCCCCAGCAGAATTAGTCCTGAGAGCCTTAGGGTCCATAGCAGCAGCTATCAACCTGATCCCTTGTGCTCATTTGCATATGAGAGTTTTACAGTGGACATTGCAAGTTCAGTGGTCGATAATACATCAACTTCTAGATTTTCCGATCTCTCTGAGCAGAGTGTGCAGAAATTCTCTCATGTGGTGGCTCCGATCCCAGGATTTGCAGGAGGGATGTCCCTTTGTTTCACCCCAACCCCAAGCCACGGTGACCACGGACGCCTCCCACCTAGGGTGGCGGGTTCACTGTTCGGGCAGGACTGTCCAAGGCACGTGGACTCAAAGCGAGACCATTCTGCATATAAATGTTCTAGAGATGAGAGCGGTCCTTTTAGCGTTGCAGGCCCTTCATGCTTATCTTCCTCTGGGAACTGTTGCAATCCAGTCAGTGGTCTGGTATATCAACAAACAGGGGGGGAACCAAGTCTTATCCCCTTTGTCGAGAAGCCATAAGAGTTTGGGAATGGGTGATCTCCACCAACCTCTTTCTGACAGAAATGCACATTCTGGGTCGGTCCAACATCTTGGCAGACAAATTGAGCAGAACTATCCTTTCTCCCTACAAGTGGTCTCTGAACCCTTGTGTAGCGGAACATATCTTCCTCAAGTGGGGTCAGCCTTGCTGCGATCTCTTCGCATTGCCATTCAACGCGAAGTGCAGTGAGTTTTTTGCTCTAATCCCCCAATGGGGGAAGCCCCCAGAGACGCTCTTGTTCATGCTTGGCCACCTGATCTTCTTTATGCGTATCCCCCGCTCATGACAAAATTCTTACAGAAAGCTCGTCGGTTGGGGAGCAGAATTATCCTCATAGCCCCATTCTGGCCTCGTCAAGTCTGGTTTCCCTGCCTACGGTCTCATCTCATAGCTCCACCCTGGATCTTGGATCCCATTCCAGATCTGATTTGTCATCCCTCGGGAATGCTTCCTTCGAATCTGGACAGCCTGAAGCTCACAGCTTGGCTGCTCCAGTTCCACTAGGTGCTAGGACTCCTGGTATCTCTTCCCCTGTTAAATCCATCTTGGTTGTGGCACATAAATCCTCTACCAGGAAAATTTACTGTAGTAAATGGAGACGTTTCTCCATTTGCTCTTCACAGAGAAATCTGGATCCTTTTACAGCTCCGATCCCAGTGGTATTAGACTTTTTGTCTCATATCTTCCAGCAAAGAGCCAGCTCTTCCACAGTGAAGGTCCAGCTGGCGGCTATTTCCCATTTCCATGTAGGGGACAATTTAGGCTCTCTCGCTGCTGCCAGAATTTGTAAGACCTTTTTGAAAGACACTTTTCTTCTGAGACCTCCTATTAAGAATCTGTGCCCGCTGTGGGATCTGACTTTGGTTCTTTAGGCCTTAGTTTCGCCTCCTTTCAAGCCCTCGGCATCAGTTGACTTAAAATTCTTGTCATGGAAGACAGCTTTTCTGGTAGCTATCACTTCAGCCAGGAGAGTGTCAGAGCTTCAGGCTCTTTGTATGAAACCCCCATATCTAGTGTTTCATAAGGACAGGGTGTCTCTCAGGACTAATCCGTCTTTTCTCCCTAAAGATGCTTCTGAGACAAACATTAATCAATCTATTAATTTGTCTGTTTTTTTCCCTAATTTTCAGAACAAAGGGGAATACAAACTTCATTTACTGGATGTCCACAGGCAGTTACATTTTTATTTGCACAGGATGGCAGTCTTTCGTAAATCTGATCACTTTTTGTTTCCTTTGCTAGCCTTTTTTAGGGAAACCAGTTTCAAAGGTGACTCTTGCTAGGTGGATTTCCCTTTGTATCCTACAAGCATATAGAGAGCTTGGTTTACCAGAACCAGTAGAAGTTCATGCTCATTCTACGCGTTCTATGGCAACGTCTGCTGCATTCTGGTCTAAAGTTTCCCTGGATGACATTTGCTCAGCGGCTACCTGGGCATCCTCTCAAACCTTTATTACTCATTATAAACTGAATTTGATGTCTAGAGGAAGGGCTTCCTTTGGCTCTGCAGTGCTCCAGAAAATATCCTTCCTTAAGGGCCTCCCAAGATTTCGGGTAGCTGGGGACTCTGTCCCACAGGTTGCTGATCAAATGAAGTTAACTACTTCAGATAAAGAAGTTATGTACTCACCATAACATTCCATCTGCATAGGTAAACTTAATTTGTCAGCAACCATCCCTCCCTCCTTCCCCCTGACCTTGGCAGTTATTTTTGCTGAGCTCGATGTTCGGAGTTCGTGAGCTTGATGTTTGTCCTTGGTTCAGGGGTTGCAGGTTTTAGTTTGCTCGTCACGTGTGGAGTGGCAAACTCGATCTGAGGATTGGAAAGTGGTTGCAGTGTAGTATGGGTAGGGGGGAGGAGCTTGGAGCTTGGATCTTTTTGCTTGGTATGCTGCCAGCTCGGATCCGTGTTGGATCTGAAACCCACAGGTTTCTGACAAATGAAGTTTACCTACTCAGATGGAATGTTATGGTGAGTACATTACTTCTTTTTTTAAAACATGAGGAGAATAAATCTAAGATGACTTCCCTGCTTAACTCAGCAGAAGCATATCGGCATCAAGCAGGAATGGAAATCAAACTAGAAGTAGATAAAAATCAGACAGCAATTGAATGTGCCAAAAGACAAAAGAAAAAATATAAGGTGAAGGACCAGATGAAAAGGCAAGAAATATGGAAAATGCGTAAATATAGTTGCAAGTATAGAAAACTTCTGGAAGAACTCATGTTGATCAGGAATGAATGCAAGAATGGTTAAGGAGAGGTGAATTCAAACCAAGAGATGAAAGGTTAATATTGGCAAACCAATGTAGTGGGCTACATACATGCTGGTTTACAAAGTCCATTGAACAAGAGGGAGAAACAGACAAATGTAGGTTTTGTAAAACCGAATTGGAAACTGTTGCACACCTCGTTGCTGGTAGAAGGACTGCATACTGAAAGGCATAATAATTTGACAAGGGTGCTGCACTGGGAATTGTACAAATATTATGGTGTTGAAGTGGCTGAAAAACACTGGAAACACGAGCCACAAAGCATCATAGAAAATAATGAAGTCTACATCACATGGGATCATCCATTATCAACATTTCAAATGATAGATGCTAGAAAACCAGATATTGTGATCCAAGAAAAGAAGACAAAAGTAGCATTCATCATTGAAATTGCCACACCCAGTGACCACAGTGTTCTGTCACAGAGACACAAAGTTATAAAATGTCAGGATTTGCAAGTGGAAATGAGAGCAATGTGGAAGAAATATACTCAAATAGTTCCAATAGTAGTAGGAGCAATAGGTCTTATAAAAAAAAAAGAGTCTAAAATCATATTTACATATGCTACCAATACCTGTAACTCCATATGAATTGCAGGAGTCATTACTGGGCACATTGCAGGTGCTACGAAGAGCACATTTGGCTGACATCAAAGAGTGAAGCAATACTAATTTCATGAACTTTAACTGTACTTTGACTTAGGAATGGGGTCCATTCCCATCATGGTATTAGAAACCCAAAAGATTTGGAGAAATTAAAAAGTGCAAAGGATCATATCCAGAGGATATTTCATTCCCATTTTACTAGTTCCCCAATGACAAAGGAAATGTCTCCCTGATATTCCACCCAGTCAGAGGGAGTTAGCAGCTCTAGAATTTCAAAAGCTGCTGGACAAACAAGTCATCCAAGAGGTCCCCCCACAACAAAGAGGATCCAGAATTTACTCAAGGTTCTTTTTAGTGCCAAAGAAAACATGGGACCTGAGACCCAGCTTGGATCTCAGTTATCTGAACCAGTTTGTAAAGAATTCCAAATTCCAGATGGTCATGATTCGGTCCATTCTTCTCTTCTGAGGAGGAATAACTGGATGTGTTCTGTCAGTCTTCAAGATGCATATTATTACATCAGAATGAACAGGCACTCTCGAAAATACCAACATTTTTGGCTGGGAGCAAGTCATTATCAGTTCAGTGCTCTGACCTTCGGTCTCACAGCCTCTAGGGTGTTTACTAAATGCATAACAGTGGTAGCAGCTCACTTGAGACTTCTAGGATACAGAGTCTTTCCTTATTTGTACAACTGGATCCTTCATCAGGCATCTTCTGGAAACAGCCAGGAATTGCTTATTCTGATTGTCCCACTCTTTGGGAATTATGATCAATCTGGCCAAGTCACAACTCCAGTCAGTTCAGGTGTTGGAGTTTATATGGGCTCATCTAGATATAGTCAAGTGTTTAGCTCTTCTGCCTCAAAACAGTTCTTACTTTGATATCACATGCCAGACAGTTTCTTTCTCACCCCTCTACCCACAGCAAAAATGATACTCAAAGCCCTAGGGTCAATGGCCGCTGCAATAACTTTAATACCCATTATTTATCTTTATATGAGAATTCTTCAATGGACTCTAGCAGTGCAATTGTCTTTTCATCAACATCCCTTATATTAACCCATAAAATTATCTCAGGTTTGCAGAAAATCCCTACTGTGGTGGATACACTCCAAAGAAGTTTGTCAAGGAAGTCTATTTATTATTCCTCCCCTGAATGCCACATTGATCATGGATGCCTCCCAGTTGGGGTGGGGTTGGGGAGGCATTACTTAGGATGAACTGTTCAAGGCACATGGTCCCCAGAAGAGACCAATTTGCATATACATATCCTGGAGATGAGGGAGATGCTTCTAGTGTTGCAGGCCCTTCAGAGCTCTCTTCCACCAGAAACTTTTGCTATACAAATGGACAACATGTCAGTAGTCTGGTACATCAACAAAGGGGGGGGGGGCAGATCCTATCCCCTGTGCTGAGAAGCAGTGAGGGTTTGGCAGTGGGTGATCTCCTCCAACTGCTTTGTTGTAGACATGCATACCAGGGAAAATCCAATATCTTAGCAGACAACCTTAGCAGGACCATCCTGATGCCTCATGAGTGGTCTCTCAATCAGTCAGTGGCAAATATAATCTTCCAGAAATGGGGTCAACCATACTGCAGTCAAGTCACCTCTCCCCTCCCCCTATTTCCCTCTCAGAGACAGTCACTGAGAGATGCTCTAGTCCATGTTTGGCCCTCCAGAATCCTTTATACTTGTCCTCCCCTGCCTCTTAATACCTAAGTTTCTTCAGAAAGAGCTCTGTTTGAAGAGCAAAGTAATCCTCATTGCCCCCTACTGGCCTTGGCAAGTGTGTTTTCCCTTCATATGGTCTCACTTAGTATGTCCTCCTTGGACACTGAACCGCAGTCCAGACCTTCTAACACACCCATCAGGAATTATTCCTGTGGATATCGCAGGCCTCAAGCTTGACTGCATGGTTTCTCCAATTCCAGTGATGGCCAGACACTCCAGGCTTTCTTCCCCAGTTCACAAAATTCTAGTCTCATCCCATAAACTTTCAACAAGGAACATTTGTAAGAGTAAATGGAAAAAGTTTTCCACCATCAAAGTTCAGCTAGCAGCCATCTCCAATTGTCACATCAAAGATAATGCTTCTCCTTTGGCTTCATCTAGGTTATGTATGTCCTTTTTTAATGGTGCATTTTTACTGAGACTTCCAATTAGGGATCATTTTCTACCATGGGATCTGACTTTGGTGTTGCAGACTTTGTTTCTTCCACATTTTGAACCTTCAGCTATAGTAGACTTTAAGTTTATGTCTTGGAGGTATTTCTAGTGGCTATAACTTCAGCAAGATGAGTATATGACCTCCAGGCACTCTCTTCAAATCCACCATATTTGATTTTTCACAAAGATAGTTACTTTATGTACTAACCCTTATTTTCTATGAAAATTTGCTTCTGAAACAACTATCAACCCAGTGATCAATTTACAAGTTTTCTCTCCTAAGTTTGAAAATAATGAACTAAAACAATGACTAAAAAGGTCACACAGAAAAAACAATCAATAAAAACTAAAAAAAACTCTAGCCAAGGTAGAATTTCCACTGTGTGATCCCTCACACCTCTTGTATTAGAGGTACATGGGATATATGCAAATGACCCTTAAGAACATCAGGTGTTTCAGCTATATGGTGATTCTGAATGCCCTTGACTTTTTTCTTTTTAAGTCGTTTAAAGGATAAATTCAGGCCAATAAAGCCCAACCCCACTAGCTGTGGGCATGCATGTTTCAGCATTGTTATGCCCTCATCAGCACGGCACAAGTGAACTGTTTGACTAAGCATTAGGAACACAAGGCTGTTATACTCAGTTGATGTCCATTACCAGTAGGGTGTCTGCAAAATATCCCAACTAACAAACTAAAACAATGAGTAAAAAAGTCACACAGAAAAGAACAATCAATAAAAACTAAAAGAAAATTTCAGCCAAGCTGGAATTTCCACTGTGTAATTCCTCAAACCTCTTGTATTAGAGACACATGGGATATATGCAAATGACCCTTAAGAACATCAGGTGTTTCAGCTATATGGTAATTCTGGATGTTCATGACATTTTTCTTTTTAAGTCGTTTAATGGACAAATTCAGGCCAATAAAGCCAAACCCCACTAGCTGTGGACATGCATGTTTCATCCTTGTTGTAGCCTCATCAGCACAGCACAAGTGGACTGTTTGACTAAACATTAGAAACACAGGGCTGTTATACCCAGCTGATGTCCATTACCATCAGCTGGGTATAACAGCCCTGTGTTTCTAATGCTTCAGCTGGGTATAACAGCCCTGTGTTTCTAATGCTTAGTCAAACAGTCCACTTGTGTTGTGCTGATGAGGCCATAACAAGGCCTTGAATGAGGTCTCTGTGACTGCACAGATGTCTGCATCTTCCAAAGTGAGGAATGCTTTCCAGTGAGTGCAGTTTCAGATTTAGACTCCCAGTGTTTAGCAGCATAATCTTGAGGTTGTTTTTTGAGGATATTTTTAAGTCGGGAATTTGTTTTCTTGTGACATTGCCTAAAAAAAGGCACTGTGAAGGAAGCAAGTACCTTAGCCAGTCACCAAAAGCCAAGAGATGACAGGTAAAGACCATCTCTGGCAAAGCGTCATGGTCTATTAACTGTATCATCCCAGGCTGACAGATACTGGATCCCCTTGGAATGACACCAGAAACTAAGCCAATTGCCGAAGTCAATAATTTTTTGTCTATATTTTGGCATCATCCGCGGTGAAGGTAGAATGCTGCTTAAGGTTAGGGACATTCCACCTGGGACACATATTCAGAGAGGACAGTTATGTCTCTCTTCATATAGTCCAAAGAGGTATGTCTCATTCACACCAACATGGACTATGACAGATTCATACCAGTACCTGTTGTTGAGAAACCTGAGTGTGTGTATGATGTGGCGCATCCTGGAACCTGACAGCTGACCATGATTTTTTCCTTATCCAGCCTGGTGAGTGAGACATCTGTGTGTCTCACAATGGAGTCACCTATGATCAAAACATTAGATTTTGTGTTTTGCCTTAGGGGCTTGGTAGGCTTCTTGTGAGCACCTTTGCATATGTTGGTTTTAGGTGCTGTGCCCGTGGTTGGTGCAGTAGGTGAATTGTTTGAGCTGACAACCCCCTTAGTATCTGTTGTGCTAATTTGTGAGCAAGAGAGCGTAGATTCTAGAGTCTTCATATAGATGCACCTCTCACATAATGAATTTGTGTGACATAGAAGTAATGGGTTGTCTATGTACATGAGGCAATTGCTACACTGCTTCAGGATGCTTATGTGGAGAAACTGTGGGAAACTGTCCATCCATTATAATAGGTATAGTACTGTGGTCAGTAAAGGGGACTAGAAGGACCAGGGTAAGGCTGAAGGACTAGCAGAAGTCAAAACTGGGAGAGGCTTAATGGGTGAGACTTGTATTGGTACCTCAGAGGCTTAGCTGACTATCTCTCTGGGCAGTGAAGCACAACAGCGAGAAACCTCAGATAGAACATAAGCAGCTGATTAAGGAAAAATGTATCTGTCTGGGTAATTGCATCAATAACCACCAATGGTAACTGCCACTGTGTTGTAGTGCACGATAGTGCGAGATGATGCATACCGTGCAAATGCGGGCAATAAATAATTGAATTAAGCAGAGCTAAAACAATCTAACCATTAATAGTGAATGAGACTGGGTCCTGTGCCAACAATCACCACTCAGGTGGGTCTCTAGCTACACTCTTCTCTCACAAGGTTGCAGGGTAGGCCCTCTTTTGTGGAGGCAAGCTGGATTAGTGCTCAGAAACTGCAAAAACTGACTGGGTCCAGCAAATCTGAATGAAGACTATGCTAAGCTAAAAAGTGTAGCTAACAAAAAAATACAGTTCAAAAAATAACAGCACACAGTAAAAGATAGTACAAGAAGTGTAGATCAAGTAAAAATTATACTTATTTTGCAGTAGAAAGCAGTGGATGTTTCAGATAACACAGCAGCTCAGTTGCAAGTTGTTAAGCTCTGTGCAGCCACACCATGTTGAAGTTAGAAATAGTTTATTCAGTGGAGTAGGTAGATGGACGAGTGAAGCAGCAGAGAGACAAAAGAGAGACTTTGAAGTGATTAAGTATAATTTTTCTGCATTTTCTTGCTGCCTTTGGCTAATTCAACCTAAAACGCTGATTTTCTAGAGTTTCTGTGATTTAAAAAGCTTGTTTCAGCTACATATTGTACTTATTTTACTGCCTGCAATTTAACAAGGTCGTTTTTGTGTTTAAATTACCTGTTTAACTGTTGTACGCTACACACTCAAGTGCGATAGCCATTTCTGTGCATTTAAAGTATTTTTTTGATTGTATCTGCTTTATTTTCTGAAAAAAAAAACAAAAAAACAAAAACAAAAAAAAAATACTTGTTTTTCCACCTTTCTAAGCTAGTATAGTCCAGTTTTCAGGTTAGTGCTGAATTCAGGGCTGTGTTACAAGTTTCTGTGTTTGCCCCTACCTTACTTGAATAGAAGGAAGTTTCTCTGTTCAGTATGAGGGAGCTTTGAGCAGCCTATCTATCCCTGGAGGAGTGGTTTTAGCCCAGAAATTAGTAGTTTATTGACCATTTTGGGCTAATTTCTATCTCTTTCATTTCCCTGCTATAAAACCCGCATTTGCAAGGTTTTTGTGCTAGTATACAGCTGAGCAAGCTCCTGCCTGGTGACCTGCAGAGTTCTACAGCAGCAGAGAGACAAAAGAGAGACTTTGGAGTGATTAAGTATCATTTTTCTGCATTTTCTTGTTGCCTTTAGCTAATTCCACCTAAAATGCCGATTTTCTAGAGTTTCTGTGATTTAAAAAGCTTGTTTCAGCTACATATTGCACTTATTTTACTGCCTTCACTTTAACAAAGTCGTTTTTGTGTTTAAATTACCTGTTTAACTGTTGTAGGCTACACACTCAAGTGTGATAGCCATTTCTGTGCATTTAAAGTGTTTTTTTTATTGTATCTGCTTTATTTTTGAAAAAAAAAACAAACAAAAAAAAATACTTGTTTTCCCGCCTTTCTAAGCTAGTATAGTCCAGTTTTCAAGTTAGTGCTGAATTCAGAGCTGTGTTACAAGTTTCTGTGTTTGCCCCTACCTTACTTGAATAGAAGGAAGTTTCTCTCTTCACTGTGAGAGAGGGATCTTTGAGCAGCCTATCTGTCCCTGGAGGAGTGGTTTCAGCCCAGAAATTAGTAGTTTATTGGCCATTTTGGGCTAATTTCTATCTCTTTCATTTTCCTGCTATAAAACCCACATTTGCGTGGTTTTGTGTGCCATGCAGCACCGGTTAGCTAGGGTATAACTATTCCCGGCTCCACAAAGTCCACTCTTCAATTTTTCCCTTAGAATTAGACAAACTTTCAACTTAACCCTCTCCTCCTCCCAACAAATTCCAACACACGTGAGAGATGCAACCATATAGCCAAACTGGAGGCTAAGCTCTCTCAACTCAGTACTGGCATAACCAGTCAGGAGGAGAAGGAAACCACACTCACTACAATTCCAGTCTCACATAGACCTACCACGACAGCAAACCAAACACATAATCACACAAAAACATACTCGGAGGCTCTAAATAAAGATCTGCCAAAGCAGCAGAGACCTCCAAAGCAGACACCCAAGCAGCCGCTACCCCAAAACAAAACACGTGCAACACATATCTCACAAAGCCAGTGTGCCAAACAGTCACAGCCATTAAGACTAAACAACACACCTGATACACTTGTAATAGGTGACTCTATCGTCAGGCACACTGACATCCCGCTCACCAGGCTGAACAAGGAGAGGGTCACAGTGAGCAGCCTGTCGGGCACTAGGATCCGCCACATAACACAAGCACTCAGGTCACTCCAAGGCAAGTACAAATATGACTCAGTCATTGTCCATGCTGGTGTGAATGACCTGAGACGTACCTCCCTAGACTACATGAAAAGACACATAAAGGAGCTCTCTGAGCATGTAGCCCAGGCCGGTATGACCCTGACCTTGAGTAGCATCTTACCCTCACCAAGAATGATGCCACAATATGAAGACAAGATGATCAATTTCAACAATTGGTTTAAGTACTGGTGATATTCAAAGGGGATCCAATGCCTGTCAGCTTGGGATGATATGCTCGACAAGCCACGATGCTTCGCTAGGGATGGCTTGCACCTGTCACCCCTGGGCTTTCGGATATTGGCAAAGGCTCTTGCTACCCCCATAGTGCCTTTTTTAGGCAAGGCTCAAAAGACAAACCCACCTCCATAGGTATCACAAGGGATAAGAAACTAAGAGTAATGCTACTCAACGTCAGAAGTCTAAACCTCAAGATACACGACTAAAACTCTCCTTAGCATGGAGAACATCGATATCTGTGCAGTAACAGAAACCTGGTTCAGGGCTCCTGAGAGCACCCCAGCACTACCAGGTTATACCTCATACCATGCTTTTCGGCCCCAAAACTTGGACCAAACCACAAAAGGAGGGGGGGTATCAATATTCATCAAAGATACCCACACCTCCAGGTTGGTGGCAAAGCACGAAGCATCAGAGACTATCCATGTGCAACTAACAGTGGGTAAAACTGCCTTCCAGTTTATAGCCTGCTACAGACCACCCTCCCAAACCCAGGAACCCCACTCGGCCTTCCTGAGAACACTGGAAAATATGAAGGTCTCTCCAAACACCATTATATTGGGCGACTTCAACTACCCATACATAGACTGGGAGCATTACTCTAGCTCCAACACCCTAGCCCAAAGGTTCCTAGAATTTATAAACTCAAATGCTGTGGAACAACTTGTTACCACTCCCACAAGAGGGGAAAACATACTGGACCTGATCATCACCAACATGGGGACTCTATGCTCCAGACCAGAAGTGTATCCCTCACTGGTAAGATCAGACCATAAACTAATCTCACTGGATATTCACATCCCGACCCCACCCCCTGCCCAGAAAACCACAGTGAAAAACTTCTCTAAAGCAAATTTCACACTCCTCAAAACTGAGGTGGAATCCTTCAAAGCCTCCGGGCCTGTGGAAAATAACGGCCCAGACCACAGAATCCTTTATAAGTGCATTCTATGAACACCTTCAGGAATGCATGGATCATGCGATCCCAAATAAAACCAAGACCCAATCCTCCAAAGGAAGACGTCCTGTCTGGTGGACCCCAGCCATAAACAAACTATACAATAGAAGGAGGAAGCTACTAAATGATAGAGCAAAATCCCAAAAAGGGAAGGCATCACTGATCAGTATTAGCAAAAAACTACGGGCACACATAAAATTGTCTAAGGCCAGCTTCGAGAGAAAAATTGCACAGGACACTAAGGATAACCACAAGGCTTTCTTTAGTTATGTTAGGAACCTGGGTGGTAATTCCCAGATATGCTCAGAATTAGTCCAAAATGACAAAAAATACACCGAACCCACAGACACTGCCAACATCCTAGCTGACAGGTTCAGTGCAAACTTCTCCCTCCCCACCAAAAGGGCAAATATCTATCCCAGCAGAGTGCTGCCCCCCTGACATCTCAGATGCTCAGGTAAGAGCTGCCCTCTCCAAAGCAAGAAACACAGCATCAATGGGACCAGATGGTGTCCCGGCTGCGCCCTACATGAACTCCAAGAAGAGCTAAACCCAAACATAAAACTACTGTTCAATCTCAGCCTTACTACAGGATATGTGCCCAAAGAGTGGCGCACAGCAACAGTGGTCCCTCTCCATAAAGGTGGTGCCTCAACGGATCCTGGAAACTATCGCCCATAAGCCTGACTAGCTTGGTCTGCAAAGCTATGGAAAGGATCATCATGGACCTCATAAATAAAGATATTGGGGACCTACAAACACTGGATCCTACCCAGTTCGGCTTTGTTAAGGGCAGATCCTGCCTCTTGAACCTGGTTGATTTTTTGAAACAGTCACCAAGGCCATTGACGAGGGAAGGTGGTCCACACAGCCTACCTGGACCTCGCAAAGCCTTCGATACAATACCCCACTCGGGCATTATAGATAAGCTCACCAGCTTAAATATAAACCCCTATGTCACTAGATGGATTGCAAACTGGCTCAAGGACAGAACCCACATGGTTAGAATTGCTGGAGCCATGTCAGACTCCAAACCAGTTACAAGTGGTGTCCCACAAGGCTCAGTCCTGGGACCTCTCTTGTTCAGTATATATTTCTCGGAGGTACAGGCCAACACGGAAGGACTGTGGCTGACCAAGTTCGCAGATGACTGCAAACTGGGCACCATAATTGACTCTCCAGCCGACACAAGCATCCTCCAAAAGGGCCTCATAGAAACAGACAACTGGTGCCAGAGCCATGGCCTCAAGCTAAATGCCAAAAGTGTATAGTCATCCCCTTTGGCAAAAACAAAGTGCCCACAAATTACCACATAGGTGGTAATCCATTGAGTACAGCAGAAGTAATTAGAGACCTGGGGACCCAAGTTGATAGCAATCTCTCATTTGACAACCACATGGCCAAAGTGGTTAGAAAAACATTTTATATAGCCCACATAATCATGAAGGGATTCACATCTAGATCAGGGGAGGTCATCGTGCCTCTTTACTCATCCCTCATCAGGCCCATAATTGAGTACAATGCCCCTTTTGGGATGTACCTTACCAGACACCTGCAGCAACTGGAAAGACCCCAAAAGTACCTCACCAAGAGGATCAAAGGGCTCAAACAGATGCCATATGCTGCCCGGTTAAAGAAACTCCAGCTCTACTCAGTGGCATACCGCCTGTTCAGAGGCGATCTGTGCCTGACGTATAAAGCCATGTCCAATCCGGAATTAATGGACATGCTGCACCTCAGAAAATCCAAATCCCATCGAGCTATGCGCACGAGAGACTTGAAGCTCAGCACTGAAATAAATAGGACATGCTGGAGGGACAGATTCATAACCCAGAGGCTCCCTTCACTCTGGAATAAAATCCCAGTCCAGGTTAGGCAGAGTCCCTCATTGTCTCTCTTCAAGAGGAATCTTGATGAGTGGATGGGAGATCGTAGGTTTACCCCGGGTATCACTTCTGTGTCACTGTTAGACAGAGGCACAGTATACTAACCTCGAAAAAGGGCATAGCAAAATAAATTTAAAATGGGTGGTGAAAGCCAAACACATTCTGGCTTGGCTTATAAATGCCCTAGGGCAGATAGCTTAGTATGAACCTATGAACCTATGAACCTATTAAGCACTCAAACCATTCACTTCTCATACCGGCACTTGCTCAAAACTCATAGCAAGGACTAATAAACCTTAGCACTAGACCCCCCTATACTGTAGAGAAGGACAAGGGTCTCTATTCGACCTTACCAGCCAATAAGTAAAACAGTTCACTGTACCTATCCGGGCATGTCCAAAGGGCAGTTTCAGGTGTACTCTCCGGTCCAGCTGGTGAATCTGGGCATTTTGAGGCAATGTTACAATTGCCTCATGTATACAGACAACCCTCTCCTCCTTCCACCAAACACTAATACATGCGAGAGATGCAGTTATACAGCCAAACTGGAGGCTAAGCTCTGTCAACCCAATACTGGACCAGGCAGTCAAGAGGAGAAGGAAATTACTTGCATCACACCACCAGTCTCACATACACCTATGAAACCAGCACCAGCAAAAAACACACATAAATACATGAAAACATACTCGGATGCTCTAAATAAAAATCTGCAAAAGCAACAGAGACCTCCAAAGCAGACATCCAAGCAACCTTCACCCCCCAACACAAACCATGAAACACATACTTCACAAAACCAGTGTGTCACACAATCACACCCATTAAGGCAAAATAATATACCCAACACACTAGTAAGAGGTGACTCTATAGTTAGGCACACTGACGTCCCACTCACTAGGCTGAACAAGGAGAAGGTTACTGTTAGCTGCCTATCGGGTGCCAGGATCCGCCACATAACACAAGCACTCAGGTCTCTCCAGAACAAGTACAAATATGACTTTTTCATTGTCCATGTTGGTGTGAATAACCTGAGCCGTACCTCCCTGGACTACATGAAAAGAGACATGGAAGAGCTCTCTGATCACGTAGCCCAGGCCGGTATGACCCTGACCCTGAGTAGCATCCTGCCCTCACCAAGAATGATACCACAGTATAGAGAAAAAAATATCAATTTCAACAATTGGCTAAGCTTCTGGTGTCATTCAAAGGGGATCCAGTGTCTGTCAGCCTGGGATGACATGCTCGACAAGCCACACTGCTTCTCCAGATGGCTTGCAACTGTCATCCTTAGGTTTTCGAATACTGGCCAAGGCTCTTGCCATCCCCATAGTGCCTTTTTTAGACAAGGCTCAAAAGAAACCCACCACCGTAAATAGCACAAGTAACAAAAATCTGAGGGTAATGCTACTCAATGCCAGAAGTCTAAACCTCAAAATGCATGCACTCGAGGCACTCCTCAGTATGGAGAAAATCGATATATGTGCAGTAACAGAAACCTGGTTTAAGGCTCCAGAGAGCACTCCAGCACTACCAGGCTACAATTCATACCATACATTTCGGCCACAAAACCTGGACCGAAATACAAAAGGCGAGGGAGTATCCATATTCATCAAGGATACCCACACCTCCAAGTTAGTGGCACAGCACGATGCTTCAGAGATCATCCACGTGCAACTAACAACGGGAAAAAACTGTTATTCAAATTATAGCCTGCTACAGATCACCCACCATGTCCCAGGACCCCCACTCCGCATTCCTGGAAACACTGGGAAACATAAAGGTCCTACCAAACACCCTGATATTGGGTGATTTCAATTACCCAAGCATTAACTGGGAGAAATACTCAAGTACAAACTCCCTTGCCCAACATTTTCTAGAATTTATAAACTCAAATGCCCTGGATCAACTGGTCAACACCCCCACCAGAGGTGACTACATATTGGACCTGGTCATCACCAACATGGGTGACTGGTGTTCCACACCAGAGGTCAACCCCTCACTGGTTAGAAATGACCATAAACTAATCACTCTGGATATCCACATTCTGCCACCAAACCCCGATCAAAGAAACCACCGTGAAAAACTTTTCAAAAGCAAACTTCACGTTACTTAAGACCAAGGTGGGTAGTTTCAAAGCCCCCATGCTAAAGGATAATCCTTTACTAGTGCACTCTACGGGCACCTACAAGAATGCATGGGTCATGCTATCCCACACAAAACCAAGACTCACTCCTCCAAGAAAAGGAAACCAGTCTGGTGCACCCTTGCCATAAACAAGCTATACAATAGAAGGAGGAAACTAGTACAGAAAAGAGTAAAATCCCAAGAAGGGAAGACATCCCTGATCAGTATCAGCAAGAAACTACGTTCCCTCATAAAATCATCCAAGGCTAGCTTCGAAAGAAAAATTGCCATGGACTCCAAAGATAACCTCAAGGCATTCTTTAGATATGTCAAGAATCTAAGTGGCAATTCTCAGATCTGCTCGGAGTTAGTGCAGAATGGCACAAAATACCCTGAACTGACTGATATAGCCAACATCCTGGCAGACAGGTTCAGTGCAAACTTCACCCCCCTCTCACCCCCAAAAGGGCCCATAACTATACCAGAAGAATGTAGTGCCCCTGAAATCACAGACACTCAGGTTAAAACAGCACTCTCCAAAGCCAAAAATACAGCATCTATGGGACCGGATGGTGTCCCAGGCTGCGTCCTACATGAGCTCAAAGATGATCTAACCCCTCAGTTAAACACACTGTTTAAACTCAGCCTCTCCACAGGCTACATGCCCACAGAGTGGCACACAGCAATGGTTATTCCACTCCACAAAGCTGGAGCCACAACAGGCCCCGGGAACTATCGCCCTATAAGCCTGACTAGCTTGGTCTGCAAAGCTATGGAGTGCATCATCATGGATCTCTTTAACAGAGACATTGGAAATCTCCAAACACTGGACCCTACCCAGTTCAGCTTTGTTAAGGGCAAATCATGCCTCCTAAACCTGGTGGACTTCTTTGAGACAGTTACCAAGGCTATAGACGAGGGAAAGGTGGTCCACACAGCTTACCTAGACCTTGCAAAGGCCTTTGACACCATTCCCCACTCAGGTATTATAGACAAACTCACCCGCCTGAACATAAACCCCTGCTTCATGAGATGGGTTGCCAACTGGCTCATGGACAGAACCCACATGTTAAGAGTTGCGGGGGTTAGGTATGACTCTAAACCGGTTACAAGTGGCATTCCCCAGGGCTCAGTACTAGCACCCTGCCTGTTTGGCATATACTTCTCAGAGGTACAAGCAAGCACAGGAGGACTATGGCTGACCAAGTTCGCAGACGACTGCAAACTAGGGGCTATAATTGACCCTCTGGCTGACACAGACATCCATCAAAAGTGTCTCACTGAGACAGATACCTGGTGTCAAAACCATCGCCTCAAGCTAAATACCAAAAAGTGCATAGTCATCCCCTTTGGAAAAACCAAAGTACCCACAAACTGCCACATAGGTGATAGCCCCCTAAATACAGAAGACGTAATAAGGGATCTGGGGACCCAAGTAGATAGTAACCTCTCCCTTGATAATCACATTGCCAAAGTGGTTAGAAAATCCTTCTATGTGGCCCACCTAATCACAAAAGGGTTTGCATCCAGATCGAAAGAGGTCATTGGGCCCCTCTATGCATCACTCATCAGACCCATCATAGAGTACAATGCCCCATTTGGGATGTACCTTACAAGACACCTGCAACAACTGGAAAGACCACAGAAGTACCTCACCAAGAGGATAACATGCTTCAAGCAGATGCCCTATACAGCTCGACTGAAGAAACTCCAGCTGTACTCGGTTGCATACCGCCTACTCAGAGGTGATCTCTGCCTGACATACAAGGCCATGTCCAACCCAGAATTGATGGACATGCTCCACCTAAAGAAAACCATATCCCCTCGAGCCACACGCTCCAGGGATCTAAACCTCAATACAACAATAAATAGGACATGCTGGAGGGACAGATTCCTGTCCAAGAGACTTCCCATGTTCTGGAACAAGATTCCAGTCTACATTAGGCAGAGCTCCTCGCTAACTCTCTTCAAGAGAAACCTTGACGAGTGGATGGGAAACAGAAAGTTTACCCCAGAGATCACTTCAATGGCTCTGCTGGACAGAAGCACAGGGAACTAATCTAAGGGGGCAATGAAAGCCAATACATTCTGGCTAGGCTTATAAATGCTTTTGGGCAGAAAGCCTAGTACCCACCTATGAACCTATGAACCTACCTATTCCATGATTTTAAGATTAGTAATTATGAGTTTTGTTACTTTTTCTCCTTCTTCCATATTCTTCCCTTTTGACTGTATATGTCTTATGGATAGATGCATGTTTTCTATATTTCGACTTAATTTTGGATTCTTAGGCAACATTATTATCAAAGTCTGAGATTTTTAGGAGTTTCATTTGTGACATGATAATATCTGAATAACAGTTTTGGTTGGAAATGCAGTTTTCAGTCCTTTGAAATTGTGTATGTGTTCATGTCTGTGTCTTCAAGTAGCATTTAATTACCTGTGCATGTAAGAGATCTTCTGGCGCTAATGCCAGTCATAGTCTTATTTCAGTATAGTCTGGTCTGTCATAGTAGTTTTAGAGCAAACCAAAGGCTTTTACATATCTGTCTTTTTATCTGGCAAATATGTCCTTTGCTTTATTAAATTTGTAGATGCTGACATTTCAAAGTCAAAGGCAAAGTAAACTTTATTGTCATTCAGAAATCACACAAGTGCAAAAACGGAATGAAATTCCGTGTCTCCGGACTCAATTTGCAGACAACATATAGACTATTTTCACAGACATTTAAACATATAACACCTACCTATTACATCACGGACATGCAGGTAGACAGACTAACATTGCACCTAATTAGAAACACATTTGAATACTTCTGGAACTGAATACTTACTTGCATGAGACTTTAGCATTGCACAGGTACTTGGTTAAGACATTGCATTGATCCTTTCACATAAAGAGACATTTGAGTATTGCACTGTGAGCATTAGAGTATTGCACTTTGGACCTTAGAGTATTGCACTATGGTTAATTTTAGAATTTGTAACATGTATTGCAAGTGCAAGAAGAGATATTTTACTGCATTGCTACTGCCCTAGATGCCTTTAAGTTACAGTCATGGTGAATATTGCAGTAAGTATTTGATGAGACTGGTAACCAGGTTAATGCACAATTTGAGACAGTTTCTACTGACCCAGGTGGACTTTATGGAGTGTAGTTGTTACTAGATTTCAGCAGCCTGATGAAAGTAGGGAAGAAGCTGTTCCTGAATCTCGTAGTTTTGCAATGTATGCTTTGGAAGCGCTTTCCAGATGATAGATGCAGGAACAGTCTGTAAGCAGGGTGAGTGCATTCTTTAATTATTCCTCTGGACCTGCTGAGTCATCTGGATAAGTACAAGTCGTGGATAGGTGGTAAGGTTGGTCTTAATGTTCCTCCCGGCTGTCTTCACCACTCACTTGAGGGATTTGCACTCAGAGGTGGAGCAGCTTCCATACCATACTACGAGGTTGTTCTTCAAGATGCTTTCTATAGTACCTCTGTAGAAGGTAGTGAGAACTGTCGATGGGAGATTCACTCTCCTCAGCCTTCTTAAAAAGTGCATTCTCTGGTGCGCTTTCTTGGGTATGGCATTTGTATTTGTGTTCCAAGACAAGTCCTCATCAATGTGCACTCCCAGAAACTTTGTGCTTCTCACTCTTTCCACCGATTCCCCATTGATGGCGAGGGGAGAACGTTCCTTGCGATTTTTCCTGTAGTCTACAATTATCTTTTTTGTCTTGTTCATATTTAGTGCCAAGTTGTTATTTCCACACCAGGTAATCAGTTGTTCCACCTCATCTCTGTACACTGTTTCATCGTCATTACTGATGAGGCCCACCACAGTTGTGTCATCAGCAAACTTGATGATGTGATTTGTATTGTACCCGGCTGTACAATCATGTTAGAGTGAACAGCAAGGGACTTAGTAAACATTCTTGTGGAACTCCAGTGTTAAAAGTGATGCTGTCTGAGTAGTTATTTCCTGCGCACAGTTTCTGAGGTCTGTCTGTGAGAAAGTCAAGAATCCAGTTACAAAGTGGAGTGTTGATGCCAAGTTGGAGTTATCTTCATTACCAGATGAAGTGGGATGACCGAGTTAAAAGCAGAGGTGAAGTCAATGAATAGTACATTTATCTGTGCTGTTGTGAAACATTTATTATTTTCTTAGTCTGCCTCTCAGAATCTAATGGTAATATTTAAGTACAGACCATATTTTTTCATTAATGGTTTGCTTTTCTTTTAGAAATATATTTATTTATTTATTTGATTGTTTGTTTTTTGGTTACAGGGAAAGTCCAACTGGACATAAAGCTCCATTTCAGTGGATACGCTGGTAGAAAAGCGCCACAGAGAATTACAAATTGAGGTCATGGGAATAATTATTATCAATTATATACAAGTATAGTAAGATAGAATGAAAAAATACTGCAAAAGTACAATTCAACAATTCTTTTAAGTATTCACCATCTACCCTCAGACACCCTCAAATTCATAACAGCTTCAAGAAAAATCTCCACATTCATCTTCTTAACTCTAAACTCTGCCCTTGCTCTTTCCATCCTGATTAATTTGTTGCCCGCTCACTGTTCCTTCTCTAAACCACAGAATGTGAAATTGTCCAATCTCGCCATTTGTTCTTACACACGGGTTCGGAGCCGATCCTCGGCTCCGAGTTGGCCGCATCACCAGCTCCGCATCTTCGAGAAAGCTCGAGGCACAGTAATATCCCATGATCCTCAGGTGCTAACCCTCAGATCTAGTTTGCTGCTAGCAGCAGATCGCATCGAGAGGCTCGGGCCAGTAGAATTTTTTCTATATTTCTTGTTATATACTTCTAAATTTACAGATTTATGCTCATTCTTTATAGTGTTTGATAAGTTTTATTATATAGTTGTTGTTTAAGACTAGTTTAGTTAGTTTGTTACTTTAAAATTCTTAGTAAAGGCCTTAGGCCATTTTCTGTCAGAATTTACAGTACTTAAAAAAAAAAAAAAAAAAAAAAAAAATAGTTTTTTGCCTTTAACTTTTTCTATTTTCATATATATATATATATATATATATATATATATATATATATATATATATATATATATATATGTAGCAGCTAATGATACCAGGAAAAGCTGGATTCTTGCACCAAAACAGTACTCTTTATTTGAACCACACAAGACAATGTTGAGCGCTTTCATCAATATAAAATGACTTCTTCAGAACACAATACATAAAAAATCACTCCTGGGGGATATCCTTTATCCGTGAATAAACCACCAATATATGATAGTTACGCACACTTTTACATCGATCGTGTATATATATTCATAGATATTTTAAAAGTTTTTATAAAAAAGTACCAGGTTGGATAGAAATGGGAGGTACTTCACTCTTTAAAGCCAGCCTAGTCATTAATTGAATAATTAGTGAAAATGGCGTTTTTTTTTTAGTATATAAAGGAGTGATTTTTTATGTATTGTGTTCTGAAGAAGTCATTTTATATTGATGAAAGCGCTCAACATTGTCTTGTGTGGTTCAAATAGAGTACTGTTTTGGTGCAAGAATCCAGCTTTTCCTGGTATCATTCGCTGCTACGTTGTGGTTGGCTTTGACTTTTGTTTGTCGGATCCCAGGAACTTTTCTACATTTTTATATATATATGTATCATAGTGTGCTGTGTGTGTTTTACAGTTTCTATATATATATATTACATTTAAATTGTATTATAGGGATTTTTTCTTAAGTGTGCTGTGCTTTGTCTTGGATTTTTCCCTTTCTTTTAAAATGTCAGAAAAGACCAAATCTGGTTTTAAAAGGTGTCAGTGCGGACAGAAGATGTCTATTACTGACAACCACTCATCCTGCGTCTACTGTCTTGGCCCTCTCCACTTGCAGGAAGACTGTTCCATTTGTCATTCCTTTAGTGGGAGGGTCATGCTGGAAAGACGCAGGAAGTTGGTTGACAGAGGGTTGCTTAAACCCGAGTTTCAGGAGGCCCTGAACAAGGCTGAACAGGTTTCTAGGTCTTCGAAGGGGTCGAAGTCTTCAAGAGTGTCGGAGCCCAAGTCATCAGCTCCGAGCACCTCTTTTCAGATTCGGACACCGGCTCCTATGACTTCGGTGCCGGGTGTCGAGACTTTATCTCTGCACGAGGCTCAGGTCTTGGAGCCGGTATCAGAGGTACCACCGTCTGCTATCCTTCACTCGGTGACGGCTTCGATCCCTTCGACCTGTTCTTCGAGGCCGCTTTCCGACTCCGATGTGGACCGAGTGGTACAGAAGCTTATGGAGAACTCGGCTTTGTCCAAATTAATTGAGGTTTCATCCCAGCTGGTTTCGAAACTCAAAGCTATTCCAGTTCCCTCAACACTTCCTCCTCCGAGACCCGTCGAGTCATCGGTGTTAGGAGTCGAAGAACCGATGATTGTAGAGCCCTCGGTGCCGAAGCCTCCAGTAGTGCTATCGGCTCTGTTGACCTCGACTCCTTCGGAACCAGCCAGAGAGTCTCGGAGCTGAAGATCTTTCCTGGGTTCCGGGGGGGGGGATAGTCGATCTGAGATATCAGTTCCGACTCTTCCCCTCGGTGCCTCGGCTCAGATCAGTTTGGATCCGTCCTCGGTGTCGGAGCCCGTGGTTTTGATTCCGGAGAAATGACCTCCTTCTTCGGATCGGGTTGGATCTTCGGGTCGGGGCACGGTGCCTTTGACATCATGAGGAAGGTCTTGTCTGATCAGACACATACTTCATCGGTATCTTCGTCTCCTTCCCCAAAAGGTCCGCGTTCTGCTTCTGTGCCTTCGGTGCCTACCAAGCGTCGAGACCCAATGCCTCAGAAGTCCCCACAGGGCGACTCTGGTTCCTCAGATGCATCTCCAGAAGCTCCTGCTGAGGATGTTCCGAGGAAACGACTGTGCAAGAGGAGGCACATAGATTCCCCTCAGGAATCTCTCACATCTGATACCAATTTAGATGAAACAGAAGGGTCCCCACGGTCCACCTCTGAGGATGTCTCATTTGCAGACATTTTGGAAATCCTGAAACAAAGGGGGGGCTGGCAAACCCTTACCCCTTCTATGGATGAATCGGTCTTACTGAAGGCATTTGGGACTCAACCTTCTATCTCCTGGGTGACTCCACCCTTTGACGATCTCATGGATCTAATAGCTCGGAGGGCTTGGGAAACACCTGATACAGTGGAACCAGTCCCTCGTAAACTAAATAAATACATGACGGCTCCCCAAGATAAATCCTATCTTACAAAAGGAGTTCCCGTAAATACTATGGTGGTGGTGGAGGCCACTAAGAAAGAGATGTCTGAATCATCTTCCTCTGTCCATCCTCCTAATAAGAATTCTAGGACAATGGACAGATATGGGAAGCGCATATTTAGTTTGGCGACTTTTTCCATCCGATTGCTCAACTACCTTACCCATTTCCACGCGTTTACAGAGAGATCTCATTAAGGAACTGGGAGATACTCTCCAGAGACACACAGATGCTGCTGTCGCCGAGAAAGTGACAGCGCAACTTAACACCCTAAATTCCATAGTCAACTCGTCCATGAGGCTGATTTCATACGCAGCCGAAGGGTCGAGTAGAGCAGCAGCTTCAGCGATCGCCCTGAGAAGACAATCCTAATTGCGCTTATGCTCCTTTGCGGAAGCCTTTATGTCTTCCTTTGCCAACGCCCCCTTTGATGGTGCCTCCTTGTTTGGGCCCAAAGTAAAGGAGACTCTCACGAGGTGTGAACAAGAAGGGAAGACCCTGTCTGCCGTAGGGGTCCATTTTTCCGTTCCATCTAGGCCCTACCCTAAAGGGCAACGAGGAGGAAAAATGTGGTTCCAAAAGACTCAGGGATCTTTTCAGCACACCCAAAGTGACGCCCCCTCCAGAGGCAGAGGCGGGGGAAGAAACGGAAGACGCCGCCCAGCTGGCAGAGGGGGTCCGCAAAATCAGGGTGACAGAGAGACCTTCTCTGGAAAGCCCTTCCAACACTCCTGAGTGCAGGCCTGGCTATCCTACTCTGGAGGCAGTCGGGGGTCACTTGGCTTTATACCCAGAGGCCTGGCTAAATCTTACATCAGATTCCTGTGTAAAAAGCATAGTTACCAGAGGCTACAACATTCCCTTCATAAAAATGCCACCCAACTCCAAAAACTCCCAGACGTTCCACCCAGTCTGCGAGACCAAGCAACCATAGAGATAGGAAGGTTGCTCGAAAACAGAGTCATCCAACCAGTCCCAGCGGACCAAATAGGATCCGGAACTTACTCAAGGTTCTTTTTAGTTCCAAAGAAAACAGGGGACTGGAGGCCAATTTTAGACCTCAGCAAGTTAAATACCTTAGTGAAAAAGGAAAAGTTCTGGATGGTCACGCTTCAGTCAATCCTCCCTTTTCTGCAGAAGGGCGACTGGATGTGCTCTATAGATCTCAAAGACGCATACTACCATATCAAGATGGCCAGGGCATCCAGAGATCACCTGCGCTTCTGGCTGGGAGCCAGTCATTTCCAGTTTTGCGCTCTGCCCTTTGGTCTCACCTCAGCCCCCAGGGTGTTCACCAAATGCATGGCAGTAGTAGCGTCTCACTTGAGACGAAACGGATTCCGGGTGTTTCCTTATCTAGACGACTGGCTCCTATCTGCCACCACCGAGTATCGTCTTCTACAAGCCAGGGACTACACCATCAGTCTTTGCTCTTCACTAGGCATAATGGTGAATTTTGGAAAATCTGTCTTATCGCCGTCACAGCGTATATTATTTATAGGAGCACAGCTAGACACTTCCCTGGCTCAAGTTACTCTCCCCCCACCAAGAGTATCAGACCTCAGGCATCAAATTTCGCTCCTTCTTCACAACAAGAGAGTCCCTGCACGACAAATATTAAGAGTGCTAGGCTTGATGGCAGCCTCCCTTCTTGTAGTTCCTTTAGGCAGGATGCACATGAGGATTCTTCAATGGATGCTATTCGCCCAGTGGTCATATCTACAACTTCCACTGTCTCACGAAATCTTGATCACGAATTCTTGCAAGAAGGATCTCTTGTGGTGGATACACAGTCAAGAGCTAACACTAGGACGACCGTTGTATTACCCAGTCCGGTAGCAACTCTAACCACGGACGCTTCCCTGATAGGGTGGGGGGGATTCTTTCAGGGACAAACAGTCCAAGGTCAATGGTCCAACTTGGAGTACAATCTGCACATCAATGTTCTAGAGCTGAGGGCAGTGTTTCTAGCGTTGCAACACTTTCACAAGTCCTTACCTCAGGGAACAGTGACAGTTCAGACAGACAACATGTCAGTGGTCTGGTACATAAACAAGCAAGGGGGAACCAGATCTTACCCGTTATGCAGAGAGGCCCTCAGAATTTGGCAATGGGCAAAGTCCACTGGATGCTTTCTGATAGCAACGCACATCCCGGGGACTTTCAACGTAATCGCGGACAGGCTGAGCAGAGCCATCCTGTTCCCTCACGAGTGGTCCCTCAAACCTCAAGTGGCGGAAGAGATCTTCCACAGATGGGGCCAGCCTTGCTGCGACCTGTTTGCATCCCCACTGAATGCCAAATGCAGAAGCTATTTTGCCCTGTTACCCCCTCCAGGGGGTGTCCCCAGGGACGCACTGGTATACGATTGGCCCCCGGGTCTCCTGTACGCCTTTCCTCCTATTCCACTAATTCCCAGGTTTTTGCAGAAAGCCAAACGTCTAGACAGGACCATCATATTAATAGCCCCATTCTGGCCTCAACAAATCTGGTTTCCCTTCCTTCAATCTCATCAAGTGGAGGAACCATGGATGCTGGACCCGGAGCCAGACCTGTTGACGCATTCGTCGGGAGTTCCTCACACCTTTCTCAAGTCCCTCAAACTGACAGCTTGGCTGCTCCGCATCCCATTTTAGCCAGGTCAGAGTTACTATCCCCTGCAGTACAGCAAATTATTGTATCTTCCCACAAACCATCTACAAGGAAATTGTACAACAGCAAATGGAACCGTTTTACGCACTGGGCCTCCAAACAAGGTATAGATCCATTCGGGGCTCCAGTACACAAGATACTAGATTTTCTTACCACACTTTTTCAGGAAGGAGCATCAACATCCACTATAAGGGTTCAACTGGCGGCTATATCCAATTTTCATATTGGTCGTGAAAATGGTTCTCTTATGTCCCACAGACTTTGTAAAGCCTTCATGAAAGGTACCTTTCACCTCCATCCCCCCTTTCATAATCCAGTAGCACCTTGGAATCTTAATCTCATACTGTCACAACTCATGTTGCCCCCTTTTGAGCCAGCAGCCACAACTTTGTTAAAGTTCCTGTCATGGAAAACACTTTTTCTGGTTGCCATCACCTCCGCCAGGACAGGTTCAGAGCTACAGGCTCTATCTATCCGACCCCCGTACATGATTTTTCATCCAGATAGAGTAACCTTGCGCACCAATCCGTCCTTCCTTCCGAAGGTTTATTCGATTCAGAACATCAAGTCAATCTATCGAACTACCTACCTTCTTTAAAAATCATTCCAATAAGCTAGAATACACATTGCACAAGTTGGACATTCACAGACAACTAAGATTTTACTTACATAGGACAAAAGAGTACAGAAAGTCAGATCAACTATTTGTCTCATATGCTGACCAAAGAAAAGGACAGGCAGTAACCAAGGTTACCTTATCCAAATGGCTCTCAGATTGCATAAATTTGGTATATGCTGAATCGGAACAGCAACTCCCTTTCAAACCCAGAGCTCATTCTACAAGGGCGATTTCAGCCCATACCGCTCATTTGCCTTTAGATACCATTTGTGCAGCGGCAACTTGGGCAAAACCACATACTTTTATCGCCCACTATAAGCTAGACAAAAGCTCCAGGGACAGGGCAACGTTTGGTTCCACTGTACTCAGGAATGTTCTCCCTTGAGCCACCCAGGATAAAGGAGCTAGGGACGCTACCCGTGTGAAAGAACAAACGGCGAGATTGAACAATTTCACATTAAGAAGTTATGTCTTACCATAACATTCCATGTGAATTGTTCATCTCACCTTTGTTCTTATATTCCCCCCCTCCATCCCCCGTCCTGCGGTCTGGGAGAACGTTTTTCAACTAAATTCCTTTTCAGCCTTTTCTAGATATGGTTAGCATGTTATTGTATGTTAGTAATGGCATCTTTTCTCCTCTACTTGACAGTAGGGTTCCAGACACTGTGTAGTATCTGTTTATAAGTGTTCTAGACACAGTTCTAAAAGGGATTCTTCTGGTATAGCAAACTAGATCTGAGGGTTAGCACCTGAGGATCATGGGATATTACTGTGCCTCGAGCTTTCTCGAAGATGCGGAGCTGGTGATGCAGCCGACTCAGAGCCGAGGATCGGCTCCGAACCCGTGTGTAAGAACAAAGGCGAGATGAACAATTCACATGGAACGTTATGGTAAGACATAACTTCTTATTTTCTTCTCTCATCAGTACATCTAGAATTTTTCTCTTTCCACAGCTGTTTATGTGAATCATTAACCTCTTTTTTTCTGTAACCTTGGTAATGCGGATTAAGAATGCACTCCCCCTCTCACATTTCTGCACAAGTCTCCTGACCTTTACACATTTTAGTTTTTTTTAATCTTTGTAAACATTTAAATCTTGATTCCTTTTTCTTCTTGTACTTTTGTTCCCATTCTTCTCCAACTGGCTTACACAAACTGTTTCCTTTTTCACTGCAGTCCCCTCTTTTTTTGACATTATCTTCATTGATAACTGCTTCTTCTCACACACACCTAGACACCTAGTCTGTGTTGAATCTGTAATTGCTGTACATCAAATTTTGTTTGCACCATCAAAAGGTGTGCTATAATCTCTTCTTATAATTCTCTCTCGCTAAATATTATGTTTTTTGAGCTTTTCTCCCTGCTGAAATGGGGTCTTACTTGACCCAGTTAGACCTTCCTGGTAACCTAATGCAAATAAGTAATTAAACAAAATGCTATATACAACATTAAATATTGTGTTATTCTTGTTGAGTGTGAAGGGGTTGATGCTTACCTCTCTACATGACTTGCTTTGGACTCCTTATATTTGATTCTGGGTTCAATGGAACTAGTTCACTGTTTGACCCTCTTACCAGCTTGGTTCTGACTTTGGCGCCAGTTGTGGTCATATTTTAGTTTACTTTTTGATTTTTTTTTCACTAATGTAACCCTTTAGGGATACTTTTATCCTTGTTTTGAGATGAACAGATCATTTCTATTTTGACTCTCTCAGCAGCCTGTTGTAGTTTCAGTATTACCTGTGATCTTATGTCTGTTGTTATGTAGAAGTCTACTTGGGCCATCCTCTCCATACCTTGGTTGACATCAAGGTCCTTGGCAAGGATCCTCACATACGTTTCTAACTTGATTTCAGGGTTGATTTCAGGGTTGAATGTTTCCCTGACCTTGAGTTTAGGGACTAAACTATCACCACCTATCTTCAATGCAGATTTCATATAGAGTTGGCTTGCACTGAGGAGGTCTTACTGTCTGGGCCCTGCTTTGGGTTTGGGCTGTTACAATCAATCCTGCTTAGCAGTCAAGCTTGTAAGTAATGGAACCCATCGTACTGATTGTTGCCAGATACTCTTTGGTGCCAGGGCAATTTTTCAGAGTTGATATCTTTGGTGCTAATGTGTTTTTCAGTTAGTACAGATTTACCCTGTACCCAGTCTCAAAAAGTTATTGTTACCATGGAAACAATATTATTGCCCCCATTTCATAATCTTGAGACTGTGTTATTATAGTGTAAGGAAGTGTCACCAATCTCTGAAGAGACACTACTACTTATGTTTTTGGAAGCCTGAGAACTTCTGTCTAATTCCACTGATCTCACCAGTATTATCCTTGGATGTGGCTTTGGATTCTATTTTTCTACCCCTATTTTAGTGTACTTTTTCTCAGCCAACAATTGAGCCTTGCATTCCTACCTCTTAGGACAGTATAGAAGTTTGGCCTGATTTTTTACTTCTGTACAGGGATAGTGAATCATGAAGTGCAGTGGATTAACAAGGAGGAAGTAAGGATAGCTATGAAGAGGATGAAGAACGGAAAGGCTGTTGGTCCAGATGACATACCTGTGGAAGCATGAAGGTGTTTAGGTGAAATGGCAGTGGAGTTTTTAACTAGATTGTTTAATGAAATCTTGGAAAGTGAGAGGATGCCTGAGGAATGGAGAAAAAGTGTGTTGGTACCAATTTTTAAGAATAAGGGTGATGTGCAGAGCTGTAGTAACTACAGAGAGATTAAATTGATCACTCACAGCATAAAGTTATGGTAAAGAGTAGTGGAAGTTAGGTTAAGAAGGGAGGTGATAATTAGTGATCAACAGTATGGTTTCAAGCCAGGAAAGAGCACTACAGATGCGATGTTTGCTTTGAGAGTGTTGATGGAGAAGTACAGAGAATGTCAGAAGGAGTTGCATTGTGTCTTTGTGGATTTAGAGAAAGCATATGACAGGGTGCCTAGAAAGGAGTTGTGGTATTGTATAAGGAAGTTGGGAATGTCAGAGAAGTATGTAAGAGTGGTACAGGATATGTATGAGTGTAGTGTGACAGCAGTGAGGTCTGCGGTGGGAGTGATGGATGCGTTTAAGGTGGAGGTGGGATTACATCAAGGTTCAGCTCTGAGCCCTTTTTTATTTGTAATGGTGATGGACAGGTTGACACACGAGATCAGACAGGAGTTCCCATGGATTATGATGTTTGCAGATGACATTGTGATCTGTAGTGAGAGTAGGGAACAGGTGGAGGAGACCCTGGTGAGGTGGAGATATGCTCTAGAGAGAATAGGAATGAAGGTCAGCAGGACTAAGACAGAATATATGTGTGTGAATGAGAGGGAGGATAGAGGAATGGTGAGGATGCAGGGAGTAGAGGTGGCGAAGGTGGATGAGTTTAAATACTTGGGATCCACAGTTCAGAGTAATAGTCAGTGTGGAAAAGAGGTGAAGAAGAGAGTACAGGTAGGATGGAGTGGGTGGAGAAGAGTGTCAGGAGTGATTTCTGACAGGCGAGTACCAGTAAGAGTGAAAGGGAAGGTCTACAAGAGGGTAGTGAGACCAGCTATGTTATATGAGTTGGAGACAGTGGCATTGACAAAAAGGCAGGAGTCAGAGCTTGACGTGGCAGAGTTGAAGATGTTAAGATTTTCACTGGGTGTGACGAGGATTGACAGGATTAGGAATAAGTATATTAAGAGGGTCAGCCCAGGTTGGAAGGTTTGGAGACAAAGCCAGAGAGGCAAGATTACGTTGGTTTGGACATGTGCTGAGGAGGGATGCAGTGTATATTGGGAAAAAGATGCTAATGATGAAACTGCCAGGTAACAGGAAAAGAGAAAGGCCTAAGATAAGCTTTATGGATGTGGTGAGACAGGACATGCAGGTGGTTGGTGTGAGAGCAAGATGCAGAGGACAGGAAGAAATGGAAATAGTTGATCTGCTGTGGTGACCCCTGACGGGAGCAGCCGAAAGAAGAAGAAGACAGTGATGATGTTTTTCTCAGCTCTCTTCTATCCCAGCAGTTAGTGAAACTTTATTGCCTTTTTGCTATGAAACATATACCAAATGGCACTATACCAACCACTCTATCTCTCCTTCACAGGTCAGAGTTTGTCACTATACTCATATCCAATAGGAAGTACTACTTTACATGTAATATTTGACTCTCCCTTCTTGTGAGCAATTGCCCCTACTTAGATTTTTCCAAGGGCCTGTTGCCCGGCATACGCAACATTTATTCATAATTGCTAATCCTTTTTCCTCACATTGATGATGGATTTGTTCTGTAGGTAGGTGTATCCCAGTTATACCTACCTCTTATCCATATTCTGACATATTTTACAGGGTATATTACTTTACAGAAACATATACTCCCCCCCTTTTATCCTAAAGCCAGGGTCCCTACTTAGGTTTGACAGGGGTTAATAGCTTGACATATTCTGCAGTTTTCCAAAATCTGTCATCCTCCTTCCTGTACTATGTGGAGGACAGGTCTGTTCAGTAGGTGAGTGGATCTTAGTTGTCTCTACTCCTTGTCTATCTTCTGACATATGCTTTAGTTTATCTGAAATCTCTCATCTTTCTTCCTGTTTTGAACAGGACGGGGTCCATCTGTAGAGTTCTGCATGGGAATCTTATTCTTTCAGGGTAGTAGAATTCCTTGTTCAAACATACAGTCCTTCATTTATGCATGACTATACATACTCCATACCCTAAATATATTCATATACAAGGCATAGTAGCGATTCTCTGAGGTTAGCAGGTTGACCTCCAGCTGTGCTGTCAGTTCCCCCAGTGGAGGTGAGCACTTCTGCTTCTAACTACTTCATTATATGTCTGGTTGTTTATGCCTCAGCATTTTTACTGTCACCAGACTATCCTTCTTCTGAAGTTGCTGTATAGATATGAATTTAAGTTTTCATAACACCCTAACTAATGCTTAGTTTTATTTTACCACAGCTGGATATGAGACTACTTGCTCATCTTATTTCTTTGACCATTTAGGGACAGACACAGATTTGGTTGCCACTGCCCATACTCCAAGGCGGTCTATGACTACTTACTAATATTCATATCCTTCCATCCCTTCATGGACAACTACAGATTCAGTTGCCATGGTCCTGGTACTAAGATGGTCCATTTTATCCTCACAGACTCCAGTCTAATTCAGTGATTACAGCAAGTGTTGTTGTCTCTGCAGTTTCATTTATTTCAGTTTTGTGGAATGTGGTTCTGATCCTTACATGTGATATGGCTTCATTGCTTTCTTAACAGGTCTTGGTTTGTAAACTCATTATGTCTGGTATCACTCACATGCAATAGTCTTCCTGGTTATTTTTCTTGGGAATTCAAACTTCATCTCCTGTGAAACATCTCCCATCAGAGACAGTGTTGTAACCAAGGGGCTCATATGCCCATACTTAAGTCTGAGATATACTTTAATTTCTTCAAAAATTCCAACAGGGAATATAAACTGGATATACCTTTTGTTTGGGTGCTACCTCAGTCAATTTATTTAGTTATTGCCTAGATGATCTCTGGCCATATTGAGATGGTGCTATATTCCTGGCAATGTTAGGTTCATAGGTAATTAAAGGGATAACAACCCCAGAGAGCTTTTTTAAGCTAGCCATGCTTCCCAAAGGTGAGAATCAAGCCCTACATCTCATGTCTCAGAGGTAAACACCTTAACCATTATGCCACCTCAAACTTGATTTTGCAGTCTGTTCAGTTTCTGCAGTGCAGTGCATTACTTCCACTGTTTATAGCATCCAGCCTTTGGATGCCATCCTAAGTAACTTTGTTCTTTTTGTTGTCATAATAATGTAGGTCATATGTGTCTGCTTCCTTCCCTTCCCTCCTATTCTGTGTGTTTATCAGGATGGCTCATCTTTAGGGCTTGGAGTCCACTAAATACACTTTCTTGCTTCAACACTGTCTAGGCAAGGGTGCTCTCCTCATACATTTTTATCCTGGTTCCCCATTTGATGATGATCTGCAGCAGTGAAATCTTTGCTTCCTACGTAGATATTGTTTTATTGTTGAGTTTCTGTAGGCTGTGGTCTATCTGGTACATTCAGTGAGTATGATACACTTTTAACCATTTATTTTGTTTTGGAGTAGTAGGGCTTTGGCTGTGACCAATAGTTGCTAAACCTTCACTTTGTCTAGTTTATGTCATAGCTCTTGCACTACTGGCATTCCATTGTTTTTTTTCTAATATTTTGGGGGAAGCTGTGTCCTATACGGCTATCAGACGCTTTGGACTTAAAAACTATATGCTTCCGTTTGATCTTTTGTTATGCAATTACTGTATTTTTCTGTCTTTGTAGATCGCTCTGTTCATGTATTTCCTTCATTCAGGACAATGTACTTCCACTGCTGCAGGGTTTCTGCACTGGTTCATTTGTAAATGTTACCCTTAATCTTTCTCTGTTTCTGTTTTGTTTAGGACAGGAAGTGTTATTCTTGCTACAAATGATCTTTTCAACCTTTCAATCTTGCACTTAATGTCTTGACAAAGGAGTCTCAATTACTGTTTATTTCCCTTCATCCTCCTTTCTGAAAGGCAAAGGAGTCTTGGGCACTCTTAAGTTCCCTTCATCTCCCTCCTTTTACATCCTTTCTTTTCACTTTCTTCAGTGATGAATATGATCAGCTCCTAGATGACTGCTTCTTTCAGGATTTTGGATAATTTGTTGCTGTCTTACCAGATTCCTCTTTATTGATGAGTTATTCTGTCACTGGATTTGCACCTTACATTGCATTTGTACTCAGACTGTCACTGTTGTTGTCTGGCTACTGAACTACTTTTAGTCCAGTTCCTCTCAGTCGTTCTAGTACTATTTCTTATGTTTGGCCCCAAGTTGATTCCTTTTCTGTCAGGCTGTTCATAGGTAGGTACCAGGCTATCGGCCCTGGGGCCTATATAAGCCTAGCCAAAAAGGTTCCCTGGCTTTTGCCACCCAAGAAAATTAATTTCCTGTGCCCCTGTTATTTTGTTAGAAGGATTTGTTTCTTCTGGTCCTTTGTCTGTGAGCATACTAGATCACTCTTTCCTCCTGAGGTAAACTTTTTTTTCTGGCCTTGTATCTTGCTTTAGATTAGGCTTAGTCATCAGGGATTGACAGCATACTGCTTTTAGACTGTCCACCACCATTACATCCAGTCCCAGAATGAATCTTTTGTTTAATAGTTCAGAGTCCTCATCCAGGAATACCATGTATCCCAACAATAACCACATTAATTTCACTCATCCACATAATGTGATTTAGACATTTATTCTTGGGCTCAGGGCCTACTTCTTTTCTTCCATTATATTTTAGAATAAGTAACAGTGTTAATCTCCCTTTCCCTTGTGAGAGATTTGAAGGTTGGATATCTCCAGTTCAGGTCCTACTAGATATGCTATTTTTTTAGATGACTTTTGCATTGGTAATGTTTGGAATTCTCTTCCAGAGATGGTGGATGATTGACCATTCCTATCACACTCAAAAGTTATATAGTTGTCATAATGACAGACGTTTAGGACCACATCCATCTTCTTGTGTGACCCCATCATCCCTCCCACTCTCATTTTTAGTATTGGTTTGGAAATTGTTACAGAAAGTGTCTGTCTTCTTCCTGGCTTCATGTTTTCTTGTTTTCTGCATTCCATGGCCTAAAAGAGATCTGGTGGGGGACCTTCCACATACAGAATTGTAGGAAAACTGGAGAGGTTAGGTGGAATGGTAAAGGGTTAGGTTGCTAAGATGCCTAAGTCCTGTTAACCTCATATCTTAGTGATGAAAAGCAATGGGCCAAGTACTACACATATGTCATTGTGTTAAATATATAAATTTAATTTCCATAACTAAAGTTTATCCTTTTAGGTTCAACAGCAGCAACATAACTGACTTAGTTCAGCTTTAAATAAAATAAGAACAGTAGTCTATTTTCCTTAACATTACACAAACACTTCTTAGGAAAGGTTACAGCCTTAACATAATTTGGTGCAAGCTTTCAAAAAGCAATCATAAAGCTCAGTTTAACTTTCAGGCTTTACAGTCTCAAAACACATTCTTATTTTCAGGCTTGGCAGTTACAAAATATGGCCTTATTTTTTAGGGTTCTATTTGACAGTCCAGGAAAGCAAAGTTGTTTTTAGGCTTTTTCTCAGTGCCTGTTTAGAAGAAAACCACTGAAAATGCTGTTTTACTTTAGACTTCTACTCTAAGTAGCTGTTTAAAAGAAAAAAAACACTCCTTTGTCCCTTAGTCAAAGTCTAGGGTTTCTAGAATACAGGATTTTAATCATAAAATGTACTCCCAATTCATGCTCAAGAAATGCCCATTTTGTCTTTGACGAAAGCTATTTGCCCTCATAAAGGACAGCAGCTGAAATCTCCTTCACACTTCACTCTACGCTCAGCTATCCCTCACTTTACTTTTTGATTATATACACTTGCTTGACATTCTGCAGTCCTAATTAAGCAAAACAGCACAAAGACACACACATTTATAGTGTATAAATATATCTATCTATCTATTGATATATATATATATATATATATATATATATATATATATATATATATATATATATATATTCATAATAGCATTTAATGTTGTTGAACATTCATTTTGTTGATATTAACTGCAGGCTGTTTTTCCTGAGCACTCATTTTATTGATCCTTCATCAAGCTGAATACCCATGTTGCCGAAAAAGGTAACTTGGTGTGGTGTGTGTGTGTGTGTGTGTGTGTGTGTGTGTGTGTGTGTGTGTGTGTGTGTGTGTGTGTGTGTGTTTATATGTGTTTACAGGTTAGGGTTGTGGTTTAGGTAGGGGGATGGTTTTAGAGCTGTACTTGTGGGTTCAACTGTGTGTGTGTGTGTGTGTGTGTGTGTGTGTGTGTGTGTGTTTGTGTGTGTGTGTGTGTGTGTGTGTGTGTGTGTGTGTGTGTGTGTGTGTGTGTATCTGTGTGTGTGTGTGTGTGTGTGTGTGTGTGTGTGTGTGTGTGTGTGTGTGTGTGTGTGTGTGTGTGTGTTTTGTGTCTGATTGTTTTAAAGTAATGGTCAGGGTCGGGGTTTGCTTAGGGTTAGCTGACATGAGTAAGGTCCATGCCCACCTTACTCATATCTGCACCAATGCCAATTCTGCACATTTCCTTAAGAAAAAAAATTATCCTAACAGTACCACTATTCAGATGAAGCTCAGCTGGAGTGACTGCCATTTATTTTAGTTAGATTGAAAAAGGAGAACTTTTGTTCTTTTTTGATCAGTACATTTTCATTATAGTACGTTTTCTGGAAGTGTTGTGTTCGGCTGACAGTAATTATTATATATAAAATTAGAACAGCAGCTATATTAATCATTAGCTCATTATCACACAACCACATTTTATTTTCTAAATCTTCATTGGACAGATAATTTATTCATCTTAAACTTATTTCCTTAACCCGTAAAGGTATGGACCACTGATTCAATCTTGTAACAAATGATTTACCTGTTGTGTGATTATACCAAAAAGTGCTGTTTGCGTACTGCATCCATCCTTCCCTGACAGTGAATAATGACTGGAGGAACTGAGTGTACATGAGCACAGCAGATATGAGACAGCCATAAGCATATCTACAGCCATGCATATGCCCACATCAGTGGATACAACTCTGAGGCTTTTTTTGTCTGCGTGGGGAAATCAGGAGGCTACTGCTTTTTCAAATGTAGACCAGGAAAAACAATGAAAGGTGGAGACCTAGTTTATTGCTGGAGTAATTCTATAACTCAAAAGTTCTAATGTTACAGTAAGTATGTAGATTTACCCAACAGCATACCATTATTTTTTTATACTTCTTAATAGGAATTTATAAAATATAGTGATGGGCTATTGTTGTCTGCTTATTTATTTATCAAAATTATGTAAATGATATACCTCAACATATGATTAAACTATTCCAACTCTTGCTGTCCTACAGAGGTCTACAATAATTCTGCTACACATTCAATTTGCTATCTTTATTTTTTTAACCAGTACTAGAAGAAGCAAGCCAGGATCCACAAACCGATATTTATTGAGCGCTTTCGTTTTTTAAAATAAAAACCTTCATCAAAATGACTACAAATGAACAATGACTGACCCAACTTATATAGCAATCTTGCTTACAAAAATGTTAATTAGCAATCAGCTTAAAGGTGTAGTCTCTAAAACACAAATACAATAAATACATACCTTAAAATACATAAAAAAATAGTTTATTCAACCCCCCCTTGAACCCTTTGATACAAACATTTGAGAGAATGTGTGAACATGACATACGTAAGCTCCTTAAAACAAGAGAAAGTATTCAGATTTGGACAATAATTTAACTTTATATGAGAGTAAACTAGTCAGAGATGTATGCAACAATAGGGCAATCAGACTTATGAAACCTGACAAAGGGGGTGGTTTGGCCATCATGAATACTAATTCCTATGTAGAAAAAATGTTTGGTATATTGTATACTGATGTATATTGTGAGATTAGTTTGAATGAGAAAAACATATTGTATAGGAAAGTTGATGTAATTCTAGATGAATTATTGTTAAACAGAGAAATTAGTTTAGATGACTATAATTTTATGGCAATCAAGTCCCCAAAAATTCCTACTATTTTTGGCATATCAAAGCTACATAAGGATGTAAGTAACCCACCCCTTAGGCCTATTGTTGATGCAAAGGCATCTAAAACATATTTTATTGCCAAATTTATAGACACTCAACTAAAATCAACATTAAATAATTGTGGTTGGGTTTTAAAGGATTCATGGGACTTTCTAAGGAAAATAAATAAGGATATGTATGACGACGGTCTCATTTTTGTGACAGTTGATGTTAGGGATTTGTTCTCTGTTATTCCACATGAACTGGGTGTGGAGTGGTTTTACTTATTTTTATGTAGATATACCAATATCAAACATGAGCTTGTTATGACTATTAGAACCTTAATGGAATTGGTTCTAGACACCAATGTCATAGTATTTGAAATCCAGCTCTTCAAACAATGCAAGGGCATAGCAATGGGGGCTATATGTGCCCCTATATTTGCGAATATTGTTTTGTCCTTTTGGGAGCTAGAATTAATTTTTAACAGCCAATATGCTCATTATTGGAAGTATTATGGCAGATATTTGGATGACATCATTATCCTGTGGCATGGTGATATGGAAGAGCTTAATAGCTTTTTTGTCCTATATAAAGCAAAGTACAGATTTTTTTAGATTTTACGTATACAGTAGGGAAAGATGCAATAGATTATTTGGATATTACCATCAAGAAAAATGAGTATAAAAAAGACTTTACAACAACACTATTTAGAAAACCTACTTACTCTAATACCCTCCTGCACTTCAACAGTTTCCACCCACTACATCAGAAGAAATCCTTGGTAAAGGGCCAAGCTGTTCGTTTGGCCCATATGACTTCTGAATGGGAGGATTTCTTACAGCAAATTGAAGTACTGAAGAACATGCTTTTGCAAAGAGGCTATCCTGAACTGTTTTTAAATCCTATTTTACATGAAGTTATAGATAAAAGACATAGGGGGCATTATTTTCCTTTACTTGGTAAAGGTATTATTCAAAATGAAAGTTTACCCAAGGAAGGAATTGACTTTAAAAGGTCAGCTATTTTTAAGTTTAACAGACAATTCACTGACATTACCCAGATTATTCAGCATAACTGGTATTTATTTCACACCAGTCAAGATTATCTTGAAATAGTGGGAAAGGCCCCAAAAATTGTCTATCAGAAGGATATTTCCTTCAAAAATATGTTGGAGAGAAACAATATTATTGACACCAAAGTAGGGGGTATGTCGAAATGTGGATTTGGCCTTCAATGTAAACATGTCATGGAGTGCACTGAGATTGATATTCCTAATTATGGGAAATATTTCTATAAGAAGAAATGTTGTTGCAGCAGCAAATCTGTAGTTTATCTTGCCCTTTGCCAGTTATGTACATGTTTTTACATTGGCAAGACTATCAATGCCCTTAGAAGCAGGGTCTATCGGCACTGCTATGACATCAGGAAGCAGGACATTAAAAATGCCTTGGCAGTCCACATAAATAATAATGAGGGACACAATTTTAAGTTCACAGTTTTAGAGCAGGTATCAATGGGGGATAGGGGTAGTCCAGTTAATGACTTTTTAGAGTTTTATGAATTAAGGTGGCAGATGAGGACTAATGCTACCGAATACCCAGGCCTTAATAGTAACATTTCCATCAGCCCTATACTTAGACTAAGGGCAGAAGGATATATGTGATCAATATGCAGTTCACAATATATAGGGACTTTCATTCTTTTTCTGTGACTTGTTTGGGCACAGAATACAACATTCTTAACTGTCGGTTCTTTGCTCGCTTTAATTACAGAACTATCAAGCATAGTGGCTGAGATTCTAATTCTAGCTGAATATTTTAGTGAGTAGTTAGATCCTTCAAGCACTATGTCATTCAACAGTTGAGCAGAAGTTGATCTTCATAGATGAAAAAAGAAAAAGCACTTCAGACTTAGGGTCTCAGATGACGCTTGTTCACTATCAGCCAGTTCTCCTAGGCTTGTGATCATTAAAGAAGGTGAGGCTCCTTTGCAGCCCCCTTCTGTGACTGAGGTTGTGGCACAGGCCTCTATTGAGACCCTTTCAGACTCTGATATACCTCTGGGTCCCTCTACTTTTTTTTTACAAGCCAGAGGACTTAGCTCATTGATTAGGTTTGGGGCTGCTTTGCAGGTTCTGGCTTCAAAATATAGTTCTAAAACTACTCACGTTTCTTCACATCATCAGGGGATCACCTTGGCTCACTGCTTGCAGGAGTCAGTTGTTCATCTGTGTCCAGGTCTTAGTGTGGAGGTTGTCCTTAGGCCTAAGCCTAAGGCCTCCCACACAAAAGCTCCACCCGCTTTACCTTATCCTAGGCCTACTGGCTCTGAATCTCAGGCCTAGCAGCAAGACCTAGTGTGGATGGCTGAGGATTTGATTTCCTTGTTCAGATCCCTCCCCCTGAAGCTTCCCCAAGTAAAAGAAAGAGGGATACTTCACCCAGGGAGTTTTCTGACTCCTTTTAATCTGAGGATAATTTTGATGATGATAAATCCACTTTTGAGGAAGGTGCATATATTATCTTCTATGGATATTTGGATTTTGAGGTGAACCTTGCCTCAGCTTCCCCCCCCAAAGTCATTTCCTTTGGGGAAACCTTACATACCCTAAGGGAGCACTTCATATTGGAAGCTCAGAACTACCCAAAATCCAAAAAGAGTGTTAGGGGAATTCCTAAATTTCCCTGAGCATAAACCTCTTTTCATTCCCCCAGTCTCCTAGGTGGCAGACAATGTTTTTCAGGATTGCTGTGTACAGCCAGACTCTTTTCCCCATTCCCCTCAGAAACTTGACAGATTTTATAGGGTTCTAGATTCCCACAAACACCTTTTTAAGAACCCTGTGGCAGATCCTGAAGTGGTAACTCAGGGCCCTAATGGAGCAAAAGCTTGATCTTCAAAAATCCTTTACCAACAGACAAGAAAAGCAGAACCTTGGAGAAGTTTGCAAAGAAAATCTACACCTCTGCTGCCTTTGTTATGAGAGCTTTGAACTGCCAGTTTCATGTGGTGAAGTTCCAGGAAATCATTTTATACCAGCTGGAACAAAAACTGCTGGGGATTGAAAACAAGGCCCCCTCAAAGGAATTACTGGATTTTTGCAACTCCTGCTCTCAAGTGGCTAAGCACTTCCTGCACTGTGGCTAAGATGCCTTAGAAGCATCCAGCAATGCAGCAGCTATAGGATCTATCATTCGAAGACATACCTAGCTGAGGGAGCAGCTCCTTCCTGAACATGTCAGGTCCAGTCCCCTGGATGCCCCCTTGGAGAAAAACTTTCTTAGGGTCCTAAAGCTGAGGCTGTGCTTAAGAAAATGGATAAGGCCAAGCCCATGCAAACTGCCAAGGATTTCCTCCAGGTCTATCCTCCTCGTTTTGTCCAAAATTACCCTACTAAACATTGGTCCTTTTCAGCCCCCAAGTCTAAGCTTACACAAAGGAGACCTCATAGGGAAAGGAGCCAAAGACAGCACCAGTGGCTAAGACAGTGGCAAACAAACCCCAATAAGCCTCTGAGATCTTGCCTCCAGGACCCTAGCAGGGAGAAATCATGAATCTTATATGATACTCACTTTCCCCATTCCCTCTTGCCCTACCCCTCAACCTCCCTCTCCACCCATGCTTGGAGGGCAACTGTCCCTATTCCACAAAAACTGGATCCTCATTAGGAGTGATTTATGGGTTCTAAACTTAATTTACGAGGTTACAAACTCAAGTTCAAGCATCCTTTGATTCTTTCAGCCCTCCCAGATATTCCTCCAAACCAAAAGGCTAAGATCTTAAACCAAATACCAGTTTTGTGCATCCAAAGCTCTGTGGAACCCATGCCAACCTCATTGCAGAAAAAGGGTTTTACTCCAAACTTTTCCTAGTCCCCAGAAAAGAAGATACCCGGAAGTCAATTCTAACATGTCAAGACTCAACCAGTTCTTGCAAGTCCCAAAATTCAAAATGCTAACTTTACTAAAACTACTGCACATGATTTCCCTCATCTTCTTCATGGTAATCTTAGATCTAAAAGATGATTACCTCCACATGCCCATAGAGGAATCACACAGGAACTGCTTATGCCTCAAAGTAGGTAGGAAGCATAAGCAGTTCCTGTGCGATTCCTCTGTGAGGATGCTGAGAAATCAGACAGGAACTGCTTATGCCTCAAAGCAGGTATGAAGCATTATCAATTCTATGCTCTGCCCTTGTCTACTGCACCCAGGGTTTTCACAAAATGCTTAGCCCCAATGATAACCTTCTGCAGGACAAAGGGAGTTCAGATTTACCCTTACTTAGACAATTGCCTTATTCAAGCAACAGACCTAGAGAAACTCAAACCAGATCTGCTTTACTCCCAAAGTACAATAACTTCGATGGGATTCACCATCAATACCCAGAAAGCCTAAACAAGTCCCACTAACAGCACTGTATTTCTAGGAGCTTTACTGGACTCATCTGTTTAGAAAGCCTTTATTCCTCCAGACAAGGTTACCTTTCTAGCTCTGCACTTCAAAAAGTTTCTTGTCAGGAATTACCTTGCAGCCAGAGAGTATCTCAGGGCCCTAGGCTACATGGCCTGTTGCATTCTCATGATCCATGTGGTCAGACTACATATGAGGAAACTGCAGTGGTACCTCAAAAATGTGTGGTATCAACACTCTCATCCTCTCACCTTCAGGATAAAACCAGTTCCTTGTCTTAGGAAAGAGTTTGCCTGGTGGATCCAAGCATGCTCCCTCAATCTGGGCCTACCCTTCAGGTTTATCCCTCAGGACCAAAGTCTGACAAGAAATGCCAGAAATAGCCTGGGGAGTCCACTACAACAACTTCCAGATTCAAGGCAGAAGGGCTGCCAGTTAAAAAACAAACACATCAACTAAAAGGACTGACGGCAGTCCAAAAAGGCCTGATTGCCATCAAAGAACAATGGAAACCAGGAGTCCTGCTGTTAAAGACAGACAATAGCATGGTAATGTGGTACATAAACAAGTGGGGGGGACGACTCAATTTTACCCTCTTTGCTGCTAAGCTATAGGCATTTGGGAAACAGCAACCTCCCTAGGATTGCAACTCATGGTACAGTACGTACCAGGTGAATCCAGTCAACTAGTAGATCACCTAACTAGGAGTCTGTCAGGCTCCACAAGTGGCAACTGCATCGGGAAATTTTTCCTCAGCATAGCCAAAAATGGAGTGTGCCACAGACAGAACTTTTTGCCACCAAAGTAAATGCTCACTTGGAAAAGGTTTGCTCCAGGAACAAAACAAAGTTAGCTTGGAAGACAGATATTTTTTCCTTCCATTGGGTAAGCCTATTCCTCCATGTTTTTCCTTAATACCCTTGCTACCCAAGCTACTGCTGAAAATAAGGGAAGAAGGGTAATGGGCAAGTCTAATAGACCCAGATTGGCAGAGGCAGCACTGGTACCCCCTATTGCTAAGTCTAACTAACAGGGGTCTGACTAACAGAGAACCTTGTCCGATGCCACAGAGAGTGGACTTGTTAATGCAGATCAAGGGCACAATCATATACCCAAACCTGCACATGCTCAAACTGACAGCGTGGATGATAGCTTGATTCCCATGGAAGGGGTCACTGCTTGACAAACAAGTCTTCGTCATTCTAAAAGTAGCCAGGAGACCTAGCTCTAGAAAGTCTTACTTTGGCAAAAGGAAAAGATTCATTACATGGTGCAGACAAAAGGGACAAAACACTCAGCAAGCTCAGATACCTCTGATCCTGGTTTATTTATGCAGCCTTTTTGAAAAAGGTCGGTCCTACAACTCTGTAAATATCCACACTTCAGCTATTTCTGCCTGTCTCCCTTCTCAGCCTCCTCTCTTTTAACATCCTCTCATAAAACAGTTTCTATGAGGGGTTGTCCACATTAGGCCTCACAGAAAATTCCTGTCTCCCCGAGACTTCAATTTAATTCTGGAGAAGCTCACTCTTCTACCCTTTGAGCTAGCTGCTTTTGCAGATATGAAATTCCTTATCTGGAAAACAGCTTTCCTACTAGCCATTACTACAACCAAAGAGGTTTCAGGGCTTCAGGTCCTTATGTGTGTGGACCCTCTCATCATTTTCCACCCAGACAGAGTATTTCTTAAGACCAATTCTTCCTTCCTGCCCAAGGTGGTGACAGAGGTTGTTTTTAAACCAGACCATACACTACCTACAGTATTTCCTTACCCTCAAAACAAGTGAGAAAGGACCATTCGTATTTTGGATTTGTATAGGCAATTGCATTATTACTTGGACAAAGTCAAGAATTTCAGGAAGTCAGATCAACTTTTTGTGGCCTTTGCCAGTAGCTCTGCAGGGAAACTCATTTCCAAACAAACAATATCCAAATGGATCCCCCACTGTATCTCTTTTTGCTACAGCTTTCATGGCAAGAAGCCTTCAGATTCTGTGAGGGCATATTCCACTAGGGCTATCACTACCCCTGCTGCCTTTCTTAAAGGGGTGGCCACTAAGGACATTTTGGATGCTGCTACTTGGTCCTCAGTCCATATTGTCACCAACCATTACCATCTTCCTACTTTTTCCAAATCCAGACCGGGGTTTGTCACTGCCATTTTGCATGGTTTCTTTGCCTGTACTTAGTCCTTCCATCCACCATCTTCTCAGCTTTGGGAGTCATCCCACAAGTCAGACCTGCAACAGTGAAACACAAAGAATATGGTACAGTTGTGTACACTTACCATAAATGTAAATGTTTGAGTGTATTCACTGTTGCAATACCCCCCCCTTGCCTACAGAATAGGCTTGGACATTTTCATTTTCAGTCAAGGTTGCTCCCTCCTTCTCCTTCACATTCATTCTGGAATTTAGGGCCCTAGGCCTCTGACCTTAACGATGTGCTGGAGGTCTCCTTCTGGCACTGGCTGACTCCCTTTATATCCAGATGTAGTGATGTCAGACAGGTTGTCTGCCAGCTTCAGGACAAGGGGAGAAGTTCAATGGTAGATGAGCTGGCCAAGGGCTTCCAGGGCAGGAAATCCCACAAGTCTGGACTGAAACAGTAAATACATTCAAACATCTACGTTTAAGGTAAGTGTACACAATCATACTATATGGGTGGCCATGGTGGTGCAGCAGTTAGCATTGTCACCTCACAGCAAGAGGTTCTCCGGTTCGATCCTCGGCTGGGGTGCCTTCTGTGTGGAGTCTGCATGTCCTCCTTGTGGTCATGTGGGTTTCCTCCGGGTGCTTCGTTTTCCTCCCACATCCAAAAGACATGCTGTAGGTGGATTGGACACTCTAAATTGGCCCTAGGCGTGAGTGTGTGCATGTGTGTGCCTTCCGTTGAAGGTTGGGTGCCGGGCTGGCAACTCGACACCGTAAAACTCCACTGCCAATCATGAGTGGACAGATGATCTGCTGTGGCGACTCCTAACCGGGAAAAGCCGAAAGAAGAAGAAGAAGAAGAAGAAGAAGAAGTACACAGTCATACTATATCTGAGAATAAGCCTGCAGTGAGCCTGGACTGAATGGGTGAATGGGTTATGTTCCATCGATAGCATTCTTGAACCAAAAAAAAAAAAAACTACTGCTAAACAGAATTCCTAGCTTGACACTACAAAAAAGATCTGATCAGGAAGAAAGAGGTCATCATCTCTCTCTCTCTCTCTCTACTCTTCCCTCCTTAGGCCAGTCATCGAGTATAATGCCCCATTTGGCATGTACCTCACTAGACACATGCAACAGCTGGAAAGGCCACATAAGTGCCTCACAAAGAGGATCTTAGGCCTTAAAGACATGTCCCACATGGACAGACTCAAAAAAACTCCAGCTGTTCTCTGTCTCATATCGTCTACTAAGAGGCAATCTCTGCTTGACTTGCAAAGCCATACACAGCTCTGTTAGAAATGGATAAGAAAAGAAATCCCAATTCCAGCGCACCATACACTCCAGAGACCTCAACATCATTATGACAATCAACAGAACATGCTGGTGGGACAGGTTCATAACCCAGAGACTGCCCATGCTCTGAAATAGACTTCCCATACATGTCAAGCAGAGCACCTCACTGGCCATCTTCAAAAGAAATCTTGATGAGTGGATGGGAAAAAGAAAGTTCACCCCGGGGATCACTCCATGGCTCTACTTGATAGACGCACTGGGAACTAACGTTGGGTGGCACAATGCCAGGGCACTTCTATGGGCTAGGCTTCTAAAGGCTCCAGGGCCATTAGCTATGAACCTGTAAACCTATGAAGTGAGTTTATGACCTGGTGAAAGCGCTTAGCCCATAAATTTACAGAAAAGAGAAGAGACAGGAAGTTTGAGAATCTTCATTTCAAGATTTTACGACTGAAGGATTTTAAAGTTGTACTAAACTCGCAAAAGGGAAAATACAGTACCAGTTGTACTTAATTAATTAATTAGTTAATTAATTAATTAGTTGTACTGGGAACTTCAGCAGATTTGTACTCCACTTATATGATTTTTAACTTTAATGGCTTGTCCTTGCTGTAAATCTACAACAGGCTAGTGGAGATACTCATTTACGGTGGTTTCTATGGACATTTTACAAATGAACTACAAATGGAACAAATTTTAACTTCTCCAGATCTGCAATTGGTTATTTGATAAAGAGTACATAAATAGATGATCCACTGTTGTCTACTCTATCTGTCTTCAACATATGGGTATCTAGGATCTGATCCACTCTCAGACTTTGGGTCCAAGGCTCAGGCTTCTCCACTTTCCTATAATCCCATCCTTGTGGGTCTATATTAGAAGCATGAAAATGCTTCTAAGTGAATATGTAATAGTGACACATATTCATCGAATCGCATTTAAGCAATTCGATGAATATGTCATAGGGCAAGGAGATGGAGGGCCAACTTCACGGAGTTAACCTTTCCTTCCCTATAGTGCGATCTCAGAGTTGGTATATTTAGTTAGGGGGATGTGAGAAGCAGAGCCCCCCACATTGGGAGGTGTGGGGAAGCCCCCCCACCTGTTTATGATGCTAAATTATTTTTTTTAGCAAACGGCCACATAGGTTTCTATCCCTACGGAAAAATTCACTTACGTGGCCGTTCTCTATTTTTAGGTTTTGTGCATTATGTGTCGACTTTTATGTAGTCGCACATATGCACTTTCATTCTTATAATGTAGACCCCATCCTTGTACTAAATTACCTCAGATCTCATTTGCCACAGACACAGATCTCTTGGCTTAGAGCTAAATGTGTTTTTCTAGATGTCAGATAAGTGAATCTTTTCATTATACTTCCCCTTTGGGAGTTTTACTTCTGTTTATTCTTCCTACTGCCCCTACTAAAAAATACCTTTTTTGTTTACTTAGCTCTTGCTTTGGGTAGTTTCCTTTTTTTTCTCCTTTTTCATAGCTGTTAGGGCTTTGGTTGTCATATAGTTATTCTCTGCAGTGTTTTGTTATTATTGTTGCTGTTCTTGCTGTTATTGCTTAATTTTTTGTGGTTGCAATAACTAATCTTGGTATTTTGCTTTTAGTGAAGACAAAGCAGAGAAGCCCTCCAGGTTTAAAAAAAATTGATTTCTTGCAGTCATAAAATCCCCAACCAGAATGCCCATACAAAATGTATATAATGGTTAAAGGCCTTGCATTTGGATGAAGACTGCCAGAGCTGTCTTTGGAGCCAGGGCTGGCACCAAGAGGAGCAACAAACTTGCACTTAAGGGGCTTCTCCCCGCCACAGTGGGACAAGTTCCCCCTTCACAGTCATCTTCTTCTTCCACTGCTGTTATGAAAACATCTGATAAAGGCAAAGAGGAGAAGAGTAAGGAAAAGGATAATGAACAACTTAAGGAGAAGCATAAGAAAGACTCCTGTAGGAAATGTTATTTGGAACAATTGGGTCTGTCCATGCTGGTGCCGAAGATCTCCAAGCCATCAGATCTGGCCTCTGCTCCAGAGACTGTCAGACCTGAGTCTTTCTGTCTCTGTCTCTCTCTCTCTCTCTCTCTCTCTCCTTCATTCCCAGGGCCCAAGTTCTCTCTGGAACCAGTTAACCCCAGGCCCAGATAACTTTTTCTACAGGAAATGTTCCACAGGGTGTTAAGACCCTCTTCTGTTGCATCATAAATATCAGTTGTATCTTTCCATAGGGTATCAAGTCCCTCTTTTATTGCATCATCCCAAAGATCAGTCCGGTCATCCAGGATCCTTTCCAAAGCAGATATCAACAGAATAATGAGGAAGTTCCTGAAGAAATTGGAGGTTCTGCTGGCTTTGCCCTCTGCTGAAGGCTTGGGACTTGCTTCTTCATTCCCTCTGATTGTTACTCCTTCCCTGATCTGACCTTGGGTTTGGAGCACCTGGCTCTGGGTGAATCCTGTACATTGCCCATGTCAGATCTCAGGGACTGGAATTCATTGACACCAACACAGTCGACTCTGAGCACCTCAGATTGCAATGGGTCTCTGAGATGAGGGGTCATTGATAGTGTTATGGGGTCAGGGTCTACTTCAAAACTTTTACCCCTTCCTCTCGGCACTTTGGCATTCTACAGCTCATCCCAGGTGTCATCTTTGGAAGTGAGCCAGATGGACGTTCATAGCTTACCTTTGTCAGGATCCTTGGATCCTACAGAGATAACACTGGGACCTGTCTCAGAGTCAGCTTTCAAGGACTTTAAGAGAGTTTTCTCACAGTCCAGGAAGCAGGCTTCACTTTCCTGCTTGGATCTTCCCTTAGCTCTCTGGAGCTCTTTGGGTCCTCTCTTCTCACCTTCTGTCATATATGGAATGTCAGACCCTTGGTGTCATTAAGGCAGTTCACATTGTGGACTTTCCATTTACTTTAGAGTCTTCTCAAAGCATCCCACTGGAAAGGGTCACCAAAAACATTCATGTAAAGGAATGCATGTGGACTCCCCTCAGGACCCCCTCTCCAAAGATACTGATTTTGATGAAAGGAAGTAGTCCTCCAGGTCCCCCCTTGAAGATGTCTCCTTTGGTGAGATCCTTATACTACATAGACAGAAGGGGTGGTGGTTCAACAGTGTCCCATCCTAGGAAGAATTAGTATTCCTCAAGGCTTTTGGAGTTGGCCCATCTACCTCTTGGTGGTCCCTCCTCCAGACTAACTGGTTGACCTAGTTTTGAGGTGGGCATGTAAAGAACCAGATGTAGTTGAACCTATTTTCCAGAAATCCAATAAAATTCTAGTTTCCCCTACAGGTAGGCCTTTTTGGGGTAAAGTTCCTGCAGTAAATTCAATGGTGGTAGTAGCAGCCACCACAGAAGAGTTTGCTGAGGAGAGCTCAACTATCCATCCTCATAAAAGGGTGTCCAAAACATTGGACAGGTTTGGCAAGTAGGTATATACTTCAGTGACCTTTGCTCTCAGGAGTTTAACTACTTAGCATATGTCCCACTTTTTCTCAAGGGATTTGACTAAATAACTATCTGAATCCCTTGCTGGGTCTTTGTTTGTGGAAGATAAAAAAGTAGTAGACACACAAATGGCCACCCTGCAGTCCCTGTCAAACATCCCTGTGTGTCTTATTTCTAATGCTGCCAATGGCATGTCTAGAGTGGTAGGCACTTGAATAGCTGTTCTCCGGCATTCCTGGATGCATCTCCACAACTTTGCTGAACACTTCAAGATATCCTTCATTAATGTTTTAGCTCTACTAAAGGTTCTTTTGTTGCCAAAGAAAAACAGCAACCTCAGGCCCATTCTGAGCCACAGTCACTTGAATCAGTATATAAATTCTAGATGGTCATGATGTTTGTTGAGGAAGGACAAGTGAATGTACTTGATAGACCTCCAGGATGCATGCTATCATATAAAAATGGACAGACACTCCAGGAGTTTTCTACACTTGCAGATGGGAGCCAGTCAGTTCCATTTCAGGTCCGTCCTTTGATCTCACACGTGCCCCCCTGGGTATTCATCAAATGCATGGCAGTGGTTACTGCTCATCACAGACTGGAAGAGTTCCAAGTGCTTCCATATCTGGACAACTAGCTCATAACCACATCCACCAGGAATCTTGTTATTCAAGCCAGGGACTCCTTGCTCCACCTGTGTTCCCAAGAATAAAATCTCATGAAATCAAAACTTCAGCCCGTTCAAATGACATAGTTTATTGGGACTTGTCTAGATACCTAGCTACAGTTAGCCAGACTACTAGAATCAAGGATTCACACCCTTTTACATCAAGAGATGGCTGTACTGTCCCATCAAAAAACACAAGTAAGTTCTATTCTACACTTTCTTGGCTCACTGGCAGCCTCCATCTCCTTGATTCCTCTAGTTGGATTTTATGTGAGACTGCTAAAATGGACCCTTGCAGTTCAGTGGTCTATGAGGCACCAGCCGATGAACTTTCCCATGTCCCTCACCTGGACTTGCAGGAACCATATTCAATGGTGGTTTGACTCTCTGATAGTAGTTCAGGGTTGACCTTTTGTTCTTACACTCCCCCCCCAAGCCAAAGTTATCACAGATGCTTTCCATCTGGGTTGGGGTGGGTGATATTCCTTGGGAAGGATGTTCCAGGGCATGTGGTCTCCCACAGAAACCAATCTTTACATCAATGTCGTAGAAATGAATGCATCCTTCTACCATTGCAAGTCTTTCCAGGATTCCCTCCTCAGGAATATTATTACTATCCAAACAGACAATATGCCAGTGGTCTGGTACATCAGCAAGCAAGAGGAAACATGTTGATGTTAAGTTGTCAATCTCGCCTTCATTCTTGCTTGATGGGTTCGGAGCCGATCCTCGGCTCCGACTCGGCACTTGCTTTAGCTCGAGAACTCCTTTTACCAGCTCGAGGCAGCCCCATATCCCATGATGCAAGGCAGGAAGTACCCAGATCTCGTTTGCCGCTTCGCTTGGGAGGTCTTCTCTTTACCAGCTCCTGGTAAGTAGTTCACATTTGTGATATTTCAAGCCCCTTTTAGTTTAAAACTAATTTTTTGATAGTTTAATTTTAATTCTACCCTTTTTCTGACAGAAATTCCTGTCTCTTTTACATTTTTGTTAGTCAATTTTCCCTATCCCATCCCCCCCTTGTTAGGGTGTGTGTGTTGGTGTTTTTTATAAAATACCTCTTGGTATTTGTTTAATTTAATTTTGACTGGTGTGTCTGTGTGTGTTGTGTTTAGGCACCATGTCTAAGGAGAGGGTTTCAGGTTTTAAGAAGTGTGACTCGTGCTGTCAGAAGATGTCTCTGACAGACGGTCACACTTCTTGCCTGTACTGTTTGGGCCCTCTTCACCTGCAGGACTCCTGTGCTATTTGTCACTCCTTCAGCCAGAGAGTCCTGCAGGAGAGACATAACAAGTTGATTCTCAGGGGTCTTCTTAAGCCGGAGGGCTCTCCGGCTAAGTCGGCTACACAAAAATCAACTAAAACTGCCAAGGCCCAGGCTTCTGTTTCTAAGCCTGCGGCCTCGGCTCCGACTCGTATTGAGTCGAGATCGGCTCCGGCTGGAGCCGATTCTGGATCCACAAAGCTTTCGGCGCCGATGGCTATCGGTGCCGAATCTGTTTTGACCACTTCGATGTCGGCTCCGATCGGCTCCGACACCCATGTGGCTCAGGCATCGGTGTCGGCTCCGATCGGCTCCGACACCGTTACTTTGGTGGCTGTATCGGCTCCGGCTGGAGCCGATACATCGAGACGTTCTGTCGGCTCCGAGAAGTCGGTGCCGACAGGATCAGTAGTATCGGCTCCGATGGCCCATTCCAGGAAGAGGTCGAGGTCTCCTTCCTTGGAGCCGATACTTTCGGCTCGGCCGCCTCTTCTATCGGACGGAGCCATCGGAGCCGATCTTCAAGGTCATCCAGGTTGTCAGATCATGACCTAGAGAGTGGTCAGTAGATTACTCAAGTCACAGGTACTGGCCCAAATGTTACACAGTCCGTCTCAGCAGTCGACTGTTGGTCCACACCCCGTTACAGTTCCTCCTTCAACTCTACCCCAGAGCTTGGAGTTGGAGTCTTCGGGCATGGTTACTGCTACGGCTGGAGGACGGATACCCCTTCTGTTCCTTCAGCCCCTACTCTTATCTCCTCTTCCTTAGAGGGATTCGGTGGTCGGGCTTCCATGGTCTCCACCGAGAGGGTGAGTGGCATCGGACCCTTGTCCGAACCCGCTCTTCCCCTTGGAGCCTCGGCCTTGGTGAGCTCGGCTCCGACATCTGCCTCGGAGACTTCCCTTTCGGTGGTTCCTGGAGTTCCTAGCTCTTGAGCGGGTTCTCTCGGACCTGCCTGGGAGGGGAGCATTCGAGGTGATGAAGAGTGTACTGGCCACTGGTATCAGTCAGCAGTCTGTTCCCGTAGCTCCTCCCTCTATGGTACCTGTTGACATCTCTGCCACTTCTCTTGCTACAGGACCCAGAGATCCTCCGCCTCAGGTTTCCCCATTGGGAATTTGCCCCTCTTCCGAGGATTCTCCTGATGTTTGGGAGATCCTCCTAGGAAGAGGACTTGTAAGAGGAAGCATGTAGACTCCCCGAGTCTGTCACTTGGATACTGACTTTGATGAGTCAGAGGGATCCCTAGATCCCCTCTGAGGATGTCTCTTTTCAGACATCCTAGAACTTCTCAAACAGAGGAAACTGGCCCACCAACAATCCCTCTGAGGATGAGTCAGTATACCTAGAGGCGTTTGGATCTCGGCCCTCCACCTCCTGGGTGTCTCCGCCTTCGACCCCTTATGCAGGTTATTGCACGAAGGCGTGGACAGCTCCTGACTCTGTAGAGCCAGTCCCTAGGAGGCCTTCTAAATTTATCACTGCCCCTAGTGACAAACAATTCCTAACCAAGGGTGTCCCGCTGATGCCATGGTGGTGGCTGCGGCCACCAAAAGGAACTTGCAGATCCTTCCGTGCCCGTCCATCCTCCTAATAAGGACTCTAGGACCATGGATAGGTACGGCAAGCGGATGTTTTCCTCAGCGACCTTTGCTATGCGTTAAGCTGAATTATCTTTGTCACTTCACCAGACTCCAGAGAGATATCCTGAAGGAGCTGGGAGAAGTAGTTCAGGATCCTACAGCTGCAGGGGCTCAAGAAAAGATTGCTTCGCAGCTAGGAACCCTCAATTCCATTGCTAACTCCTCCATGCGGCTAATATCTTATGCTGCGGATGGGCGAGTAGAGCCGCATGGCACAGGTGTGGCTCTTAGGCGCCAAGCCTGGATGCGGCTATGTGATTTCTTGGATCCCTTTAAGGCGTCCTTCACAAATTCTCCCTTTGATGGGTCAGCTTTGTTTGGCCCTCAGGTGAAGGAGACCTTGACCAGGTGTGAGCAGGACGGCAAGACTCTTTCTGCTGTTGGAGTCCGTTTTCCACCCCTTCTAGGCCTTATCCCAAAGGACAGAAAGGTGGGAAAATGTGGTTCCGTAAATCCCAAGGAGTCACGCCGGATTCACGTGGTCAGTTTACCCCTAGAGGCAGAGGGGTAACAACAACAGACGCTGCTCTAGAGGCAGAGGGGTCCAAGAACCAGGGAAACAGGGAGCCTCTCTGATAAGCCCTTTCAGCATCCCTGAGGTGTTGCCCGGCTGTCCCTCCTTGGAGGCAGTCGGGAAGATTATCACTGTACCCAGAAGCCTGGCATTCCCTCACTCAAGACAGATGGGTACAGTCGATCATATCCAAGGGTTACATAATTCCTTTCGAGGAAAGTCCCTTCCCCTCAAGTTCCCTTCCAGATGTACCACCCGGTCTAAGGGACATTGCAGAGTTAGAAATCGCAAAACTACTGCAAAAAGAGCCATTCAGCCAGTTACAATAGACCATTCAGAGCCGGAATCTACTCAAGGTTCTTTTTGGTCCCCAAAAGACGGGAGACTGGAGACCAATATTGGATCTCAGCAGACTCAACAAGTCTGTCAGGAAGACAAGATTCGAATGGTCACTCTTCAGTCAATTCTGCCCTTCTTACAGAAGGACAACTGGATGTGCTCAATAGATCTTCAGGATGCGTACTATCACATCAAAATTCACAGGCGCTCCAGGAGATTTCTCCGCTTTCGGCTGGGGTCCAGTCATTTCAGTTCAGAGCCCTGCCCTTTGGTCTCACTACAGCCCCAGAGTGTTCACCAAATGCATGGCAGTGGTCACGGCTCACCTGAGACGTCAAGGATTCCAGGTGTTTCCGTATCTCGGCGACTGGCTCCTGTCAGCCACCACCAGGCATCAGCTTATACAAGCCAGGGATTACACAATAGACCTTTGTTCTCATTTGGGCATCTCAGTCAACTTTGAAAAGTCATCCTTATCGCCCTGCCAGTCTATTACCTTCATAGGCGCAAACTTAAACACTGTTCGGATGTCAGCTACCCTTACAGAACAAAGAGTTTCAGACATTCAGACTCATGTCAGGATCATTCTGGCCAGCAAGAAAGTACAGGCCAGAATGGTTCTAAAGGTATTAGGTCTCATGGCTGCGGCCATTACTCTTCTTCCCCTGGCTCGATTCTACATGCGCCTCCTTCAGTGGATGCTGTTCACGCAGTGGTCATACCAGCAACTCCCAATGCATCACCAGATTCTGGTGACACAAACATGCAAAGAACATCTTGCTTGGTGGATCACATCGTCTCAGGTTCACCAAGGCAGGTGCTTTGTACCTCCGTCCCCGATAGCCACTGTCACCACGGATGCCTCCCTGATTGGGTGGGGGGGTCATTATCAGGGCAGGATGGTTCATGGGACGTGGCAACCGTTCGAGTACCATCTGCACATAAATGTCCTGGAGATGAGAGCAGTGCTTTTAACGTTGCAAGCCCTCAATGACTTTCTTCCTGTAGGGACAATTGCAGTCCACACAGACAACATGTCTGTAGTTTGGTATATCAACAAACAGGGCGGAACCAAGTCCTACCCCTTGTGTCGAAGCGCTCAGACTTTGGCAATGGGCGATCTCCTCTCATCGGTTTCTGGTAGCAACGCATATCCCTGGGAAAACCAACATTATAGCGGACAGATTGAGCAGAGCTATTCTCATGCCTCACGAGTGGTCTCTCAAGCAATCCATAGCGGAAGAGATTTTTCTGGAATGGGGTCGTCCATGTTGCGATCTTTTGCTACTCCCCAAAACAGCAAATGTCCAGACTTCTTCAGCCTCTTCCCTCTATCAGGCCATCCCCCCAGAGACGCTCTGACCCAGGATTGGCCCCAGGGACTTCTTTATGCCTTCCCTCCATTTCCTCTGATCCCTCAGGTGATCCAGAAAGCTACCGTTTGAGAGCCAAATTGATTCTCATTGCCCCTTACTGGCCTCGACAAGTTTGGTTCCCGTTCCTCCATCATCACCTTTTGGTGCAGCCGTGGCATCTGGACCCAGTGCCAGATCTACTGATTCACCAATCCAGTCAGCTGCACCGGTCAATCCCTTCTCTCAACCTCACAGCATGGTTGCTCCACTTCCTTCCTTAGCCAGGCTTCCTTTGATCTCTAACCCAGTTAGAGATATCATAGTAACTTCACTAAAATCCTCTACCAGGAGGATTTACACAAGCAAATGGAAACGTTTCTCTTATTGGGCTAAGGCCCAAAATATTGATCCTTTTACTGCCCCTGTTCAGGCAGTTCTGGACTTCTTAGCAGAGATTTTTCATGCAGGCTCCTCTTCTTCCACAGTCAGAGTTCAGTTGGCTGCTATTTCTAATTTTCATGTCGGGATAGCAGATCATAATATTATGTCCCATAGGCTCTGCAGGGTCTTTTGAAAGGAATTTTCCTACTAAAGCCTCCAATCAGGAATCCTCCTCCTCAGTGGGATCTAAATTTAGTGCTGACATCCTTGATTCTTCCCCTTCGAGCCAGCTGTTTCTTGTTCCCTAAAATATCTTTCTTGGAAAACGTTATTCCTAGTGGCTATTACATCTGCCAGGAGGGTGTCTGAACTTCATGCTCTTTCGGTTCGACCCTCCTATTTGATTTTTCACAAAGACAGAGTATCTTTGAGAACTAATCCATCCTTTTTACCTAAGGTCGCTTCAAAAACAATCTGAATCAATCCATTGATCTCCTGTATTTTTCCTAACTATTCAGATAGAGCTGAACAAAAGCTACATTATCTTGGCGTCCACCGTCAGCTTAGATATTAATTGGACAGAACAAAAAAATTTAGAAAATCTGATCAATTTTTTGTTTCCTATGCGGATAATAAAAAGGCCTTCCTGTTTCTAAAGTGACTTTGTCCAGATGGCTTTCTTCGGTCATCACTGAAATTTATACGATCAGGGGAAAACAGCTGTGCTCAAAACCTAAAGCACATTCAACTAGGAGTTTAGCTACTTCTACAGCCTTTCAAGCTAGACTGCCTTTGGACACTATTTGTGCAGCGCCACTTGGGCCACTCCTCACACTTTTGTTTCCCATTACAAATTGGACTTGGCCTCCAGGGACAGAGCCAGTTTTGGCTCTACAGTCCTCAAGAGTTTGTTCCATTGAGCCACCCAGGATAGAGGTGCTAGGGCCTTGGTCCCATCAAGCAAGAATGAAGGCGAGATTGACAACTTAACATTAAGAAGTTATGTACCTACCATAACGTTCCATGTTAGTTGTCTTCTCGCCTTCTTTCTTGCGACCCTCCCTCCTTCCCCCTGGCCTGGACAGACCTTGTATAAGAAACTATTATGCTAAAGACCATTCAGACCTGGTCCTTTTTCCATCTGTAAGTTTCTTCTTCCTTTGGGAAGTATTTTATGCTTGGTGTTATTGCCCTTTGTCAACAAACGAGATCTGGGTACTTCCTGCCTTGCATCATGGGATATGGGGCTGCCTCGAGCTGGTAAAAGGAGTTCTCGAGCTAAAGCAAGTGCCGAGTCGGAGCCGAGGATCGGCTCCGAACCCATCAAGCAAGAAAGAAGGCGAGAGAAGACAACTAACATGGAACGTTATGGTAGGTACATAACTTCTTATTATCCTTTGTGTGGAGAAATCATGAAGGTCTGGCAGTGAGCAATATCTTCTCACTTCTTTTTGACAGCGACACACATACTGGGGAAATCCATTATGCTGGCAAACAAGTTGAGCAGATATATTCTTCTACTTCACGAGTGGTCCTTCAACCCATTGATGGTGGAACAGATTTTCAGCCACTGCAGAAGAACTTGGTATGACCTACCTGATTCCCCCCAAGAAGGGGAGTCTCCAAGGGATGATCTTGTCCACAATTGGCACCCTGGCCTTCTCTGTGCTTATCCTCCCTCTCATACTGAAGTTTCTGCAGAAAGGAATATTGTGCAAGGCTTAGGTGATCCTCATTGCCCCCTTTTGGCCTCACCAGGTATGATTTCCCTTCCTCTGATCCATCTGATTCATCCTGTATGGGTGCTGGACCTGGCTGCAGACCTTCTCTCTCACCCATCCAGGATATCTCACCCAAACATCGAAGCCCTGAAGTTAACTGCATATTTTTTTACAGTTTCTATGATGGCTAGTCAGTCCAGGCTTTCATCTCTGAGAGTACATATTTTGACATCCTCACAAAGACCCTCTACCAGAAAAGTATACAAGAGTAAATGGAAGAAATGTTTGATTTGGGCTTCCAATAGGAACAGAGATCTCTTTTCATTTCCTCTCCTGGCTATTTTGGATTTTTTATTAGGCCTTTTCATAGTAGAATGAGTTACTCTACAATTAAAGTCAAGTTAGCAGCCATTTCCAGTTTTCATATGGAGAAAACCAATTGTTAATTGCTTCTTTGAAGTTGTCTAAGGCCTTGTTAAGGGGCATCATCGTTCTTCAGCCTCCTGTCAGGGACCCTGTCCCTCCATAGGACATGTATTTTTATGGTGATTACTTCCGCACAAAGAGTTTTGGAACTTCACTCCCTTTTTTGTAAACCCTGTTATTTGGTTTTCCACAAGGACTAGGTAACACTGAGAACAAATCCCTCCTTTCTTCCTAAAGTGGCCTCAGAATTCTCATTGAACCACTCCACTCAGATTTTATTTGCATCGTACTAAGAACACCAGATAGACTAACTAATTGTATAATTCTCCCTGGCAAAATTGGGTAAATGAGTGTTCAAAGTAACTCTTTCATTTCTTTCATGATGTCTATCTGAGTGCATTTCTTATGTTTATAAGGAGAAGGGACTATCTTTGCTTGGCACTACTATAGCTCATTTTGCTAGGCCAGTTGCTACCTCAGCTGCTTCTTTCTCAAAAGTACTAGTTGATAACATTTGTGCAGCAGCTACTTGGCCTAATGTCCATACTCCCACATTTCACTACAAACTGGACTTGCAGTCTAGGTACAGAGTAGACTTCAGTTCAGCCATCCTCTTGAATATTCTTCCATGAGTCCTCCCAAGGTTTGTGGTAGCTGAAAAATCTGTCCAATAGACTGAAGATGGTTGGAAGAGACAATGTCAGATGTGAAAGTTATGTACTTACATTATAAAATATCCATGTTGTCTGCTTTCATCCTATGAACGTTCTGGATGTTTACAATGGTTTGTTGTAAAATTTATTGGAAAAAGGAGAAAGACTAGGATTTTTTTCTTGCCAAGATGTCAAAAAGTTGCATATTAAACAAACCAAAATGGTTAGATTCTATGCAATCCCCAAGGTACATAAACATTTATTGAATTCTGCTGGCAGGCCCATAGTGTCAGGAGTTGGAGGGGGGGGGTACCTTCAGAATGTAGGGATATTTCTGGATGCACAGTTAAAAGAACATCTGAATCATGTCCCTTCACGTATTAAAAATGATAAAGAGCTGTCTGATGCTATGGGAGGCATGGAATGGAAGAAGGAATAATGTGAAGTTGTTCAATCTCGCCTTCATTCTGACTGATAGGTTCGGAGCTGATCCTCGGCTCCGAGTCGGCCAAATTGCAAAGCTCGAGGTCTCTAACAACTCAAGGCCGAAACCCCATCCCACAATGCACCTCTACCTTCCCCAGATCTAGTTTGCCGCTGCAACAGATTGTTCGTTTCTGTACAGCTCAGGCCGTTTGAGAGATAAGTTTTGTCTTTTTCTTCTATACCTTTATATAAAATAACTATTTGTTAGAGTTCTGAGAGTTTGAAAGAATAGGCTATCCTTTTTGGGGTTTCTGCTCTTTCTAATTGTTTAATAATATAAGAACTTGTGTTCTCATTTTTTTCTGGGTGTTTGGCCCTGTTGGTTCCTCCCTCATACCTGGTTAGGCTTAATTTACCCTATCCTTTAAGTTAGGCTTTTTTGTCACTTTTTTTTTGTAGCCGGTTAGGCTTATAGCTGAGTTAAACTCATTTGAGTTGTTTATCTTTCGCTGGTTAGGCTTATTTCCTTTTACTAGAGCTTCAGCCGAGTTAGGCTTTTCTTAGTTATATTTGTAGCCGGTTAGGCTTATTTTGCGTGTTGTTGCTAACCTTTAATTGGTTGTTAGTGTTCTATTTGATTTCTGTGATTTTACTGTGTCATTATGTCTGAAAAGGCCAAGTCAGGGTTTAAGAAGTGCCCTAAGTGTAATCAGAAGATGTCAATTACTGATGGCCACACCACATGTGTCTACTGTTTGGGAGAGGTACATCTCCAAGTGGTTTGTTTCATTTGCCATGGATTCAGTGCTAGGGTTTTTGCAGAAAGGAAAAGGAAGTTGGTCGAGCATGGATTGATTAAGTCTGCTTTCCAGTCAGACTTGGATACTGCTCCAGGGAAACCAAAACTTTGTCTTCGGCTTCCTCTTCTGCGAGTTCGGATCCGAAGGGCTCTTCGATTCTGAAGTTCTCTAAGAAGGTTCCTGTATCGGCTCCACTGTCTTCGGAACTGACTGTACAGATAGTTGATAGGAGCTGGTCCTCAGTCTTGGAACCAGTATCTCCTGCATTGAGATCCCTGATTCTGGATTCACTGACTCTGTAGCTTCTTCTTGGGCTTCCAGACTTTCTGATTCGGATGTGGATCATGTGGTACAGAGATTGTTACAGAATCCAGCACTAGCTAAAATTCTGTCAGTTTCGACTCAGGCAGCTTCGGAAGCGACAAAGTCCTCTCCTATGATTTCTGCTCCTCCTCCGACTCGAATCGAGACATCAGAGCTGGAGGAGGCCGTTCAGTCGTTTGTGGAACCATTGGTTCCGACACTCACTTTGGACCTGTTGGCACCGACAACCCTGATGTACTCTGCTCCAGTGGCGGAATCTGGGAGCTGACACTCTCCCGTTATTTCTAGGGAGGGGAGTCGAACCGATGCGTCGGTTCCGACTCTCCCCCTTGGGGCTTCGGCACGGATGAGTTCGGCTCTTACCTCTGGCTTGGAGCCGGCGGTTTTGGTGTGGGAGGAGTCTTTGGTGTCTACGGACCCGGGTGCAGCCTTGCATCGAAGCCATGATGCCTTCGATGCCATGAGGAGGGTTTTGTCCCCCCGGACAGCCACTACCTCTGAAATGGCCACCTCTTCCCAAAAAGCACTGGAATCTTCTCCGTCACTGCAGACCCACCATAAGCGTAGAGACCCGGAGCCTCAGGAAGCCCCATTAGGGGAACCCTGCTCTTCCGAGACCTCCCCAGAAGTTCCCACTAAGGAGGTCCCTTGGAAGAGGTTATGTAAGAGGGGACATTTAGATTCCTTTCAGGAAACCATCATGTCTGACACTGATTTGGAGGAATCAAAAGGGTTCCCAGAGTCCCCTTCTGAGGATATCTCCTTTGCTGATATTTTCGATGCCATGAGGAGGGTTTTGTCCCCCCGGACAGCCACTACCTCTGAAATGGCCACCTCTTCCCAAAAAGCGCTGGAATCTTCTCCATCACTGCAGATCCACCATAAGCGTAGAGACCCGGAGCCTCAGGAAGGCCCATTAGGGGAACCCTGCTCTTCCGAGACCTCCCCAGAAGTTCCCACTGAGGAGGTCCCTTGGAAGAGGTTATGTAAGAGGGGACATTTAGATTCCTTTCAGGAATCCATCATGTCTGACACTGATTTGGAGGAATCGAAAGGGTTCCCAGAGTCCCCTTCTGAGGATATCTCCTTTGCTGATATCCTAGAGATCCTTAAGCAGAGGGGTGACTGGCAGCCCATTAACCCTACCGAGGACGAATTGTTGCTCCTGAAGGCATTCGGGTCTCGACACTCCACCTCTTGGGTTTCTCCGCCCTTCAATGAGTTGATGGATCTTTTGTCTCGAAGGGCATTGGAGTCATCAGATTCTATGGAGCCTGTCCCTAGGAGGCCCAGTAAATACATTTCAGCTCCTCATGACAAGTCTTTCTTATCCAAACCCATACCTGTTGATGCCATGGTGGTTGCGGCAGCCACTAAGAAAGAGATGTCAGAGACCTCTACATCTGTCCATCCTCCTAATAGGGAATCTAGGATCATGGACAGATATGGCAAGCGCATGTTCAGTTCTACGGCCATTGCTCTTCGGTCCTTGAACTATCTAACCCATTTCCCAAAGCTTCAGAGAGATTTCCTGAAAGAGCTAGGAGATACTCTCCAGGGTGTAGTAGCCGATTCAGTGGCAGACAAAGTGACGTCTCAGCTTGCTACCCTCAATTCTATCGTTAACTCTTCCATGTGCCTCGTATCTTACACATGCCGTTGGGACAAGTAGGACAGCGGGTACAGGAATTGCTGTGCGGAGACATTCCTGGATGCGCTTATGTTCCTTTGCGTAACCTTTCAAGTCATCATTTGTGAATGCTCCTTTTGATGGTTCTTCTTTGTTTGGCACAAAAGTTAAAGAGACCCTCACCAGATGTGAGCAAGACAGTAAGACTCTATCTGCCGGAGTCTGTTTTTCCACCCCTACTAGACCTTACCCTGAAGGTCAACAGGGAAGAAAAATGTGGTTCCGCAAAGACCTAGGAACCTTTCCGAACTGACGAGGTGAAGCCTCCTCCAGAGCCAGAGGAGTGGGCAATGGTGGAAGATGACTCCCACATGGCAGAGGGGGTCCGCAAAACCAGGGCGACAGGGATCAGTTCTTTGGGAAGCTCTATCAGCGCTCCTGAAAGGAGGCCTGACTGTCCTGCTGTGGAGGCAGTTGGGGGACATTTGTCTTTGTACCTAGGTGCCTGGCTAAAAATCTCAGAAGACTGATAGGTATAAAATGTTATATCCAGAGGCTATTTTATCCCCTTTCATACCCAACCCAGACCAACAAAGGAATCCCAGATGTTCCACCCAGTCTACAGGAAGTGGCAACAGTGGAGATTCAAAAACTATTACAAAACAGAGTTATCCAACCAGTCCCAGCAGTCCAGCAAGAATCCTGAACTTACTCAGGATTCTTTTTGGTGCCAAAGAAGACGGGACTGGAGACCAATTTTGGAGCTCAGTAGACTTAATAAATATGTAGTAAAGACAAAGTTCTGGATGGTCACACTTCAGTCCATACTCCCATTCCTAGGGAAGGACAATTGGTTGTGCTCAATAGATCTTCAGGATGCATACTACCATATCAAAATGGCCAAGCCATCCAGAGATCATCAGCGCTTCAGGTTGGGAGCCAGTCATTTCCAGTTTCGGGCCCTGCCCTTTGGTCTCACTACAGCCCCCAGAGTGATCACCAAATGTATGGCAGTGGTCATGGCTCACTTGAGACATCTGGGAATCCGGGTGTTTCCGTATTTGGATGACTGGCTTCTTACCACATCCACCAGGCATCATCTTATTTGGGCAAGGGACACTGCCTTAGATCTATGTTACCAACTGGGCATTACAATAAAATCAGAAACGTCTACTTTATTGCCGTTGCAGCTTACAGTGTTTATAGGAGCAGACTTAGACACAGTCAATATGTCTTTAAAGCTTCCTTCAGAAAGAGTGCTCACCCTACGACAACAGATTGTGGATCTCCTGTTAAAACACAAAGCACCAGCATCGCAGATTCTCAAGCTGCTCGGCACCATGGCAGCAGCTATCATTGCAATACCTCTGGTGAGATCTCGCATGCGCATTCTTCAGTGGCTGCTATTCACACAGTGGATATTTCAGGACTTACCAATGAATCACCCAGTTCTGATAAACAGCGCTTGCAAGGACAATCTTCGGTGGTGGCTAACATCTGAGTCAATGACCATAGGACGTCCTTTTGTCCTCCTGGTTCCAGTTGCAACGCTGACTACGGATGCCTCCCTGATTGGGTGGGCGGGCATTATCAGGGACGGACAGCCCAAGGTACATGGCAGGTTCATGAGGCTCATTTGCACATCAACGTCCTAGAGATGAGAGCGGTTCTCTTAGCATTGCAGTCCTTTCAAGACTCTCTTCCTCTGGGCACAATTACAGTTCAGTTACACAACATGTCCGTAGTCTGGTATATAAACAAACAAAGAGGAACCAGATCTTATCCCCTATGTCGAGAGGCTCTCAGACTGTGGAAATGGGCAGAGTCCACCCAGCGCTTTCTGATAGCAATGCACATCCTGGAGAAATGCAACATAATAGTGAGCAAACTCAGCAGTGCAATTCTGTTGCCTCACAAGTAGTCCCTCAAGAACGAAATAGCAGAAATGATTTTCTGCAGATGGGGCCAGCCTTGCTGCGACCTCTTTGCGACTTCCACAAACACCAAATGCAGCAACTACTTTGCCCTGATCCCTCAACAGGGACAATCCCCGAGGGGCGTGCTCATACACGATTGGCCTCTGGGACTCCTTTATGCCTTCCCTCCCTTTCCCAGATTCCCAAAGTTTTGCAGAAAGCCAGTTTTCTGGGCAGGACACTTATCTTAATAGCCCCATATTGGCCTCGTCAAATCTGGTTCCCCTTTCTGAAGCCTCACCTAGTAGAAGAGCCTTGGATCCTGGACCCAGTGCCAGATCTTTTGACCCACTCGTCAGGAGCTCTTCACCCTTCTCTTCAGTCCATCAAACTGACAGCTTGGCTGCTCCATTTCCCAGAATAGCCAGGTTTCAGAAGAAGCTCAACATATTCTGTTGTCCTCTCACAAGTCTTCAACCAGGAAACTATATCTCAGTAAGTGGAAAAGGTTTTCCATCTGGGTTAAGCAGAATAACATTGACCCTTTTCTGGCCTCCATTTCGGATACCTTGGAGTTTCTGACCAGACTGTTCAACGAAGGAGCTGCAGCAGCCGCCATTCAGGTACAACTGGCTGCTATATCTAATTTCCATATAGGTGAATCTGGAAATGGTATTATGCCTAACTAGTTGGCGAAGGCTTTCTTGAAGGGTATGATGCACTTAAAACCACTGATTAGATCTCCTACTGCCCCATGGAATTTGAATCTAGTCCTATCCAAGATTATTCTCCCACCCTTTGAACCTGCTTCTTTTTGTGAGCTGAAATATCTTTCTTGAAAGACCATTTTCTTGGTGGCCATTACTTCAGCATGCAGAATTTCTGAGTTGCAAGCCCTCTCAGTTAAGCATCTGTATTTGATATTCCACAAAGACAGGGTCTCCCTCAGGACAAATCCGTCGTTCTTACCCAAAATTTGCTCTGAATTCACCCTTAACCAGGCAATTGACTTACCTGTTTTCTTTCCCAATCAGTTGGAATATATGCTTCACAAACTCGACGTCCATAGACAACTTAGTTTCTATCTGGACAGGACAAAAAATAATAGAAGAGCCAATCAGTTGTTTGTCTCCTTCTCAGAGTCCAAAAAAGGTGCACCGGTTTCTAAAGTTACCTTATCTAAATGGCTTTCTGATTGCATATCCTTTATTTACCATGAGGCAGACATTTCTTTACATGATAAAGTCAAAGTTCATTCAACCAGAGCTGCTTCTACTTCCATAGCTTTCTTGGCCAGACTACTACATGGTCAAAGCTACATACCTTCATATCTCACTACAAGGTAGATAAGGCCTCTAGGGACAGAACTTCATTTGGGTCTGCTATCCTTAGACAGGTACTCCTGTGAGCCACCCAAGTTTATGGTGCTGGGGACACTACCCATCAGTCAGAATGAAGGCGAGGTTGAACAACTTCACATAAAGAAGTTATGTACTTACCATAACGTTCCATGTGAGTTGTTCTTCTTGCCTTCATTCTTACAACCCCACCCTCCTACCCCCTTCCAATACCTGGAAGTTCGAGAGGCTATACATTGGTTTTGGGTCTCCTGAGGAGTTTCCTCTCTCTAGTTATCTCTGGATTTCCTTGAAATCTGGGGTAGATTTAACCCTAGTTGACAGCAAACAAGATATGGGGAAGGTAGAGGTGCATTGTGGGATAAAGTTTCGGCCTCGAGCTTTGCAATTTGGCTGACTCTGAGCCGAGGATCAGCGCCGAACCCATCAGTCAGAATGAAGGCGAGAAGAACAACTCACATGGAATGTTAGGGTAAGTACATAACTTCTTTTTTCAGGGCATGTGTGGATGTAATATCTTTATATACTAATATCTCCCATTGATGGGGTTTGGAAGCTGTAGCTAAGTTGTTGGGGGAAGGTCCTAGAACTAATTCCTTTTTACATGTTCCAGAATTCGCACTGACTCATAATATTTTTATGTTTGAGAATTCTCATTTTTTACAAAAAACAGGCACAGCTATGGAGGCATCATATGCCCCGTCATATGCTATTATTTTCATGGGTTTTTTTGAGGACAGATACATTTACAGGAATACATATTTTGCTCTTCAAATGATATATTGATTTGTTTTTTGTATGCAGAGGGGAAACTAGCCAGTTTGAACAGTTTTTGTTGGAAGTCAATCAGAATCAGTATGGCATTACATTGTCTTATAAAACTCAGGGAGAATATACAATTCCTAGATTTGGAGTTTTTTGTTGGTAAAAACAACCTGGTTTCTTTCAGAACTTTTTGTAAGGAAACAGCAGCCAACAATTTTTAAGTGCAGATAGTATGCATCCAGATCATTTGCTTAATTCTCTATCTTTTGGAGAATATAAGTGTATTGGGGGTATTGTGTATGATAAGACAACATTGGATAGAGAGTTTGACATGGTTACATCTAAGTTAGCCAGCAGAGGTACTCTAGACAGGTGTTAAGAAAAGCTGGAGATAGGGCCAGAAGTGAGATTATCCCTTCAAGGGCACCAGGCCGTAGAAAAGGTTAAGGGTATAAAGGTTCCAAAAAGGTTTCTGAGGATGACATATTTTTTGCAAACAAATTTTCTCCTTTTTCGGAGACGTTAAAGGCATTGGTATTTAGGTTTTGGCCTATTATCCAACAGGATGATGAGGTTGGGAAATTCTTTACTGGCAGGGTCATATTTTCACACAGCAGATTTTATAATCTAAAAGAGCTACTCATTGTCAAGGTTAGTTACAGAATGGATGAGAATGTGTGTACAGTGGGTACTTTCAGTTGTGGGAGATGTAAGGTATGTGATAAAGTTAAAAACGTCTCAGGGAGTTTGATTAATGGGAAAAAGTTTAAGGCCTTAGGGTTTTATAACTGTAGTAGCAGTGGTGTTATTTATGCCATTGGATGTAATTGTCAGCCCACAAGATGGTACATTGGTCAAACTAGAGAGATGGTTAAGAGAAGGATTATGGAACATTTAGGGGATGTGAGAAATATGAGGCTTAATAACCCTGTTGCTCAACACTTTCATTCTGTTCATAATGGCAACACTACTGGTTTATTTTTTACTGTATTAAATAAGCCTTATGCAGTACAAGGTGTTGACTATGTGCGTGCCCTCCTTAGAATAGAAAGCAGGTATATTATAAATTTTGAAACCTTATGGCCTGATGGTCTTAACATGGAATTAGATTTTCATGTATAAAATCACATATTATTGTTATGTATTTTTTGTATAAAAATGTATTTTAAATGTCAATATATTCATTTTTTGGCACACATTATACTTTTTAATAGATGTTATTTGTTAACTAAATGTTATTAATTCAGAGTTAATTGTCTTGTTCAGCTGCTTGGTTCTTGTGCATTTGCATCACCACGACTCACTAATTGATTAATTGCCTTAGTGAATTGTATTTAACTTTACACTATCCTTATGATTAATCATTCCCTGGAAGGCTTGATGCCGAAGTACTAGGAACCATAGTAAATTTGGATGGTGACCGTTTCTCCAGTCTCTTGTGTGTTTTTTAATTTTGTATTAGTGCTGCCTTGGTGGTGGAGTGTTTTTTACTGCTTTCATCCTACTCAACTTCCCTCCCTCCATCTCCCTTCCAGCTGTCATATTCCTTTGATTCTGGAGTGACTGCACTGATTTATTGAGAGCCTGGTCACGTCTTTGCTATGTACTACATTCCATGAGTTTTATGGGCTTCTTCAGTATAATTTATCTCTTTTGAGGAGATGTACTGGTCCATGTCATTAGAAATGGGCAAACTCGATCGGAGATTATTTGGTACAATGAGGTAGTTATGGGTAAAGGAAGGGGCCTGAGTCTTAGCTTCAAAATCTGATAGTGTCCGAAGTCAAATCCAATTGGATCTGAAGAACCTGTAAATTGAGAAGGATGAAAGCAAAGAACATGGCTCTAGTGTTATGATATGCATATAACTTTAATTTTCGTTGCACATAATTTCTTACTACTTTCTTTAATATTTTATACTTAATTTAACTGGAGAAAATGCTCTTTGTTTTGGAATTTTATGCTGAGGTTATATAGTTTTCTTTAAAATGTACAGCTAGATTGATTGACTTGATATTGTTTCCTGCTTTTAGAATTGCATATTAGACACACAAGGAAGTTTAACTATCTACACATATTTATATTCTGTTTAGGTATACCCTGTTTAGGTATTTTATGTTTAGATATTTCTGTGGCTACTATATCTATAGCAGCAGTGAAATAAGTGACCTCAACTTAATTTTTTATATTTGATCTGAGATTTTTGAGATTTTTGTAGACTTGTGTGTGTGTGTGTGTG